>NC_139821.1:5154046-5484046 GCF_963457635.1 Microchirus variegatus
TGATGCCAACGAGTCCAGTTTTGTGTATATTTATTTATTTTTAATGCATATATTTACGCAGACGCTCCCTGGAACGGGAGACGATGTCCTGAAATTTGCCGACAGTCCCTTACATGCGCAGATCCGGGCTGTCCAATCAGCGCCGAGGAAGTTTTGTTTCCGGGAATGTTTGGTGATGTGGCTATGCTCCGAAACCCATCCGAGGAAATTTGACAAATAAAAAACAGACACTTTAACCTGGAGAGCACGCGCACAGGTGAGTCAAAAGTCCCTTCGTTCGCAAACACACGAGTCGTTGAGTTGCACTTCACCGCTGTCACGCACCGAGCACTAAAACCCAGCGGAAAAAGGTTTAAAAACAGCCGTTCTGGCTTTCACTGTTATCGGTGCTAGCTTAGCAAAGCTAACTTGGTTGTGTCGTGGAAAGTGCGGTCCGAGTAAACTGCGGATATTTTCAACAGGACTCCTGTTTGCGCCAGCGCTTCTTCATCTTCAGATGTGTGCGCCAGTGTCCGGCCACTCCGAAAGTTTAGCGTCCATTTTCGCCTTAGCGAGGTTTAATCTTTGCTGCCCAGAAAAAAAAGAGTGACGCAGCCGCAGTGGTACTGTGTACTGTGGGTTTCGGAAAGGTTCGGCAACGTTCGGTCCGGACTCGTTAGAGGGGGAGATTAGGGGGGCGTCTGACAATGTGTTGCATTGGACACGACTCAAAAAGCAAAGTATTCATGTAAACATGGCGGAACAAGTTACTCAATATGGTAAAAACTTCAAATATCCCAAACATGTCGCATAACCAAGATGATCATGTTAATACATATATTTTTTCTTTAAAAAAAAGACAGATGTTTATTCATATTTTTTCAGGGCTGCAACTTAAAGGTTAAATCTGCATTCGATTATATCCATTAATCAATTTGGCCCTTAAAATAGTAAAAAATATCTCTTGACACGATAATTGATACACCATGGAAATATTGATAAATATTTATATTTTAATTAACAATTTGAGGTGCTATCAAGTCAACACTCCCTGCCAGTTTCACTCGCCATATGTTATGTAACCCTGTTCTCTCCCCACTGTGGGATAAATAAAGCTATCTTATCTTATCTTATCTTATCACAGAATCGTTATATCACGATATTATTGATATTATTGGGCCACGTATCCCCTACTAATCATCACACAACCTCTCTCAGCTCATGTAGATCATCTGGATATATCGTTTTGTAGATTATCAAATTTGTTGGCTTAACAACTTAAATTAAAACAATATATTTTGACTGTTATCTCATAGAAGAAACTTTTTTTTTTTCTATCAGCTGTGGGTTTTTTTTTTGCATAGGCAATAATGATTCTTTATTCAAATAAGTTCATGAATGTACCCAGTCACTGCCTGCATATGCAAACAACAGTAAAATAAACATACTTGGGCTTGTGTGTTTAATACCATCTTAAGGTGTGTCATTCAACATCGGCGTCAGATGATGAAAGACGTGGCGAAAGGTCAGGTGTGCATATCTTCTGTTAGACAACGCCAATGATGCACACTAGACTGGTTTATCTGCAGGTTGCATTTATGCTACGTTGAACAAAATTGACAAAATTGATTCTGAGGCAAACAAAATAAGGCTTGTGCAGTAATGGAGTCGTATGTCTGTCGTGTCTCTGCCCTTAAGCTTACAAACTTGTTCCCCCCCCCCCCCCCCCCCGACTTACAGTGCCATCTTTATGTTAAGCCGTTTGGCCACAGTCCTCCAGGAGCTCTCCGGAGAGGAGGGCGCAGATGGAGACCCACAGGTGAGACTGAAGCACGTAAACTATCCACCTTATTCCCCTGAGCCCATGATATTTTGTGTAAATTATTGTTATTCCTTTCATCACGTCCCTGTCTCTAAAGCAGTAATGGTGTTCTCCATGGTAACTGGACACTAATCCCCAAGAGGGATTGGTGAAATTGAACCTGTGAGAACATTAACCTGCTACAACTTGGTCAAAGTGACAACAACAACAGATACATTTTACTAAAATTGACATTTAAATTTTCTATAACCCTACTAGAAGGCTTTACAGTATACAGTATTTTTACAGCAAGAACACCACAGTTGCATTTTGTTAAAGGAGGTGGGACACAATCTTATTTATCTAAGGGGAGACAAAGAGATAAGTCAGAGCCTTAGTGTCCACATCACCAAGTCTGGTTTTAAGTTTTTTTTTAGTGTTTGGACACTGGATAGAACTAGTTCACTGCTGCTTCTGCTCCTGACGGTCCACACATAATCATCTATCCAGTTAAGCCTCCAGGAATAAGAATAAAATATTGTAAATAAATAATTTCGGTACAAGGAGACATAGAGCCCAGGTTAAAATAAAATGTTTAATCAGAGAAAACCTTAATGCAAGATGTATTGCTTTGTAACCCAAGGTACACTGATAAGACGGTGCACCTGTGTCTGCAGTGTCTGTATATTCAAGAAAATCTATCTTCCCCTTGTGATTTAGTTGATCAATTTCGTTAAGTTGTGTAACTCAGAGGTGAATCAATAGGTGAAATCGAAGCAGCAAAGGCAGCGATATCCGTCGTTTTACTTTTTTTTTTAAATGGAACTCCTTCCTGTTGTTTATAATGTTGGCTTTCTGTCAAATCCTTTGAAGTCTCGTGGCCGAGTTAAAAATAGAAAAGGCGGACCTGTCTATTCATTTTCTCAGGCGTGACTCATTTTATACAGCGATGGAGAGGTATTTTTACTGCAGCGGGGACCATACGTGACGAGTGAATAAATGAATGCTCCTTCATTTCTGTCCTCGTACAGGAAATGCTGGTGCCTCAGCTCCCTGATGACGAGGGTCAGGCTCCAGCAGAGTCGGATGTACCCGAGGAGGCCATGGAGAGGCTGGCTCACCTGGAACAACTGGTTGTACAGCTGAAGGAGCTCATTCGAGACACGCTGCTTGTCCAGAAGGACACGGAGCTGTCCAACAAAGATGTTCAGCTCAAGGTGAATAATCCTCTCTGTGTTTGAGTGTTTGTTTTTCAGCACTTGCCGCAGTTCACTCTTGATTTTAGTGTGGGTTTTATGACGGAGAGCTGTTGTTTTTGTTTTTGCACAGAGTGAGAAGGAAGAAGCCGAGGCTCGGTTCACCAAACTTAAACTGCAGGCCAAAGCGAAGATGGCGTCGCTCAACAAACAGATAGCTGGTTTGAAAGGATCAGGTGGAGGCACGGTGACGGTGAGTCTGACCCACGCTTTACTCCAGTGATAAAAAAGATCTTATACAGAGGAAAATATGTGACTCTTTTACCACAAACTAAGATTGAGGACTTTTTTCCAGGTTTTATCTGACATGAGCATCTGTTTTGTCTATAGCAGAGCCCAGACAGTTCTTTCACAGCAGCTGGAGCTGCAGTCGAGGAGGAGCTCCAGGAACTGAAGAGCAAGCTGAGCGAGGAGGAGGCCAACAGCAGGGAGCTTCAGCAACAACTTCAGACCCTCCAACAGCTTCTTCACGAGAAGGAATCTGCTCACGCTGAACAGGTGACACAGCTGCAGATAAAACTGTGAACACATGATGACTCAAACAGTCCTGAGAAAAGATCTGTCTGGACGATTTGTTGCTGTGTTTTGGTTTCCAGCTGCAGAAGCTGCAGGCAGTGGTGTTCGAGAAGGACGTGCGCTTCCAGGAGCAGATTCAGAAACACGAAGAGGAGCTGATGAAGGTCACAACTCAGTCGCAGGAGGATGGCGAACTTCAGCAGGTACAGGGCTGTGTGTTAATTTGGGTTTTAATCATTTAGTTTGGATTCATTCAACCTTTTGTGATCATTTGTTGGACATCCTTTTACTTTTTATGTTGACTCCAAGTCTTAAGTCATCTATTTATATGCCTTTTATTAACTGGAATAATTTATGATGATCTTTTGTTTTTTTACAGTAGCCCACAATGGAAAAATGTTATATATTTTGGGTATTTACGGCTATTTTAAGGCTATATAGTTTCTACACCACACTTGGAAGGGAAGGTTGAGGTGTTAATTAGACTGGATTGAGAATAAAAAGGGGGTGAAGTCGTCAAGCGGTGGCTGAGAAGATGAGATATTTAAAATATACTGTACTGCCATGGTATTGTAATTCCCACCCATGTGGTTTCCTTGTTGTTTCCCTTCTTCCAGACTCTTCACGCCGTTCAGAGACGCTGTGAAGAGCTTGAGGAGGCTCTAAGATCTCGCGCTCAGGTGGTGGAAGTACTGCAGCAGGAAGTGAGCAGCGCCGATCAGCAAAAACAGGTACAGTTCCTGCTATGCAGATATTTACCAACGCTTTATTTGGAAGGTTTTTGACACGCCTCAGTCAGTGATGACACACCATTAATGTGTTGTTTATCTGAGATACACAACACACACCCACTCGTATCGTCTTTCTTTCTTTCCGCCTCACCCTCTTTTCTGCAACAGATCTTGACTGCTCAGTTCCGGCAGATGGAGCAAGAGCTGGCCGAGGCTGTGAAGCTGAGGGAGGAGGAGCGGCAGCAGTGGGCCGAGCAGGCCAGCAGGGCAGATGTAGAAATCGCAGCCCTGCGAACAAGCCTGGAGGCTCTGGAAGAAGAAGAGAGAGCGCAGGTGGCGAGGCAGGAGATCGAGCTGGTGTCCCTGAGAGAGGCAGAGCGTGTTAGTCAGGAGGCTCTGGATAAAGAGAGAGCAGAGGTGGTGAGGCAGGAGAATGAGTTGTTGTCGCTGAGAGAGGCAGAGCGTGTTAGTCAGGAGGCTCTGGACAAAGAGAGAGTGGAGGTGGCGAGGCAGGAGAGCGAGCTCCTGTCCCTGCGAGAGGCAGAGCGTGTTAGTCAGGAGGCTCTGGAGAACGAGAGGATGGAAGTTACCAGACTGGACAGAGAACTGGCTCTGGTGAAAGAGGCTGAGCTCACGGCTGTCCGAGTGAGCCACGAAGCTTCAGAGAGAGACGCCGCGGAAATATCTCGGCTCGAAAGCGAACTTGCATCTTTGAGAGAGGCGGCCGTTCATAGCAGCCACGACGCTGCCTTAGCGACGGAGAAGTCAGATGTAGATGAACTAGCAAGAGAGCTGGCTTCACTTAAAGAGAAGCAGGAAGATGCTCAGAAGAAGGATGAGATCTATGTAGAAGTTTGGAGACATTTACGAGCTCTCACGGTCGCCGATGAACCAGCAGAAGATGAAAACCTCGTCCCTGATGACTTTTCTCTGCTCCTGGACGCCGTGCGGTCGATTGACATCGAGCTCATCAAGCTGAAAGAGAAACACAGCGAGAGTGAAGAACATTGTGTATCGCTCACCCACACCATGGAAACCCTTCAGGGTAAGAGCATCTATCTGTGGGTGTGTGTGTGAGTGTGATTTATCACATCAATCACATCTCAGTAAAGTAACAATGTTTTTGTGTGACCAACAGAACAACTTCATAGAAAAACCACAGAACAGGAGGAGGCCACTGCCAAGGTACAGCAGCTGGAGCTGCAGATTGTAACGGTCAGTATCACAACATCACATTTGATGACATCACATCAACAGGCCTTTGTGTTTATTCATGGAATCGAGTTCTAAAGTTTTATATGTGGCTCCGTGGCACGAGGTTTCACACACCTGTTACTTTAAAGAATGCTGATATGGATTTAAATCAAAACGGGAATCACAGAAGCTGCATAAACGTCTCCATCTGAGGCTGTACTTCTTCTTACTTTATCCCAACATTAAGTCCTAGCTTTGTTTTTGGTGATTTTGTAGACGAGCAAATATGCAAAGTCCTTCCCAGATTCACAGTTTGGTTTCTTTCCTTCAGTTGTCTGACAGAGACGATGGTACTGGACCTCTGCCACAGGACTCTTCTGAAGCTGAAAAAGGTAGACATTATAAATATCTGTCCGTACAGTAAAATTCACACTATGCTGTATATATAAAACAATGATTACGGTGATGGGGGGGGGGGGGGAATACAGATATCACGTACAAGAGCCTGTTTATAGTAGTATGTGTTAAAAGAATAGTTATTTTAATATTTATTGTAAAAACCTGTGATTTTCTTTTGTTTTTCACAGCCCAAATACTGGCACTGGAGCAGCAGCTTTTAGAAAAAGATAACGAGCTGGTTGCCTTGCGAGAATCCCTGAGGCTGGCCAAAGACCAAAGCTCCAGTGAGATTTCGTCGAGTGAAACGCACGATCAGACATCAGACCAGGATCAGGATGCCAACACAGGCCTTGATGACAGCTCCTCAGCTCTCCCTGGTCTTAATGAGGACACACAAGAAGAAGACACCACTCTAATAGCCGAGGACACCTCTGTTCTTTCCATTTCGGCTGATAATGACAGCAGCCCAGAGCTTATTGGACACCAGTCTGAGTCACCAGAAGAATCCAAAGCGACGTCTTCAGATGAGATGGTCACCAGTTGTGATTCAGAGGTGGCGCACAGCAGCTGGACACTCCTGGAAGCCGTAAATCAAGATGGAGGCCAGGAGTGGCCCTCCATCATGCAGGATTTCAGCCAAATGCAGCTGCAGTCATGGGAGACAACGAGCATGGAGCAGGAAACCTCCGCGGTTCAAGTCGAGTCCTCCTCTGTCATCATTCGAGAGACGGTTCATGTCCATGTTAGTCAGCAGAGCTCGTCCTCCATGGATGCTGATGTGTCCTCTGGCCATGTCTTTGCTCAAGCTTTGGCTGAGGAACTCCAGAAGAGGTACAGTGAACTTCTGGCTGAGATGCAGATGTTGAAAGAGGCAGCTGCAGAGTCGCAGGAGAAAATCAAGAACCTGGAGGAAGAAACTCAGCTACTTTCCGCTGCAAAACAAGAGGCAGAGTCTCAGGCCAATAACTTTGCGGAGGAGCTTAAGTTAGCCAATTCTGAGTTGTGCGGTGTCTCCCAGCAAAGTGGCCTATTAGTGGAGAAGCATATTTCTGAAATACAGTTTCTAGAAGAACAGATAGACATTTTGAGCACTGAAAGAAAAGCCAAGGAGGAGAAGATCCAGAGCCTTCAGAGCGACTTGGAATCAACCCACCAAGCTCTCTCTGAGCAGGATAGACAAGTCAGGATGCTGAGTGCTGAGCTGGAGGACAGAGAACTCTTCACCTCTGAGCTTGAAAGGAGGCTGCAAGATATGGAAACCAGCGTGTTGGAGTCTTCCCAGATTTCAGATCTCAACAATGAATCTTTGTCACAGAAGGACACAGAGATTGGCGACTTACAGCTACGTCTCAGTCAGAGAGAGCAAGAGATGACGGAGCTTAATGACAGTATGTCTGCTAAACTCCTCCAGGTAGAAGAAGAGAAGTACCACATAGACTGTGAAGTCAACAAACTGAAAGATCAGATTGTGGATCTTGAGAAAGTGAGAGAAGAGAAGCAACAACTGAGCTGTGAAGACTCCACTTCTCACGCTGATGATGAACTCTGGATTTTACGAAAGCAGAAAGAAGAATTGGAAACTCAGCTGACACAAATGAAGAAGAAGCTGCAGGCTGCGCTTGTGCAACGAAAAGACCTCATGAAGAAGGTCAAGGACTTTGAGGTGGAAGCAAAAAATAGGAAAGAGCAAGAAGAATTAACAAAGGTAGACGCTCCTGCAGTTGTTACAGAAGTAGAAGAAACTAGAGGACATGATATTCAAGAAATGAAGGCTAAACTCCTGGAGCTTGATGAAGCTTTAAGATCCAAAGGGGAGATGGTTGAAGGTCTCGAGCAGAAAATTGTCCAGCAAGAACAAGACATTGCTGAGATGGTTGCCCTGAATAGAAAGCTAAGCGAAGAAGCCGAAAATGCTCAACAGCCTTCAGACGTCGCCTCTGAGATAACTGTGTTACAAGCCCAAGTGGCCTCTCTGAAAGCAGAGTGCGAGACACTTCAGAAGAAGGTTCAGGACGCTCAAGAATCTCGCAAAGAGACTATCCGCAAGGCGAAAGAGAAAGACAGACACCACCGTGAGCAACTGAAGCAGCAGAAGGAAGAATACAGTGAACTGATGGAGCGCTTTGAGGTGCAAAGTGGAGAAAGAGACGACCTTCTTACTAAACTCAGTGAAATAGAAGAAAAAGTGAGCCATGAAAGAGAGGATATGTCTCACCAGGAGACAAAGCAGCTGTCTGAAAATATGGAGAAGCAATCAGCTGGTGACTGGGTCCAGGAAGACTGGGTAGACTTTGCCACATCTGAGCCTGATTCATCACAACCACAAACTAGTGAACCACTTCAGCCTCCTGCACAGCGGTCGGATTTCCACTCTGCACAAATGGAGGAATCTCTGAAAGGTCTTGGGGAAGAGATCCAAACTCTGCGGTTGGCCAACACAGAGCTGGAGAAGCAGCTTCACGAAACTCATGCCAGTCTGTCACTGAAAGAGGCTGAATTACTGGATTTGAGCAAGGAGCTACAAGCACTAAGAGAGAAGGAAACACAAATCAGTGCACTCTCAGAGGAAATTGCTGATCTCAGAGAAAAATATCATCAAGCTGAGTCTCATGCAGAAACCATAAAAGCAGAGATGGATGCTGCGACCCAAGCAGCATCCGCGGCATCTGCAGATTCGGCATCTTCCGTTGCAGCACTTCAGGGTGAAGTGGAAGACTTCAAGCAGTTTCTCGACAAGAAAAACCAGGAGATAATGGAGCTCAGTCAGCAGCTCAGTGAGCAGAACTCCCTCATACACTCAATGCAAGACACGGTCTCTCAGAAGGATCAACTAATAGCCTCTTTACAGGATGAATTAAAGGTTGAGCAGGAGAAAACCCAGAAATTAGAGTTTGAGGTTCCACTGAAGCAAGAGGAAGAGAAAGACAACGAGGTGAAGATTCAGCAGCTTCAGCGAAAACTTCAGGCTGCCCTGATCTCTCGCAAAGAGATGCACAAAGAAAAGAAAACCCAGAAAGAGCAACTAGAGTCAACTGAGAAGCTCATCGCCGAGCTGAAACAGAAACTTGATTCCGCAGAAGATGAGCTGGATAAGCTCCGAGCAGAAAAACTAAGGCTGATTGATGAGGTTGATCGGATGTTGCTGGAGAACCAAAGCCTTGGATCATCCTGTGAGAGTCTCAAACTGGCCATGGAAGGTGTACTGAACGAGAAAGATGCTTGTAAGAGAGAAGTGGCGTTTGCAAAAGAAGAGGCCGCCAAGGTTAGCAGGGAATGGGAGGGCAAGGTTCAAACCATGAAGGATGAGTACGAGACTCTGCTCAAGTCGTACGAAAACGTGAGCGATGAGGCAGAGCGAGTGAGGCGAGTCCTGGAAGCTGCCAGACAGGAGAGACAGGAGTTAGGGGCCAGGGTGAGGACACATGAGGCTGCAAAACAAGAAGCTGAGCGGCAGGTAGAGGAGGCGCAGAAAGAGGTCAATTCAGTCAAAGACAAAATGAGGAAGTTTGCCAAAACAAAGCAGCAGAAAATAATGGAATTAGAGGAGGAGAATGAGAGGCTGAGGGAGTTGCAGGAAAAGCCCGTCATGAAACGAAGCAACGGTTCTTTGCAAGGTGAAGTTGAGAGACTCAAAGAGGAAGTTCTGAATTTGAAAGATGAGCTGGATGCTACATCAGAAGAGAAAGAAACTTTAGCAAAGCAGGTTGAAGAAATGAGGGAACAAATTGACCAAATGGGAAAGAAAGAGGACAATGAAATCCAACCAAGTCTTCTTAGTTCTGTAGCTGTTGTAGAAGAGGTCGTCACAGCCCAAACGGTAGATGACATCACAACCAGTCCTGAGTCTAACAAGAGTCAGAATGATGATCAAGAAAAGCCTTCACCTCCAAAAGAGACTCCAGACGATCATATAGTTGCAGTGTCTGCAGCAGAAACACAGGTGCAACCTACAGAGGAGAAAGAAGAGGAAATGGTGGAAAGTGCTCAAACTTTATTAGAGGACAAAATGAGAGAGATGGAGGCAGTGGTTAACACAGAGAGGGCACTCTGGCAGGAACGGGAGGCTGAACTCAAAGCTAAGCTGGCGTCTCTTGAGCAAGACCTTCAGGAAAGTCAAGATAAGCTGACTCTGTTGTCATCCTTGGAAAGGTACCTAGAAGAGAGCAAAGAGAGAGAGAGGAGTCTGATTGAAGAGGGTTCAAAGAGGGAAACTCAGGTCAAAGAACTTCTCAGAAGCCTTGAAACTGAGAAGGATAACCTGGAGGAGCGTCTCATGAACCAGTTGGCTCAACTCAACGGGAGCATTGCCGGTTACCAGCAAGAGGCCGCAGACAACCGCGAGCACCTGGCTGGAATCCAGCGGCAGGTGGAGACGTTGGAGAGGGAGCGAGCTGAACTCGAAGCCGAGGCCCAGAGCGAGAGGGACCGAGCGTGCAGGCTGGAAGAAGACATGAGGCAAGCCCAGAGGGAGAGAGCCGAGGCAGAGGCTGAGTCTGGGAAACAGAGGGAGCTGGAGCAGCAGCTGAGGTCTGCTCAAAGGGTCAGAGAAGGAAGCCAGAGCAGAGCTCGTCAGCTGGAAGAGCTGCTGAGGGAGAAGCAGCTGGAGGTGCGACAGCTGCAGAAGGACAGCATCCAGTACCAGGAGAGGATCAGCGAACTGGGCAAGGAAGCCAAGTCACTGCAGCTTGGCCACGATGAGCTCATTAGCAAATTAAAACAATCTCGGCTGGAATCTTCCACAACCCAAGAGGACCTGAAGAGGATTGAGGCTGAACTGACGAACTGTAAATCTGAACTGGATGAGGTCCAAAAACAATTGAGCGAGGCCTTAGCTGAGAAAGCAACTTTGGAACAGAGCTCTCAGCAGAAAGTGGTTTTGCTTAAGGCTGAAGCAGAGCAAACGCTGGACTCTGTTAGGTTCAGGCTGGGAGCTGAACTGAAGGACATGGAGCTGAGACTGGAGGAGGTCTACAGGGAGCGGGAAAAGGAAGTGGATGCAACCATGGAGGCCAGAGAGATGGCAGAAGGTGCTGGAAGACGAGCCCAGGAAATGCAAGCCCGCCTCGACGAGTCTTTGGCGAGGTTAGCTGCATTCTCTCGATGCATGTCCTCGCTGCAAGACGATCGGGACAGAGTTCTGGACGAGACTCGGCAGTGGGAAACTCGCTTTAATGATTCTCTGCAGGCCAAGGAGGCTGAAGTCAGGGAGGCCGAAACACGGGCAAGGGAACTGACCGAACGTCTTCAGAAAGAAACCGCACTGAAAGAGGAACTTCAGCTCTCAGTGGACAGGTAAAAACTCTCTATATTCGTCTTATCCCACTATTTCCTTGCATTTTTACCTCAAAATTCACATGATTGTTTATTTTTCAGACTGGAGAAAGCAGGCAAAGAATGGCAGCTGAAACTGGAGAAGGAGGAAAATGATGTCACAGAGATACAGGCTGTCCTTGAGGAGGAAAGAAACCTGCACCAACAAACAACATCTGAGTTGAAGTCTGCTCAGAATGAAGTCCGTGCACTTACAGGAGAGCTGGAGGGTGTTCGTCACAGAGTCCAGGCTCTGGACGAGGCTGTAGCTCGACTGCAGGGTGAAGTCGACCAGGCCAGGACTGAGCTGAAGGAGAGGGAGGCAGAAGAGAGGAGGCTGTGTCTGAACGTGGAGCAACTGGAGACAGACCTGAGGTCGTCTAAGGCCTTGACGGAGAGTCTGCAGACGGAGTTAAATGAGAAGGAAAGGAGAGAAGTGGAAATGCTGGGGGAGAAGGAGCATGCTGTTGCACAGGTTCATGCTTTTCCTTGTCATTGATGTTTTAAAATGGCAATTTTAAAGATATTCTGATCATATTCATATTTGTCTTATGTCTCAGGCGGCTGACGAAGCGAGAAAGGAGGCCGACAGTCGTGCACAGGAAGCTGAGAAGGAGCTGGAGCAGAGAAGGGAGGAGGTGCGGGACCTGGAGGAAAAACTGCGGAAGGCAGAGGAAGAGAGCAACAACCGAAAGGTTCGACTGGACTCTTTCACCAATGCCATGGGCTCCTTGCAGGACGACAGAGACCGAGTCCTGAACATATACAAACAGCTGGAGGAGAAACACCTGCAGGTAATATCACAAACAGGAATGCTGTGTATTGCTTTTTTTTTGCTTTGTAAACAAAATAATATTTGTTATGTTTCCCAGGTCATGATGGAGAAAGATGGTTTGATCCAAGAAGCAGCAGGGGAGAACAACAGCCTGAAGGAAGAGTTGCGCTCTCTGCTGGTCCAGAGAGACGACCTGTACGCCGAAAAGGCCAAGCTGTCTGCGGAGCTTCACGGCTATCGTGACGAGCTTAATCAAGTCCTCAGCATGAAGGACTCCCAGCACAAACAGCTTCTGGCAGCACAGAGAGTGAGAATCACCGCGCTGGAAAAGGAGCGCGACGAACTGGAAAGTCAGTTAAAGAGTGTCAGCAGAGCCAGAGAGGCCGAAGAAGAGGCTGTGTTAAAGGTGGAGGTGGAGAGTCTCAGTCAGGCTGCTGAGGTTACGACAGCATCACAGGGTTTTGATGCTCCTGGGGCAGAGGTTGAGAAGCTGAGAGAGCAGCTGCAGGCAGCACGAGAACGAGTGGAGGAGCTAGAGGAGACACTGTCAAGGGAGCGACAAGAGCAGGAAAACGGGAAGGAAGAGCTCGCCGAGCTGCGATGGGAAGGAGGCGTGATGCGCACGGAGTCGGAGAGCGCTCAGGAAAGGGTGGCCGAGCTGGCCCGAGACCTGCTGGTCGTCGAGCAGCAGCTGCTCGGAGAGAAGGAAGCAGTGACGCAGCTGAGAGCGGAGAACCAGTCGTTTGCTAAATCCATGGCCTCATTACAGGACAGCAGGGACCAGGCAGTGAACAAGGTCCAGGAACTGAGCCTGAAACTTGAAGAGATGAGCAAGACGGGTAGCCACACAGCTCCCAGCAGCCCCGGAGGCTCCACGGGGGAAGTGTGGGGCCTAAAGAACGCACTACAAGCCCTTCAAAACGACAGGGAGAGACTGGTGAGTGACTGATAATCCATGGTTCCTGCAAAACCTATGAACAGGAACGTGTTTTAGCTTATCTAATCCAACATATTCATCTGTGCTTTCCTCTCAGCTGGAGCAGCTTCAAACTCAGACGTCTGAGCTCAAGAAGCAGAAGCTGGAGCTGGCTCGACTCGGAGCAGGAGAGCTGATCAAAGTCAGCCAGGAGCTGTTTGAGGAGAAGGAGAAGAACGAGGAGATGCTGGGTGTCATCGCGCAGCTGGAGAGAGTGGTGGAAACGGGCAAGCGGGAAACTGAGACACTACGGTGAGAATCACTGGAGGCGTTTAGTCGACGTCAACAAATGAGCATCTTTGATTTATTTGATTTCTTCTTAATGCAAAATGTAGGCTGGAGCGCGTTGACTGGATGGCTCAAGCAGAACAGCTGAAACAGCAGACGCTCGCCACGCTGTCGGAGCGCGACCAACAACTGCGACAACTCGCCGCCATGCTGGAGGAAGCTCGCAGTCACGGGCCCAAAATTCAGCAGGAGCTCTATCAGAGAGAGGTAATGTCATTCCTGACCATCCATCCATCATCTGTACCGCTGATTATTTCGTGTTCTTGGACAGATTTCCTACCGAAATGAACTGTTCCATGATCTTCCCACAGGGCACAGAGAAAGTGGACAGTCCTCCTGGAGCTCCGCAGGAGAGGAGAGGTCTGTTGGACAGCCACGCCTTCACAGCTGAGGTCAAAGACTTACAGCGCAGGTATCGTAAGAATCCATCATCTTTGTGAGTGTTCAAACATGTGGCTCACAGATGTTCACTGACTCTTCTTACCTTCTCTACTTCAGGCTGGATGAAGAGATAAACCAGAGGATGGCTGTTGAGGAGCAACTCATGGTCACGCAGGAACAACTGAAACGGTAAGAAATGTGATTTCTAGACCTATTTACTTTTACTGTTTGGGTTCAGTCTTATGTCGCTAATCAAAGCTGTTCCTGGCAGTGTTTTTAAACATGAACTCATAGTCGTGCACTGGCCGGGGAACAAAGCAGAGCCTTGAGCAGCTCAGGAGCCACGTCTTTCCCCTCAGGAGTTGCGTGCGAGCTAAAAGGAGAAGCAGATAATGAAGTTGAATTTGTCAGCGAGACGTGAAAACGGCTCTAAATGAACCCTAATGTTCCAATGTCTGTTGGGTATGCACATAAAAAAGATGTGATGATGAGTCAGTGATTTGTTGAAACTAGATTATAAACTAGAATGCTGCTCACGTTATGAGTATCCTGTATTTTCATACACTTAACGTTGTCCTTGAGGCTCCAGATAATAAATCGCTTACTGTCCCACACCAATCTCCATAGAGAAAATAAGCATTTTTAACCCGTAGTGACACAGGAGTTGTGGGTCCACTACTGCTTTGTTTGGTAAGTTGGAGTCCCTTAGTTAAATCTGAATAAAGGATATTTAAACGAAGTAAAACAAATAACTTTCTTTTAACTTACTGATGGAGGCAGAAGTGTAATCTAGAACTCCTGTGTGGCTGGATGTAAAATCGATGATTTTCCCGATGGACTTTGGTGCAGATGCATATTCTTCACATATCATAAACCTAAAGTGTGTTTAGATTAGAAGGGGTGCCTTTAGTTGAGTGGTTTAAAATCTGATTAATCTTGTGTCCCCAGCCATATTTTCTTATATGAGAGGAAGTATCTGTATCTCAAAGTTTTATATATTTTGCATAAATGACATTTTAAATCAGTTTACCAAGCACGTTTGGGGAATTATTCATATGCAATATCAACATTTTGCATATGGTTTTACCATTATAGCTCTAAACTATATTATGTTGCTATATTACGCATAAAATCTGGTCTTTTCATGATTTATATTGTAATTTGGGTCATAATATTTTGCCATATAGAAGGTTTTGTAAACACTGTGCTAAAATATTGCAATATTATATATAGAAGATTTGTTGTTGTATTTAATATGTACAACTGAGGATAAAATGCACTTTCTGATCTTTCCAAATTTAGTAATCGACAAAATCACACGGCTAACGTCCGCTTTTATTACCCTTTTCATTCTGATTATCAGTCACAGCTCGGCTCAGTGGCGCTCAGCTCAGGAAGACGATCAGTCGGAGACGGCTGTTTTCATCGAGCCGCCGGAAGGAGCCGTCACTCGGGTGAGGTTTTCCGCTCGATTCGCTAATTTATCGCCCTGATAACGGTCGAACTTTTTCCTGTAACCTCGCGTTTCTTTCTTTCTTTCTTTCTCCGGCAGATTCGCCGAGGAGGCCCGGGTCTGAAGCGGATGCTGCGCGTGGCCTTCTGCTCCCGCCAACGCACGCCTCTGCTGTTGAGCCTCTATCTGCTCACCGTGCACGTGCTGCTGCTGCTGTGTCTGGGCGGATTCCTGTGAAAGCAGCTGACAGATAAGACACAGACCTGAGGAGAGACAGGGAGGGAGGGGGAAGGAAAAGAGTGACGCACACAGACCTAACCCAGGCCATCAATATCTGTTCTATTGTGTTATTCTACACAAATACACACTTTGCACTTTACAGGATTTTCAACTTTTAGCCAAAGTGTTTACGTCGGGGAGGTGTCGTCATTGACTATTAACTGTTTTTCATGTGGTGTGGATTTGACAGAGAGCGAGGACAGAACGGGACAAAGATTTTATCCTTTATTCCTCCTTTTCCTGCCGTTTCACAGAGGGAAAAAAAGTTTCTTATTATTATTATTATTAATGAAGTGTTTTGGTCGATGGTTTTCTTCCTGTGCCTTTAGATAGGGATTTAAAAAGGGTTACTTTACGTTAAAGAAAGAGTTGGACATTTTAGGGGGAAAAAATAACACAAACTGACACCGATAATCATCTGTTAAATTAAAGCTTAAACTGTTATTTGTATAATCTGTACAAAAAATCGGTGTAAAGAGTAAGTATTTTCTTAGGTACTGTAAGGCCATATTTTTACTTTATAGTACTTAATACTCCACACGACGACAAGTCTCTTTATTTAAAAAGCATACGAGGCTCAAATTCAGATTTGTCTCAGTTTTCATTCATCCCCTCACATCTCTCAGATCACTCTTTTCAACATGTTTTTAATGTAACACATGTACGCCATTAGTTTTCCGAGCTGAATATTGAATAAATCATGAAAAACTGAGACTTTAAGGAAAAACAACGCAGTGTTTTCAGGAGATTCAGGCCAGTCATTCCATGTTTTGTTCAGTGTTTTATCATTTGCATTTGCTGTAGAGGGGTAAGCCCCTGGAGGTGTCGCCGATGGCTTCATTTAAAGGTCATATTTGGCTTGAAATTGACGATATTCAGTATGGATTGGTGTCCCAGAGTGACACTTTTATATCTCTGTCAGGAGCAGGGTCAGCGTTAATACTGCTGCATCTTTTTGATGCTTTTATTTTGACACATCAGGAACCACAGCATTAAAGTGAATTAACTGTATATTTAAAAAAACGTAGAAACACACTGAAAGTTATCGTACTCTGACTTTTACTGCGATTTTAAATCAACTTTTACTTGTAATGGAGTTTTTTTATGGCACGACAAGTCAAAAGAGAAGTAATGGCTCAGTAGCGCCTCCTAGAAAGTGTCGAAGCTGATTTTTTTTTTTGCTTATTATATCGTCATACAGCGTCATACAGTCTGAATTAGCGTGGAAATACAAAATGTTCTCGTCGTCATTTGTTTCCCCCGAAAATGTTGAAGTTTTATTATTCCTGAGGTTCATGATGTGCCGTCTTTTCCTTCTCCTCCTCCTCTACTCGCGTCATGCACAAGAAAATAATAATAATAATAATAATAACACTAATCATAACGGAGCACAGTGCAATTTCTGTTCTTACACATTCCACTCGTGTGTGTGTGTGTGTGTGTGTGTTGTCCTTTTCTTTACTTTCCTCTCACTCCTGTATTATCTCGTGTTGGGTTTTCTTTTAAAAACGGTAGATGAAGATGCCTTAAGTGTGGGATCATTCCAGAGGAGTTATATATATATATATATATATATATATATATATATATATCCATCCCATCATTGCTTTCTCTCATGTAGCATAATTTATTGATTGGTTTAATTTTCACTTCAATCACACGGTGGTTAGTCAACATCCTTCACTACTTCTGCTGTAAATAACTGTTAAAAAGGGCTGTAAAGAAAGAAAAAACATGTCATTAAAGTGTTGGTGGTCTAGATCAGGGAATTGATTTTTGTCCAGATTTTTGATTTATTTCCTCATTATTGTGTTCAGATCTTCATGTGTTTAGTTTCACTGCAGCAAATGAAATTACAACAATATTTCCTTTTATCTAAGAAAATTAATTTGACTGTGTTTTTTTTTCATATTTTTAAAGTTATGGGATTAAAAGGGAACTTTAGGATCAAAGGAGTCCACTGGAACGTTGACCTACTTTTGAAATAAACACTTAAATACTGGTATTTATAACCATTTTTTTAAGTTTTGCTCCATAAAATGTTGATCAATCGATTATCTAAATTATTAATGCTTGCACAGAATTAAAAAAAAAATGCAGATTTGAGTTTAACTAGTGTATTTTAGAAGTGACTATAATATAAAAATACTTTATTTACTAAAAATAAACAGAAATGGAAGTTTGGTTTGCTCAGGGTTTCATTGAGGGTCGTTAAATAACTCAATTATAAGCATTTGCAGAATCTAGTTTCATTATTATTTCCTTTTATTCGTCATTTAAATTGACAATGTGAAAAAAACGTCCATTTTTAAACGCTTTGTTTAGAGATTCCAATTTATTTTGACAGTTTCCGCATGTTCTTCATGTCATTGTTGTGTGACACTGCCCCCTAGTGTTGAATCTGCAGAACAACAGCAGCATTGACTGCAGCACCACCGAGTTATTTCCACCCGCGCGCGTCCATGTGTCGGGCTGCGCGTCCACGTGTCTCACATCAAAGTGCCTCAGTGAGATGAAAAAAAGCTTCACGAGAACTTCTGCGCGTGTCATTTAACGCATATTTTGCACATTTTTACAAAGTAAACGTGGACAAACTGCGCTGAAAAGTTGAAGGTAACGTCATTTTCTTTTGTATTTCATTTATTTGAACTTGTTATCGTGCACAAATCTACGTGTACGTGTGTTTTGTTCATTTTCCGGTTGTTTTCAGGAAGTAGAGACGCAGACTTTAATCATCTAATATTATTAAAGTGACAATAACGGTACGAAAGAGACTTGAATTAAGTCCAAAAGTAACATTAAATAGCTTTATTTTTGGCTTATGTGCACCTACTGTAACAGTAATGTGTTTTATATCATGTTTCTCAAAGTATAAGCGCTATTTATTGTCGTGAAATTTAAGATATTGTTAATATTTAAGTGATTATTCCTTAACGTTTCAAATGTATGTGTATTTTAGTAGTTTATTACGTGTAATTCACAATAATAATCTAGAATATTATGTTGTTTTAAAGGGATTTAAGTAATTTTTTAAACTGATGAGGAAATAAAGCTTCAACTTCCGTTTTTAGCACTTCAGCTTTAACACTGCTGTGTGTTTATTTCAGTCAGCATAGTGACTATAGAAACAGTTTATGCTTATATATGTGATACTTTTGTGTAGTCTATATATATATGACCTTTTAATGTAAGTGTTTTTATTTGACACAGATGTGGAAGTCAGTCGTGGGCCACAATGTGAACATGAAGGTGGCAGCAGAAGGAGACGACTGGGAGACCGACCCTGACTTTGAGGTGCTGACGATGACGACAATGTCTTTTAGTGGAAACTTCACGTTGGATTTCGTGTGATTTATTTGTGTTGTTGTCGTCTTGTTGTTTCAGAATGACGTGTCGGAGCAGGAGCAGCGCTGGGGGGCCAAGACCATCGAGGGGTCGGGACGTAAGGAGCACATCAGGTGAGGAGGAGGAGGAAGAGGAAGGTGAAATGTTTGTCAAGGAGAGAAGACGCAGGTCAGAGGTTTTTCAGCTGCTGTGAAGCAACAGGAAGAGGAAGTGAGAGCAGAGCGGAGGCCGTCACTCTGTCACCGTCTCCTAATATGGAGAATATGTGATGATGACGGTGTTGCTGAATGACACTGCAACTCATGTCTTTATTTAGTGTGTGTGAAAATCCCAGTAGATCATCCAGGCCACATTCAAACTCACTTAAATCACCGTTACCTGATTCTACAACGCCTGAATGAACTGAAATGCTGACGTTTGATTGGCCGATTAGATTATCTGTGTTATAGAAGCAAAGAGCAGGTGTTCCTAATAAAGCGTCCAGTGTGTGCAAGACATAGAAATCTTACATTTATACACATTCTGTCTTTTAAAGTGTAGATTATTTCTGCATATTCCGTTGAATGATCCCACTTTCTGAGGACAAATCTCCTCTGTCTGTCCTCGTCAGTGTTGCAGAGCTCAGAAACAAAGTGGCCGTGGAGCACGAGGCGGTGAAGAAGAAGGAGCACGTTCCCAAAGCCTCGTACGGATACGGAGGGAAGTTCGGCGTGGAGAAAGACCGCATGGACAAGGTCCATTGAGTGCTTTTCAATGATTAAAATACTGCATATATATATTTTACATATAATATCTATGACGTAACGTGTGGTGTTGTTTCTCTGCAGGGAGCCGTGGGTCACGACTACGTGTCGCACGTGGAGCATCACTCCTCCCAGACTGACGCGGCGCGAGGCTTTGGCGGGAAATTTGGCGTTCAGAAAGACCGCGTCGACAAGGTGAGGAAGAAAAGTGCTGCTGCTGCAGTTTGTCTGGCCTTTTCTGCACTTTCTGTCTTTTTTATACATACATGTCTGTAAATCATACAAATATGTACGTTTGTGTACATAAAGATCCCAGTGTTCGTTTAACAAAGGTAAAGACAATTTAAATTTAAGAATATTAAATGTGTAAAAGGTAGATTAATTTAGTTTTTTTAAAAAGCAATATATCAAGATGATATGAATACAAGATAATTAAAGATAAGTTCTTCTTAAAGTGTTCGTGTAAGGCAACAAGAAACATTTTTCACCATTTTGTTTTGGCGACGAACTTTACCACTTTACCGTGAACTAACACCGATATCGATATCCTTAAAACATTTATTCATTTCCTTAAAAATTGTGTGTCTGTTTCCTGTGTGCAGTCTGCACTGGGCTTTGAATACAAAGGACAAGTGGAGCAACATGCGTCTCAGAAAGGTACTTTTCTCTCTCTCTTTTCTGACCTTTCTACTTTGACGCAGTCGTTGTCTTTCGACTGGAAGGTTGTGGGTTCAATTCCATCAAGATAAGCTCTATATAAATACAGACAAATAATACCAACTCTTCTTCTTCTTCTGATTTTATTTGGTGGTAAAAAGTAACAAAGATAGGAAGGGGAGGAAATGTAGTGGAGTACAGATACCTGAGTTTTGTACTTAAGTACATGAAGTAACATTACGACACTTTCCTCATCATTCTTACAGATTACGCTAAAGGCTTTGGAGGAAAGTACGGCGTGGAGAAGGACAAAGTCGACAAAGTGGCTTTGGGATACGAATATAAAGGCCAGACAGAGAAGCACCAGTCACAGAAAGGTCAGGTCAAGGTTCAGTTTTTAAACAGTTTGCTTTGGAAAAAAAACTGCTTCATTCATGTCACACTTGTGCCTCGTTCCCACCAGACTACGCTAAGGGCTTCGGGGGGAAGTACGGCGTGGAGACGGAGAAAGTGGACAAAGCTGCTCTGGGCTACGACTACAAAGGACAAACGGAGAAGCATCAGTCACAGAAAGGTGAGTGGACACTCATGGCGTGTCGTCATAATAAAATATCTCAGGAATCGTCAGACTGAACACGTTTATCTGTGTTTAGATTATGCAGCAGGCTTTGGCGGCCGCTTCGGAGTCCAGGCAGATCGTCAGGATAAGGTAAAAAAATTTTTTTTTTATTTGATCTTGTTGTTTTCAGCTCAGGTCCTGCAGCAAGGCTGTAAAAAACACTGTGTACAAACTTCCATTAAAGCATAATACGTGCATTTTATTATATCTGGGTGTCAATTGCCTTGGAATTGAGCATTTTTACTAGTCTCCACTAGATGGCGTATCTAGATTCGCATTTCCATTAGATGGCACTGTCACCATTCTTTGGCTGTAAAGTCCAAATGGACTGGTCGATTCTTCACATTCTGGCTCGACCAAAATTGTGATTGGTCGACTCAATTTTTTTTTAGTTTCATGGTTAATTTTATGAGGAAAGTACCAAGTGCTAAGTGGGTTTTTTTTAGAGCACCAGTGTTTCACAGGTTTTCACAGTGTGTCTTCAGAGAACACCCCCCTTGTTCTCCACTATTTTGGTTTAGTCCAACCCAGTGGGCGAATTGTGACAATTCCCCCCTCATAAATGTCATATTTTCACCTGAAAGCATTGTAGCATCATGACAAAATCTGGCATTTAAAGGGTTAAAATTGTTCCTTAGTATTTGATATCAATAATTAGGCTAGTTTGCTTTTAAAAAAGCAAATTTTTGGTATTTAGTAGTACGAGTGTGACTAATAGTAGACTATTATGATGGTTTCATCCCAACTTCCTGTTAGCAGAATTGTAGATGTTTAAGGGCATTCCTATGAATGTGTCGGAATTACAGTAAAAACAAACATGTCGTAGTGATATAATTAGCTGCTCTTTTGACTTTCCTCAGAATGCGGCCGGTTTCTCGGACATGAACTCACCGACCTCTGCTTACAAGAAGACTCAACCCTTCGAAGCTTGTACGGCCAGTTTATTTTCATTTTTTTTTTTAAATAAATGTCACAGTAAATGTTCAAAACGAGCTGCTGTTTTCATTTAAAACCTGTGTTCGACGCAGCGAGCGCAGACGCGGGGAAACTGAAGGCGCGCTTCGAGAGCATGGCCAAGTCCTCTGAGGAGGAGAACAGGAAGAAGGTGGAAGAGGAGCGAGCGAGGAGACAAGCGAGGGAGAAGAGAGAGCGAGAGGAGGCCAAACACAGGCAGCAGGTGAAGAACAAAGAAGACAACTTAATTCTTTTTTATATTTCTTATCTAATCTTTTGTTGTGTTTGGTCGTGAAGGAACAGAGCAGCAAAGAAGAGGAGACGACGAAGAAGATGAGTCCTCCACCTGTTCCACATGTGGCTCCAGAGGAGGACGTGACCACACCTGAAATACATCAGCACAAGGCAGAGATACAGGAGCCAGAGCCAGAACAAGAACAAGAACAAGAACCAGAACCAGAACCAGAACCAGAACCAGAGGTTAGACCTTCTGATTCAGCCAGTTAAAGTTGACTCAAAATCAACATTTTAAGGTTTAACCCCTTTAACACCAAGCATATCGCAGACGACACATTCGCACAAGCGTGTAAGATCATTCATATTGTTTTGAGAATATTAACCCCTTTGTTTCTGAATTTAGTTATTTTACACGCACAATAAGTTAAACTACAACTTTCAGGCTGTTTTTTTTACTGGATTATGTCACATTATAAACAATTATATCATCAAACTTTTATTAACAAAGCTGTGACAGAGTTTAAGAATGAATCCTCACACTATCAACACAATCCTCGTCTCCAGTGTGTTTAATCAGGGCTGCAGCTAACGATTATTTTCATGTGTTCTGTCCATAAAATGTCACGAAATGCTGAAAAATGTCAGTCATTGTTTGCCAAACTTGGAAACTATTTTGTCCACAAAGCTTTTCGTTGAAATGAACAAAGAAACTAACAGTGAAAGTAGAATGGCACACTATTTTTGACTTTATTTGACTGTGGAACAAGTATTTCACGACTTATTTTGAGAAGTTCTCACTTGTCTAACACCTCAACATATTTTGTGCAGATAATCTCACTTGTTTATAGTCGATATCTTCTCAAATCAAGTATTTCTTTCTCATATTTAAACTGGGCTTTTTGGAAACTAAGAGCGCCTCAGTGTCCTCCTTTCTTGTGTTTGTTACACTTTCTCACCAGGAGAGGTCACTAGTTCTTACACAAAGAACATTTACACAGCCTCTATGATGTTTGCTTTCTGTCTTAATCCAGATAATTAGAGGAGAATAAAAAGGTGATATCTGCGATGTTCTGTCTTGTTTTGCAGGATGAACCCGTGTATGAAGAGCCGCCGGAGTTGCCTCCTCGCTCAGACGATTTTCTCGGTGGCCCGCCGCTGCCTGACCTGACAGAAGAGGAAGATGATGCAGACTATGAGGAAATTGAGGAAGTCGGGAGTCCGTCTCCTCCTTCTCCTCCACCAGAGACAGGTCTGCGTCTGCGTCTGCTGCTGTTCAACTTTGACGATTTGATCAAGAAAAATGCAAACGTTTGCGTTTTCTTTTACAGACGAGGACAACGAGTACGAAGACTTGGCGTGTGGACAGAAGGCGGTGGCCATTTACGACTATCAGGGAGGTATGACGCTTCCATTAAGCTTCTTTTTTATTATTATTATTCAATCATCATTTTCACACTTGCAGGAACAAATCCTACCGTTTAATTTCAACAGAGGCAGATGATGAAATCTCCTTCAACCCGGACGATGTGATCACCAACATCGAGATGATCGATGAAGGCTGGTGGAAGGGACTGTGTCACGGACACGTCGGCCTGTTCCCAGCTGCTTATGTTAAGCTCCTTTAGTTTACTTTCTTTTTAGCGCGAGCTTCCCTTGCGAAGATCTCAGGTTTAAAACTGTAATTTATACAAAAGAAAATCACGGCCAAGTCGTTCCAGAGTGGCTTCTGATTCCACCCTTTTCTCCGTTCATCTCACTCTGTGGCTTTAGAGTTAACAGGAACACAAAATCCATGTTTATTATCATATCTTTTATTTGCAATAAACTGGAATCGACAGGTTTCCTACACATGGGCTCCTTTTTGTCATCGGTGTCAGTTTACACAAACATCAAGGCAATAATCATGATCATATACCGTGTCCTGTTCGTCTACTGTGTGATCGCCAACTAAAGAAATAGTTGCTGTTTTCTTGTTCAATATTGATTGTGTGTGAATCCTCAGTGGTTTGCAGCACACTAGGAAAAATATTCTCTGACGACAAAAACATAAGAACTGAGGTGAGACAAAATCGACAATCAGACTGTTGTATCGGTTCCGACGATGAGACTCTGTCGCACAACCATGAATCTCATAATCCTCAGAACCGAGTGAGATCCAGGAACAGGAAGTGACAACTGACGCGTACAAATCGTTACATACATACATACATCGATAGATGCTGTGTTTCTGCATCAAAAGTCTTTAAAGCAAAGAAAAGCGGATCTCTTGGTTGATCACCAGGCGAGACCCTTCTTCTTGTTGCCTTTGCCGCTTTTATTTGCCACCCGCTTGGTTTTCAGTTTCTTGGCCTGTCGCTGGTTCATCCACACAGGATACTGTCCATTTTCATCCAGCTGTGTTTTCTTGTTGCGCTTGTTGTCCATGTCCATCTTCCCACCTGGAACAACAAAAAACAGAAACTGGGTTGAAAAATCACCTTATATTATGAGACGATATAATAGCTCCCCTGCTGTTTTTAGTATCTACTGTGGACGATGTTGTGCTCGGTCACTCACTGTCGCCCTCCATCTCTGGCACATCTGTCTGCTTCATGATCTCGTCGGCCGTCACCACGGTGGCAATTTCCTGCATGTCTGTCATCACGGCGTCTTTCTTGTCCCGACTCAGCGCTTCTTTCAGACGAGCCAGCTCCTTGGGAGCGTTTTTCGTCCTCTTCACCGCGCGCATCTTCCGCTTCCATTTGCTTCGCAGGCTTTTTGCCATTTTGAGGATGTTCTGAAAGTAAAAATAACTCATTTAAGCTTTGTAAAAACATCAATATAAATCCCGATGAGGCAGCTATCTGGGGCCTGAGACTGAGTCACTGAATCCCCAAGGTACAGAAAAACATGCCTTCTTTAAACTATTCCTAACTATTTTAAGAACACTTAATCATTTGATTACTAATTAACAACTTTAGTTCTAACCAGTTACTTTGATATTTGTGTATCTTCGACGGTTACTTGGCGCATATCTGTGATTTCCACCCCATTTAGAGGACAAAACAAGACATTTGAGAAACATCATTTCAGGTTTGGTCAACATTTTATGGACAAAACGACTACTCGATTAATCGACGATGAAAATAATCGTCGATTAATCGAAGCCCTCAGTACCCATCCAGTTGAAAACGTAAGTTTACATTATTTCTGTTGAACGCCAATTTATTTATGTCAAACTACTTTCATTTAATTATGTGTATCTCTTAATTATACTGTATATAGAACCCGTTTACTTGCTAGCTAGCTGTCGAATCTCCATACTACAATGTTTAAAGCTAATAGCTTTTAAAGAGCTTAATATTGACAGCTGGTAAGATATCGACAGAACGTGTTAGTCGAAGATATTCGTTAACTGGGATTCGCTTACAAGTGATTTTAAACTGCGACACGCTAACTAAAGTGTGCTAACAGTTAGCTTCACAGACGTCGCCAACGACAAAACACACGGAGCTAACGTGAGCGCTACATTACGGCACACGTCAGGTTACTTAATGTTAGCAGCGCTTAAGCGAAGTAAAGAGTAAACAAATGTCACTTACGTTGTTTTCTTTACGCTTTAAAGTTTTTCCACAGTCCGTGACACCGTGATGTGGACACGTGTTTACAGGACGAGAGAGGAAGGGGAAAGAAAACACAAAACGAAGAAGCAGCAACGTGATTGGCTGCTTCAGTCAACGCGAAGAACACGACGTCTGATTGGCTCTCAGTCCCAAACGCGGAAGTTAGTGTGGACACGGGTTGTAAACAAACGTGTAGGGATAAGTTTAGCGTCAAAATTGACACTTTTCATGGATTTACTTAATCCCCACTCGAGACTAAGCGACTGTTAGTGTTGCAAATAAGTAATTTCTGTCGTTTTTTGTCGCCACCACCTTCTTTTTCTGTTTCCACACATTTTTTTAATGTCCAACATGTTGGATACGGCTGCGGAGCAGATGATGGTCCACAGTGATTTCCAGGCGGCGTTTGACACGTGTGACCGAGGTTTGCAGAGTCTCTCCAGCATGAACTCAGAGGACAACAGGTGAGAGACGGATACCCCCACACCAGCACCAAAACTACTCCAAAACTGCATCATTCCCTGTTAAATACTGCAAATCATAACACTGTTTACTTGTACATACTATGATATTGTTTACCTTATTTTCATTTGATGCATTGCACATATTTAATACTATTAAAGGGCTGTTTTCACTCATTTATCCCACTTACTGCTGCTGTGTTTGTTTAATTCTCATTCTGTTACAGAGTTGGATTACATTTCACCCGTTTTCTCCAGATGTTTTACTCATAAAATAATTATAATTGACAGAATCGCAGTGAAGACGTACTTTTACGTATCTAACAGTAAAAGTTACTCAGTTAATCAGATTATTGGGTGTCTATGTTTATGTTTTTTTTGCAGGTGCGGAGAATTAAAAGCTGGTTTCTGCATCTTAGGGATTCAAGCTCTGGCTGAGCTGAATCAGTGGAACAGTGTCCTCCCCTGGGTCCTTCAGCAGTACGAACACCCGGAGACAATACCAGCAAAAATAATGCAGATGTGGTGAGTGGAGCTGCATCAGTTGGTCCATTAATTCATCGGGTCAACAGAAAGTCATTTAACAAGGCATTAGACAGAAATGCACTCAAATACCTATTAAATAGAGACTTGTTTCCTCTCATTTTGGCAGCATACTCCTCTACTCTAAGGTGGGTGAACCTGCTGTGATGCAGGAGGCAGCCAGACTTTGGTTGCACTGCCCGTCCAACAGCAGCGCGCCAGGGTTCGGGACGGCGGCGGAGCTCTACCTGCTGCACGTCCTCGTCCCGCTCGGACACACGGAGGAGGCTCGCGAGTTGATCCTGGGCGAGGTGGGAAGCGCTGCGTTCACGGAAGACCAGAGATGCACGGCGCTGGGCGTCGTTGCAGACAAAGAGCGACAGAATCGAGAACCGCCTCCAAATCCTGACACAAACTCTGAGAATTTGACTCGGACTGTCCCAGCTAATGGTCAGAGATTTCACTTCATATTCACACGAGTACAAATATATAGAGTGTTCTTCTGAGTGTGTTTTTCCTTCTGCAGGTGCTGTCGTCCGGAAACTTGAAGCCATGCTCACGTGTCTGTACAGAAAACTGTTTGTGACGCGCTCCGGCTCGTTTCCTCTGCGCAGGATCTTCCTGGCGGTCGTTCTTCTCTACATGCTGTTTGTGCGAATGGATCCAGGTGAAGAAAATGTTCTCGATATCTCACTTTCATCACCACGTACAAGACAGTTGATCTAGAGCTGAAGCGATTAATCTATAAATAAATTATTTTTGATAACTGATTAATCGGTTTGAAGCTCAACACACCCACTCCATCACAACTGACTTTATATCATCGGCAAAATGATTTGTTGACGTTTTACAGAGTTTAGGGCCATGGATTTATCAGTGTTTCCGTTGCATAAAACACTGACTCATGATAATAGACAACAAGAAACGAGTAAAGTAAGTTAGCGACCACTTTATTAGGAACAGAAGACACCTGATAGAGTGGCAGGGACGACAATCAGTGCATATCTGAGTTGTAACAAGAGGATTCGGTATCATTCCTCTCTTTTTTGGGCCATTTAATGTAAATACTAGAGACGTTTGCATGTGAAATTGACAGTTTCTGAAATACTCGGACTATGCCACATTCAAACACCTTTCTTCTCCGTTCTGGTGCTCTGTTTTTGGACTTTGAGCAGTTGGACAGATGTACCTAATAAAGTGAGTATGTGTAAAAATAATGGCAGCTGTTTTGACACAATCACAGGTGTAAAATAATCAAATTTTGGATGACTTTTTTTTACAAGGAATGTGACAACAAATATGATAAAAATCTGACAATGCTGAACTATTGTTTGTTAGTTTAATTTTAAAGGTTATTCAGACTGAAAGAAAGTATATTACATTTTAAAAAATAACGTAATTAGCCATTTTCCCCAGCCATCTTATTGTTAAACACATACATTAAAGCCCAAAAGAGTTTACAGTACCTACTCAATACACCTCATAGAAGTAGTTTTATTTTATCTCTTTTTTTTTTTTCTTTTTTTTTAATCACAGAATGCATTATTTGCAAGTAAAAATTTAGCTCCCAACTGTTACGAAAAACCCAACGTTATTAAGTGTATTTGAAATAAATTGAGTTCAGTCCACGTGAGAAGGTAAATGGAGCTGGTGTTGGTGTCTTCTGCGCATGTGCAGTGTTTAGTTTCGTTTTCAGTGAAGTGGGCGCAGTGACTGACGGAGGAGAGAGAGAGAGAGAGAGAGAGAGAGAGAGAGAGAGAGAGAGAGAGGAGCTGGAAACCGAAAACGATCCTGATTTTGACGATGTGACGGTAAAGTTTTCTCGTTTACTCTGAAACAAGACGTTTGTCATCATGTCTGCTCGGTTCAGAGATCTAATGTCCGTGTTCAGACTGAGGGACTCGCATCACTGTGGTGAGTAGAGAACAACACCTGTAAATAACAAAAAGTTAACTGTGTTTATTTATTATGTCAGGTTGATTATGTACTTGTGTTGACAGTTGTGTACAGGGGGAAAAAGTTAAATTCAGCGTGTGAAAGAGAAACCAGGGAATATAATATATAAAATGTATATATATGAATATATGTGTATGTGTGTGTGTGTGTGTGTATTTATGTATATGTATGTGTATGTGTATGTGTTGTGTATATACATATATGTATGTGTGTATATATGTGTATGTGTATACATAGTGTATACAGGTATAATAGGATAAGGTGTGTATATATATATATGTATATATATATATATTGAAAAGTAAAATATGTGTAATTTATATATATATATGTGTGTATGTATGTATATATGCATATATATGTATATATATGTGTGTATGTGTATATATGCATATATATGTATATATATATATGTGTGTATGTGTATATATACATATATGTATGTATATATACATGTGTGTATATGTACATATGTATGTGTATATATGTGTGTGTATATGTACATATATATGTATGTATTGTATATATGTGTGTGTATATGTACATATATATGTATGTATTGTATATATATGTGTGTATATGTACTTATATATGTATGTATGTATATATATATATGTGTATATGTACATATATATGTATGTATATATATATGTGTGTATGTTTATATGTACATATGTGTGTGTATGTGTATATGTACATGTGTGTGTATATACATGTATGTATGTGTGTGTTGTGTGTATACATATACATATATATGTATACACATATATACATATGAATGCTCATTGTTAATTGGACACTAAATTGACCACATACACACTCATTGATAAAGTGTTGATTAAATGTATCACAGATGTTTTAATTGTTCAAAATTTTCAACTCTCTGCTCCAGCAATGCGAGGCCTCAGCAACTACCATCTCTCCTGCTGTGTGAACACTTTACTGCAGACGCTCTCTGCCACCTGGGAACTGACGGACCTGCTCCAACAGTAAGAAAATGTTCAGTCCTGTAGTCAGTTGTATATACTTCCTACATTTAGGTCGAGACAACGTTCATTTTAAACGGCCTTGTGTTGAATTTCACCAGGTGGGACACAGCTGGCGTGGGCTCGGCCACTCGTAACGTCCCTCTGCAGCTGAAGACGCTTCTGGTCGCCATGAGCAGCGACCTTCCTCGGCAGGTTTCCCATCGAGACTTCCTCCACTGTCTGGACAGAAACGCCGTCTCGCGTAAGAACGTCACACACACACACACGCGCTCACGCGTTATGGTGTCGTTTATATATTTCACGTCTTGTGACGGTGAAGATGTTGTCTTGCAGTTAATGTGCAGCACGACGCGGATGAAGTGTTCCTCTCCATCCTGAACTTCACGCATCAGCAGATGAACGACAAAGCCCTGGTCGGCCTCTCATCATTATTAGTCTTTTTTTCCTCTTAAACGCCTCATTTATACCTTCTTTTTTTTAATAATCTCTATCTCTGTATCAGGCTCTCGAAATCCAGAATCTGTATAAAGTGTCTGTGGAGACGTCCCTGCAGTGTATGGAGTGCACGTCCGTCCAGACTCGGACCAGCTACCTGCTCAGTTTGCCTCTACATGTAAAGGAAGGTCACAACTATCTGGTGTGGTTCTTTTTTATTTGTGTGTGTTTGAATATTTTTTTTTTAAATATAAGAAACAGATTTTATTTCTGAGTATTTCTGATGTGAACTTTTTCAGGAAGATTGCATTTCCTCCTTCTTGGAGGTTCACGAGCTGCGCGGCATCGACTCGTGCTACTGTGCAAAATGTGAAACCAAGACTCCGTCTCAGCAGGTGAGGCTTCGTTTTAAACGGTTCTCAAACACTTTTATTTTGAAATCATGTGAAATAGTGCCCCAATATTTGTCTTTTTAGGGCGTCAAACTTCTCTCCTTGCCTCGCATCGTGTGCATGCACCTGAAGCGGTTTAGAAATCGCCGTGGTTACGCCCGGAAACTCGATTGTCAGGTAACATTTCCAGAGGCCCTTGACTTCTCTGAGATTGCTAGAGAGGGATTCTCCGCACACTTTGCTCAGGTATGTCCATGTCCGGTCCAGTCATTTTTTATTGTTGTTTTTGTCGCCTAAAATAAAAAAAGTGTGTTTGCTCTTCTAGAAAGAGTGCAAGTACACTCTGTATGCGGTCGTCGTGCACTGTGGAGATGCGATGTGTGGGCACTACACGGCCTTGGTTCGTGACAGGATGAACCAGGACTGGTACTACGCTGACGACAGCCGCGTCGGGTTCGTTCAATCGCTTTTTTGTCCTGGATTTATTACTTAAAACTTTGTTGTCTGCAAATTAATTCATAAACAAATTTCTTTCTAACCAATAGGCTTCTTGGGAAGATGTGCAGAGAACATATGGAAACACACCGTACAGGTAAACTGCTCAACATCACGTCCTTGTGTTAGCTTAAATGTGCATTATGTAATAAATCTGGTCATAAAATCCTCCTAATATGTCACAGAGACTCAGGAATAATGTTCATATAACAAACTGAACTCACCAACAACAACAGTACAGACAAAAATATTTGCATTAAAAAAATATTTTGCATACTGCAAATCATGTTTTGGCATGTGGCGCTACCTACCGCCGTCTACCAATCATTGCAGTCAGCAGAGTCTCAGCTGCCGAGCGACCACGGGTTGCCAGTTACGTCAAAAAACGAAACCTAAAAGACCTCTGTATTTTGATTTTGAATGTAGTAACCGTTTTTGGCCACATTCTTACATATGTCGCCTTTAAAGCGAAATTATGAAACCTGGTCGGACAACGGCGAAACTAAGTTGAACCAAATTTCACGAAATTTTTGACGGAAAAGCGGAACAGCCCAAGACGAACAAAAAAGTCTATTGTGACCACGGCCTCGACTCAACAGGAATTTGGCCATTTTGAATTTGACGTCCGTCTGGGCGATTTGCACGTTTTTCGTAAAATTATCAAACTCGTCTGTGCACGTTAATTGTACAAACGTAGAAAAAAAAAAAAACCTGCGTCAAACAGGAAGTGCCCTGTGACTTTGCCATACAACATGAAGTCAGCCATTTTGAATTTAGCCAACATTTAGCCACCAAACGGCAAGTTCACTGTAACTTTGTAACTGTACATCGCCCGAAACTTAGATAAGAGACTCAACCAGAAAACATCAACACGTGAAAACTGAGTCAAGGGCATAGTGCCACCTGCTGGCTGGGCACAAGTTACCCAATCTAAGGTCTTTCTGCTAAGCTACATGAGCTCATTTGCGTTTAATTGACTGTGGAGTGCCTCAGGGCTCTATTCTGGTTAATCAGTTATTTTTAATCCACATGCTCCGAGGTCGTCACACAATGTTAAGCTTTGGTGTGGACATTTATAACATTTTATCATCTTTTCTACAGGCAATGATAGTGGTTTAACTTACAGTAGGTACCACTCAGGCTTCTCAATTAAACCTGTAAAACAGAAGATGTGATATGCTTGAACGATCCCACAGATCCTAATGAATATCATTGTAAATCCTCACTCAGCTTTTATCTTCCCACTCTCAGAAACGGCCTTAGATCTTAACACAATGCCTTATTGTCTGTTCCTTGGAAGAGAAGATATTTTTGCACTGATGGCTTTCTCAACTTTTGAACTTTCAAGCAGAGGAAATCCATCTTTGTCTTTCAACAACTGTCTATTTTGCCAAACACCTGGTCGCTCCTATATTGTCCCTTTCTTTTTTCTCCTCCCCCCCTGTTTATTTTGTTGTTTCCTGTCCCAGTTGCGAGAAGCCTAACTTTATTTTCTGTTTTGTTTTTACAGCGGCACAGCGTACATGTTAATGTACAGAAGAAGTGAGGAGAGGCAACGACCTGAATTATCCGGCTGACGAGGTGCAATATGGAGGTGGAGACCATAGGAAATCGTGAATTTAATCGAAATAATCAAGAGAAACTTTGTGTTATATCATATCAAATGTATTGAACTCACTCATAGAAGTGCTTTATATACCAATCATGACAACACCAGCAATTTCTAGCCAGTAGGTGGCGTTGAAGACTTGAGGCAGGGCTGAGTTTTCCACTCTGAGACCACACACAACGTGTATGAGCTCAGTGATGCTGGGGGTTAGCGGAGGGGGGAGCTTGGTTTGCAGGGAATGCTTAGCTTAGATGTTCAACTGTTTGGGGGGAAATACCTGCTATAGGCCTCACTGTTCATTTTCCTGACACTGCTGAATAATAGACGAGTCACTTATGAAGAACAGTGAATCATTTTTTTTTGTCTCGTTTGGGCTGCAGCATCAACAAAAGTCATCTATTTCACCATCTCTATATTGTTTTTGAATCACTACCTGTAACTACCTGCAGACGTCCTCTGCAGGTAGTTTCCTTTTGTTCGCAATAAAAAAAAGGAGGTTAAGCGTCGCAGTCGAGCGCTCGGTGCGCGCCGCTGTCAGCAGAGCCTCTTAAGTTCCCACTCGCTTGGCCCTGGAGTCGGAGGAGCGTGTGAAAACGGTGCCTGTGTGTGCTGCACGGCTCTGACAGAATGGAACATGCCTGTACAGTGCCACAGGCGGCAGGCGGCAGGCCCCTAGTGCTTAGTCAACTCACTACCGTGCAGCGTAGAGGAGGCATCGTCCTCCCACACTGAGACCACATATGTGCATTATGTCTATATAAGTATTTTAAGAGGAGATCTGCATTGTGCTTTGCTGTTATTTGCTATGATTTGTTTACTTTAACGTGGGTAAAATGGAATGTGTTTATATCGATGTGTGTAACGTGAAAGGCTCGACTCTTGGTGATAAACCCTATAAAGTTCCTCCTTCGACTCTTTTACGAAAGCTCGACAAAAGGTTTTCCAGCGTCTTTCAACTCATTGTTTTACTTCTCTGAAGCACAACTTTTATTGGTCTGACTCAGACCTCGGGGCCTCGCTCAACAATACACAAATCCCGGCGTAACGCAACCTGCCCAGGGCTAAACTGAGGATTTAGACTTGGTCTGACATCAGAAACTGTGAAAACGAGAGCGAGTGTTGAATAATGGGACGTGCTTATGTCGTAAAAAAACATTTTCGCTTTTGTGTTCAAAGTTGCCCCGCGAGTAAATGATACAATCATAGCCTAAAAATACACTCAACAAAAATATGAACGCACAAAGAAAAACGTGTAGTTTTTGGTATATAAAATCCTCCTAATATGTCACAGAGACTCAGGAATAATGTTCATATAACAAACTGAACTCACCAACAACAACAGTACAGACAAAATATTTGCATTAAAAAAAAATATTTTGCAGACTGCAAATCATGTTTATGTTTTGAAATTTCGGCATGTGGCGCCACCTACTGCAGTCCACCAGCCATTGCAGTCGGTAGAGTCTCAGCTGCCGAGCAACCACGGGTTGCCACTTACGTCATAAAACGAAACCTAAAAGACCTCGGTATTTTCAATTTGAATGTAGTAACCGTCTTTGGCCACATTCTTACATATGGCGCCTTTAATTTGTGAGCATTAGGATCGATTTCAAAACAAAAGTCCTGGAGTAATCTGTGGCATATTGACAAGTGACAAAAGTCCACATTTTGGTGTGCCCTTTTATTGACCAGACCATAAGGAGTGTCTGTGTACTGGTCACGCATTTTCCAGTGACACTGGACTACTGGGAGTATACATCAAATCATCCCAATTTTACCGACCCCATCAAAACATTCTTACTGTTAATGCAGAATTATCTGTGCATTAAGCCTAAAAACCAGGATCCTATCGTATCCTTAGAAAACTGTGTGTTTTGATCACTAACCCTTGTTCCAGGACCGGTTTCTGTTTTGATTTCAGCGATATGTTTGACGAGCACCTGTCCACCGACCACATCAGACACCAACGACTCGGCAGCAGCAGCAGCAGCAGCAAAACCCAAAAGGCCACATGTAGCCTATAAAGTCCTGACTGAGCCTCTGGAAATCTTGGCTTCTCCTGGAGCACGTGTCCCGCATGCGTGAGGTATTTGACTCTGTTGTTTGAGGTTAAGCTTTGGCCCCTAGACGTAATTATACAGACACTTTATGGCACATCATAATCTCTGCGGTGTAGTTTTAGATTCTCTTTATCTCGGACAGTCGCCGACGACGGCCTCGCGTTGCGTTTGTTTCTATTGATTGACGATAAAGTATTAAAAAACCTGCAACTGAGCTAATATTCTGCTGGGAACAGACATAACAAACGCGTACAGATAATGTTCCTCAGGCTTTTGCTGCAGCGTGGCAGCACTTCAACTGTTTTCTTTGGAGAATATATCAAGGTTCATTAATACATTTTAGTCATTGTTGATGTGTGTTTACCAGTTACTAGGTGAGCACACCACTGATGCGTCGAGGAAAAAATGGAATTTGGCATTGTGAAAACCACTCTTAAATTTTCCTTTTTTTGTGTGTGTGTGTGTGTGTGGAGTGTTTCACAGGCTCAGATCAATGCCTCCGAGTGTCTGACTGCTTTTCTTTTTTTCAGCACATCGGTATGATCTCCAGCCTTCTGTAGTTCATAACGGCCAATGAGTTTGCCGTTTTATGTCACTTTTGTAAAAGAATACACCTCGCGCTGTTCGAACAACAGCAGAGTCAGCAGAGTCTCAGCTGCCGAGCAACCACGGGTTGCCAGTTTACGAGAAAACGAAACCTAAAAGACCACGGTGTTTTGAATTTGAATGTAGTAACCGCTTTTGGCCACATTCTTACATATGGCATCTTTAAGTACAGTAAATGTCATATACTTAAAGACTGAAGTAATATTATTTTTAAAAAAGTGACTTCAACTTCTACCAAAGTCATTTTCTGGGAAGATACTTGTACTTTTACTTGATAGCATCAGAAGACGACAGGAAGTAGCAGAAATATCAAAAGAACAATGGCGACATTTCATCCCCCTTTAGCCATGCTAGCAGCTTCATCACAACGTCAGGCTTTTGTTAGCTACGGCTTCCGCTAACGTGTGTACATCTGAATTCCCAGATGATAAATAGAAATGTAGTGACTCAAACACCACGATTAGCCTTATTGTGACTTAAAGTGAAATCTATCTCAACCGCTTTACAGATTTCCCCCGCTACGTTGCTGTTAGCTTAGCATGCTAAACACTAACTACGACAACATGTTAGCGTTGTTGTCAGTCGTCTCGAAGTTTTTCACAGAAACTAACCCAAGACTTGGCTAATTTTGTCAGCTTTCACTCAGAATTTTTCACCCAAACGTATCCAACGCTAAGCTAATTTGTCAGAGTTTGTACGAGCACTTTTTTTTGTGTGAAGTTCCCCATTTATTTGGTCCATTTTTAGAAGAGCTAAGTATGACTTTTGCCCCCCACATCTGTCAGGTTTAATATAAATATATGTCATTATTATATTTGGAACTTGTGTGGCTCTGGCCCTGAAGCTAACGTAGCCTAGGAGGTTATTTTAATGAATGAGTTTGAGTCATACGGAGAATGAGGAAGCAGAACTCTGCTGATTGACGAGAATATTATGAAGGTTGTCGGAAGCTACTGAAAGTCAATCTCGGATTAACAGACGCCTGTGTTTGTCGCAATGCGTATGGTAATTTTTAATCGTTTTTTTAAATGTAATGAAAGCCGCTGCAACATGGCCACCTCGTTTAGTAATGTAACTTCATACCTAGAGAGCAGCAATAGTTCTGTAGTCAGTATAAATTCCTCTAACAATGGTTTTTCTGTGTTAAAGCTTGACTTCGGTGTCTTGTTTTGCAGCGTTTCAGCTGTTAAATACTGAATGAACAGGTTTCGTCATGCGTTTTTTTATTTTTACAGCTGTAAAAAAGGGAACTTGTTTGTGCGCCGTCTCTGCTCGGTTCTCCTTTCTGTGCTCAGACTGTGAATGGTGGCTGCAGACTGGTCTAAAAGTTAAAAGAGCAGGTTTAGACCCCTCTGTAAGTTATAAACTCACGTCAGAACCAAGAACAATCCTTGTCCATATTGCGTCTCATGCGCTCTAATCCCATATAACCTAATCTGTCAGGAAAATCTCATGGCCAGCCAGCTCCCACAGCTATCCTTTGGTTACATAATGAGGTTTCAAATAGGAAATGATTATCTTTTTGCTCTCAGGCCTGGTGACCATGGTGAAGTTTGCTTTCATAAATACCAAACAAGAACTGGCAGCAAACAGTCGGATGAATCGCCTTAGCCCCCTCGTATAAAGGCAGTAAATCAGATAACGGATCGCAGAAGTAAAAATGTATTTGCATATTTTCTCTATAAATAGAAAAATCCTCCGTAATTGAAATGACCTAATTTCAAAAGTCAGCCCGAGCTACTGCCATCTAAGGTTTTGTCTGTGACCTCTTCCTGATGATTCCGGATGAGTCACCTGCAGTTTCTCAAAAGTGCCAGCTCTCGGCTCATATTTAGGTCAGAGTGGGTGCATTTTGGCAAGTATCTGCTAGCTCTGTTAGCAGCCACGCGGCTACGCTGCTCTGCAAATGTGCTGCGGTGATTTTTCAGTGGAATTTGTAGTATGAGCGCTCGAGTCGAGCAACGAAGCCTTATCTTTCCCCAGCGAGTTCATAAAATTTCCTCTCAGCGGGGAGAAGGGGAGTCTGGTCAACACAAGTTTCCGTCTCTTTTCACATGTTCACTTGTCCTCCCCGAGATTCTTGGCAGCCGCGGCGTAATAAATACAACATCTGCTAAGTTTTCGAAGGAAAAGGGGGGGATGTCGAGCAGTCAAACTGCTATAAGTGAACGGCAATGAAACGAAGGGCAGACCCACATTTGGTCTCGTTTGGTTTGGACCAGAACGGAGGTTGGGGTTGACTCGCTTTGATTCTGGTTGACTCGAATGGCAAGTGACACTGCTATTTAGCAGCTAATGATATGTATTCAATCGCAAATTTATATTTACTATGAAGTGGACATCTGAGCGGGATGGATTTGGTTCTCACCGGTCAGTGAGCAGAGAGGCCTCTTGGTAACTATCGTCATCATATAGCGTCACCTCGGCGTGACCCCGACGGTCCACCCTCGTCTTCCCACGTCTGTTCTTACCCCTCAGTTAGCGCCTTATCTCGGCTCCTCATCATCGGACACAGGATCCAGGGACGATTGGCCACCGTCTCAGAAGCCAGGCTGCTCGGGTTACGGGGGTTAAATGGCTTTACTGATGGGCTCGGGTCACTGTCTGTCAGTGTCCTACCTCAAAGTGTGCTCCTGCTTAGTCACGTGCGCCACTATCGCCGCTGCTTTTTGCCGCCTAATCTGCACGCTGTTCATTCAGCTTCCTGTACCGTCAAACGTCAAACCGTTTTTTTTGTCTTTCGGCTTCTCCCTCTCTGGGGATTGGGTGCCTTGAACCGACAACCCTTTGGTCGCAAGCCAAGTTCTCTTTCCGCTATGGGCTGTTCGTTAAAGCTCACATAGAGTGGTCCTGTTGCACATATATGTTAGTTATGGAGGTCTACTTACATACATTAACTTGTTTTTATGGTCAAAAACCTCCTAGTTGCTGTAAACGAGCCGATAGAAATCTCTCCTTACTGACGCTCTCCTCAGCCGCGGTATTTCAGACTCAACTCTCACCCCTGAGAAGACAGAGTGTGTTGTGATTGGCCAGCCAGCGTAGAGCCTTCCCAACTGTCTTGTGATTGGCCAATACCCGGAAGTGACATATTCAGCACACCCGCTCTCAGAAGCGCAGCTCCCCCCTCTGGAACGGTGGATGCACTGCTACTCATTATCAAAACATTGACCCAGAGTCAGAAGACACTGTCGCTCGTGAAACACCTCCACAACGGACGTTATTCTTCTTCTGCGGTTCAATGTACGCAACCGGATGTGCCCGGACTAGTGCCCGGACTAGTGCCCGGAGCAGGACGATCTGCTGTTCCGGAGAACCGGTGTTTACATAACCGGACCGACTCGCTGAGTCCGAGATTACAATAAAACACAGGTGTTCTCAGCAGTGGCTGAACTGTTTGTTTTGAACCTTCAGGGCTTCGTAAACAAGGTAATGACGCAGATACACACTAAAAAAACAGCGTTAATTGGAACTTCCGGTCTAGGTCCGCTTTAACTTTATTGCCGTTCCAAACCGTGCAGAGTTGAACTGCACGGGTGGACATGCAGCTCTATTACGAACGTCTTGTTATTTTATGGCGCGACGCTTCGAGGACGAGGAATAACAACTGAATGCCATTCACTCAGCCAATACCCAAAAAAAATTTCTCTGGTTGTGACTTGTTGAGGTACAAAAAAAACAAAAGGATTTTAGATAGTATCATCATAAATAAATCATCACATGGCATCCCTCAAATTAAAAAAATTGTCTTCTGCCAGTCTCTCAGTGCACAGGAATGAATGGAATTGCACCTCGAGGGCAACCATCGCCTCGCCGCTCCAGCTCTCAAGCTTGCTATAACTTCACATCAACTTTGTGAACTGCCGCAGACGCACATTTCAGCTGTGCTTGTGTATACATGCCAATCAGCTACATCAGCACTCCCGTTAATGATTTGTACAGTAGGAGAAAAAAAAAAAACTTGTGACGGTTGGAGCGTTCATAGCGAAACCGTCCCAGTTCAAATAACTTTGTGTTTTTTTTTTTTTTTTCCTTCTTCTTCTTTTCACTTCCCCTTGGTACACCTTGCCGTGATTAAGAGACCTGACCCAGGTTCACTAGCTCTGTAAAAACGGGGCTGGGCACCTTGAGAAGTGAGCTATCCATTGTCAAACCTCTTTGACCTGCTCTCTCCTTCAGCCTCTCTTATTTCCGCACAAAGAGTCTCTAATGCCAGGTAGGTGGTGCTGGCATTCCTGTCGCATTCCACCATGGGGAAGTTGCCGGGATCAGGATGAAAAATGCCTGAAACAAAGGTCTACTCTCATTCACAGGGTTTAGGGTTCTGTGGGAAAGTCCAGACTGGACAGAGGTTGGATGGCAGAGGAATGTGAAGCGGGGCATAGCTCACACAGTCTCTATGACACAGAACCAAAGACACATTGACAAGGTGGGGGTCTTCATGAGAGGAGCCAGCCCCCATGAAAGAGGATGATGGGATTGAAAATATATCCTTGTGGCTGAAGTACATCCTTCACTTGTCATGTTTGCGGACAGATAACCATCAACTCTGCAGAGCTCTGAATGGACGTATGCGTGAGATCTCTTGTCCACGTCCTCTCGAAAGCAACCGTAATGGCACTTAGTGTCGATACTGACAAAATACTGACAAGCAAAAAATGTAAATACATACTTTACCGCAATGAAAAAAAATGTTCGTTTGATCATGTGGGAACCGCTCAGACCTAAGAATTACTGTCGTCGAGGCCCACAGCCAGTGCATGGTTAGTGTCTGAGACCTCAACGCTCCCGACCGTTTTGATTTACAGTTAATAATCATGAATTATTACCGTTTTTTTTTTTCATTTTGCAAAGGTATGAAGTCCATTCCATCCATTTCAGGTTGAGGTCAAGTGCCTGACCTCGCTTCAACCTCCCTCCCCTGAGCCACATCTGAACCGAAAGATTGTGAAGATTTACAGAGGAATTCACTTTTAAAGCTTTTCACTCTCCCACAACAAAATACCAATATATTCTTGATGATCTATCTTCATCCATTGGGTGAGGGGGGGGTGAGGCAGAGGTACTTTTAAATAACAGTTGAAGGTTTTGCAGCCCATCTTTCACATTTTAGTGGAACTGATTAGACGACAGACTTAAGCCTTGGCGAGCCATGTTGGATCTATGAATGCTAATAGCATCTGTCCAGACTGAGCTATCGCAGAAACTGTTGAATTCAGAAGTTTTATAAAGAAGTTGATTGATTTATATCCAATTGTAAATTCTTGCGATTGGGCTATGATCCGCAATATCAGGGTCCTACCGCACCTACCGCCTACCTGCCCCTTTATATGGTCTATTCTGGGGGGTAGGATTGCCCATTTACACCTAGCTTTAAAATGCGTAAAAACGTAAAAACAAAAGGTCACAAACCAACGGGTGATGTCCATCCGTCCGTCCATCTTCTACCGCGTTATCCTCCACGTGAGGCCAAGCTCAGCAGACATAGGGTATGGTCAATTTTCATCATTGGTTCTCAAAGTGCGGCCCGGGGGCCAATGGCGGCCCGCAGAAGCATTTCTGGCGGCCCGCAATGAATTACAGTTGATAGTTTTAATCCGGGAGCTACTAAGCAAAGTTAAATGTTTATTGGACATTAATGGATACAATCTGGTCATTAAAATTATTGTTTCTTTTCCTTTGGCGGCCCCCAGTCCAACGTTGGGTTCCTAAATTGGCCCTCAGCCCTCATCAAAACTTTGAGAACCCCTGATTTAGATTGTCCACTTGACCTAATCCCCAAAATCTGTATGTTTTTGGACTTTGTAACCCGGAGAAAACCCATGCACACCAACAGGGAGAACATGCTAACTTCTTGCTGCAAAGGCAACAGCATATGCTAAACCTGACACCTGTTTGACATCAGGTTAGCCCCTTTAGTCGTGTTTGAGTGTTAAAAAAAAGAAAGAAAACAAACGTCATCCCTCTTTCCTGTTGTCTCCTCGACCGCGCAAAGTAAAACTACCGTGGTGCTCTGTGTACGCGGAGCAACAACAATGCTAACCTCAGACATTTGCATTTTCGCTAAAATACACAACCACAGATGGCAACAACTTCCAGATTTCAACCTCTCTTTTTTGCGTGTGTGTAGATACAGATTATGTGTTTTTTTTCTCCCCCCCCCCCCATGTGGAGACTTTAGCCATGCACACCTAAACGGTTAAAGCTGCTATTTGTTTACGCTGTGGCTCGCTATCAGCGCGGTACTTTATATCATCTCCAGAGTCTATACATAGAGTGCGGTCGGTGGGCGTTGGAGACGGAGTATGTGGGGAAATGAGAGGAGATCTGTTGCAGCCCACAGGGCCCCCCTCAGATCCTCTGATGTGGCTTCGAGACTTCCTCGGAAATGCGAGGTCTTCTGGGATGACGCTCAGAAGTCGTCTCCAGGTTTTTTTTGTTGTTGGTTTTTTTTGTTGCAATTGTGCGTTTAGAGTGTGAAAGAGTGCACGCGCACACACACACACACAGGGTGTAATCTCTGTGTTGTTGTTTTCTCTCTCTCTGGGTTAAACTTTCTCCTTTGATATGCGAGGAGGACGCTGTTGCTGCCTGCCTGCCGCTCTTAAAGGAATGAGGGAGTGTGGCTGTAAATGAAAGGGCACAGCCGTATTGTCCAGGTGACTCTCTCTCTCTTTTGCGGGGCGGGGGCTGCGGTTGTTGATAACACACGTGAGAGTCGCGCTTCCGCTTCACTTCTGTGAAAATGTGCAGCCTTTAATACACAATGGCATTCCCACAGTTTTCTCATGGGCCGTTATCAGTCTTATTCAAACAAGGTGCTCGAGATAAACAATACGCGCTATTATCTTCGCTATCTCCTCGCCGGTTGTGCTCCCAACGGCCTGCGATGCATTACCGACTACTTTAATAGATTATAAGTAAGTTAAGAGGAAGAAAAATGTTCACAGATATTCAATACCATTTCTGATTTTTTTTTTTTTTTTTAATACTTCCCTGCTTTTCATTAAGCGAATAAGGGCTGCTGAGAGGCCCCCCAAACCCCCCCCCCCCCCCCCTCGCTCATCTGCAGCCTGTTATGGCGGAGCGGGAGGATGACATCATATTGGTCTCAGAGCGGCGGCTGGTAATTGGCTCGCTCTCCTCCTCCAGCGGCACGGGCCAAACAGAACACACAAGTGGAGCCAGGCAATGCAAGTCAGATGCACTGGGTTTTTCCAGAGTGGCTGGTGGGGCCTCAGTGCACACTGAGAGCCAAGAGGCCTCAGAGAGGGAGGGTGTGTGTGTGTGTGTGTGTGTGGGGGGGGGGGGGTTACTGCACCAATCCAACTGTAAATGTCAGAAATGAATGAAGGGCCTCAACTCAAAAAAAAAAAAACGAAATCTGATATAATGTGCCCCAGGCCACAGCCTGTTTGATCTGCTGCTGCACAATCCGCCGCTGTAGTCGTCTTCTGCCGCGACGTGACGTGACGCTGCACAAAACCGTTTTTTTTTTTTCATGTGAAAGTTTAGCGGCAGCCAACGAGTCAGCGAGTTTCCTCAGCCCACACAAAGTTCCATTACGGACAGACTCGAGCGCTGCACCTCTGGGGTTGCAGAGGAGCCAGCGATTGTTTGTAATGTTAGAGAGCGAGAGAGAGAGAGAGTCACATGCCTCGCTGTGCACATGCACGAATGTCAACAGACGATGTGAAGCTCCACGAGGCGTCCGCGTAACATCTGGAGAGTGGATTTGAAACCTCTGCAGGTTCAGATGATGAAAATCCCGTGAGCGGCACAATGGCATGCGAAAAACATCTAATCCCATTAGTTCTTTAAGCACCTTTTTGATGTGGCAACATAATTGGTTGCAGTATCTGAGTGAGTGAGACGTGCTCTTCTTACCCTTTTCTCACATGCAGCACATTGCGCCTGGCAGGGATCGTTGGATACCTCTGTCCTCATAAAAACACGCTCTTTATCTTTTATAGATGCTGCGCGCAGTCATGCCACCATGTTTCAAGCTATGCAGTGGTGTTTTTTGTTGTTGTTGTTTTTTTTTTTTGTCTGATCCTCTGATTACATAGGCGAAGGGTTACGTAAACGTCTTTCGTTATCGCCTGGAAAGCGCAGTTGTGAGAACATGTTTTGCTTTTCTGAAGACTGTGTGGGAAAACGGCGTTCCTGCGGTGTCAAAAGAGGGTGCAGTGCTCGACGTGTCGCCGCGTGCCCCCGTCCGCCTCTCTGTTGGCCATCGCTAGTGCTAGGTGCTTACTAACATATATAAGTAGCATACTAGCCCTTTATTAGTAATCATTAAGCACGTATTAACACCTTATTGTACCTCTATTACGACATGAATAGATTGAAATGATTTTTCCTACATAAGGTGTTAATACGTGCTTAATATTTACTAATAAAGGGCTAGTATGCGACTTATATGCATGTTAGTAAGCACCTAGTTAATGGTGAATGTGCTCCCTAATCTAAAGTGTGACCAAACCGTGGTGAGGTTGCGTTGCTCCTCTGATAGAAACATCAACGCAAAAATGAGTGCCGTGCAAAAGGTTAGCGTGCGCTAACGCACGACACACGTTTCTATGACGACTGAGCGGAAAAAAGACGCGAATGGCGCCATGTTTACGTGCCACAACGCCGGAGTCCAGGCACTGATTACCAGTTAGCTCCACTAGCTCCTTTTAGCGACGTTAGCGCGCCTACAGTCGAACTAGAGCGGTCTGTTTATTAAAGGAAAAGAGCAGCGCTACAAATAACCAGCGTACCTGTGTAACTGCGTATGTGTGCCTCTGTTTTTAAAGTTTATCGTTACTTTACGGACTCATTTTAACAATCCGGAGTCACGTATAAAAAAAACATGACGTCACGTGCGTCTTTTTCCGGTCAGTCGTCGTGAAAACGCAGCGTGCGCTAACGTTGACACTGTTAAATGGCGTTTACGCATTAACGTTTGACAGCACTAGCAAAAATGGATCATTTGAGACTTCACCGCCGCCGTTTATCTCCATAAGCGTCCTGCTAATGTTTGCAGAAGTGCATGGAAACACCTTTATGAAACCTCTTAAAGTCAGTTGCCTCAAATTTTTACACTTTAATCGTTTTTGCCGCTTTTGTGTTTCCACTGTGCCCAAAGGTCCGGTGTGAAACGTTTATTAGGGATCGGCGAGAGAGACATTGAAAATGCTACAGGCCTTGCTTTATGGAGGCGGCCATCTTGCATCGCAAATGTTTCTACAGCCGGAGCACGAGTTTCAGCTTTACGACACAAACAAAGAGGTGCGACTTCTTCTATGGCGCGTGCAGGACACCTAAACTCCTTGAAGCGCTCCTTTTGTTTTGTTTGTTTACGTTTATCTGCAGTCGCTTTTCCATGATGCAGCTCTAGCACGACTGCTTAGCATCAGTCACGTTGTTTTCCATGACTGTAGTGTCTCCTCAATGTAAAAAGATTAGTTCAGTACCTGCATGAATACACCAGACTCCTCTGTTAAATGTTGAGATTTTAGACATTTTCCTTTGCTAAATGTCGGAGATTAACGCACGTTCCTCATCTTTTTAACCGATCTGTAGTTGGGCGTTGTTTCGCTTCGATCCCTGTGTCGGACGCCGCGCTCACGACTCTTCCAGTGACGACGCTCTCTGACCAATCAGTGACCGGCACTCTGTCGACGTCGCGTTTTAGTATCGCCATAAATCCTTGGCCCTAGACCTGCACCTGGACCTGGAGTACAAAAAAAACACTATAATGATAATGACTTGGCCTTTTTCACTTCCTGTCATAAGTCAACTGAGGATAAAGAGCTCGCTCTGTGTGTGACTTGGTCAAAGCTGAACACAAAAGTTCACATGCAGCCATTAGAACGATTAGCCGTGTTGTTTTAGCAGCGCTCCGGTGACCAAAAACGCTTTAATTATTCCTGGAACACATACAGTTTTTAAAAAAAATAACACGTTTAATGTGACGTAAGCCGACACTTGAACCTGACCCTGACTCTTTTAAAGTGACGTCTGTCCGGTCCGAATGCCAGCGATCGCAGTGTTTGACGGACGTGGAGACGACGCGAGGAGTTTACTGTACATGCACACTTTGTGTTTGTGCTGTTTTGTGCACACTCACCAGCACATCCTCTCTTGTCTGTCAGCTGGCGAGTGAGCTGTCAAGGCAGAGGAAATGATTCGAGCATAAGGGAATGTGTTATCACTTTCTCCCTCGTGTGCACACACACACACACACACACACACACACACACACACACACTCTCTCTGTCATACATTTGTGCGTCTTATCTTGGAGATGAGAATGAAGCACGTTCAACCCTTTTTAATACTTTCATGTCGTGTCATGACGAGTTGGCCAGTACTGGACGTGTACACTGAAATATCCGATGTCGTGTGGCTGTGGGACAGTGGGAGAGTCTATATCGTGTTCCCCCGATCCATCATCCATGCTGCGTGGAGGAAGCAGACCCCAGCTGTTGTTGGCCATCGATACCTGGGTTCTTCCTCTGTGTTGAACCACAATTGTCTGCTGTTGCAACCTTCAGCTGTTAACTCCATATTCTGTCTGTCTTCACTTTTTTTGGGGGGGGGTGTTTGTCCGACTCTCGCGGCAGAGTTCGCAGTTGGAATTTTGACGATCGACAAACGCGCCGTGGCGAGCACAGGTGTAGGGCACTTTTATTTTGACGGATATTAATGAAATTAGGAAATCAGGACCCTATTTAATGCGGCCCCCACCACCAAAAAGTTGTAATTATATAATTAATTACACTTTTACCATCATGAATATTGTTTAAAAAAAAAACCTGTACTGTAGTGTGTCAACCACTACAGTACATGCTACACATGTAGTTCTTTCATAAAGTTCTATATTCGTTTTGCAAAATACCGAAGAAAAACCTGATTTCTCAATATATATAAAGCTAATTTTTGAATAAAACATTTTATGTTAGCATTTTTTGCTAGCAAGTTAGCAAAAAAGTTTTTGTGTCGGTGTTGTTGGTTCATAGCTGGTGTGTGCATGCGCGCGATGTTTTTTGGACAAAGTCATGGCTGAGAAGACGGAATCGACTCGGCTTGTGCAAGTTACGCTGCTAAATGTACAAATTTGAATACTTAACAATTTGAAATCCGTAAGACTCTGTTGAGCTAAAATCGGAAGATTGTCGCAAGTGACCGAGATTTTAGAGCAGGAGCAAGAAAATAACAAAAACAAATGCACACGATAGCCTTAGCTTAGCGAGCCTTAACTAGCATAAACCAGCTAGTCTGAAGACTGTGCTGATTCTGCGCTTTTTTATATATATCACGCCATTATTTTCCTTCAAGTGACACATTTATTGTCACGTGACGTCGGGGGGGGGGGGGTTTGCGTTTTTTTTTTTAGGGCGGGACGTATATGAAGGGGGAGGCGTGGTCACGCGCGCTGTGATGTGGCGTTAGCGCCCCTGTAGGAGGTCCACATATTGAGGCATGCAGACCCTCACAGCGCTACCAGGCGTGGACCTTATGAGGTGAGACTCTGTTAAGCTAAAATCGGAAGATTGTCGCAAGTGACCGAGATTTTAGAGCAGGAACAAGAAAATAACAAAAACAAACTCACGCGATAGCCTTAGCTTAGCGAGCCTGAACTAGCATAAACCAGCTAGTCTGAAGACTGTGCTGATTCTGCGCTTTGTTTTTTTATCATGCTATTATTTTTCTTCCAAGTGACACATTTATTGTCACGTTCTGTTCTTAATTTTGCCGTGTGACATCGGCGTGGTTTTGGCGTGACGTATACGAAGGGGGGGACGCGTGGTCACGCGCGCTGTGATGCGGCGTTCGCGCCCGGCCGCCGATGAGTTCAGGAAACTGCGCAGAGTGTGAATGACCCACTTCACTGATCTGAGAACAGATCACTGTGACAGGGCGAGACTGCAGAGGGTGGAGAGACATAGAGAGAGACATGGAGAGAGAGAGAGAGAGGAGCCGCACCTTGAAAGCCCTGGCAACTCTTCATGTCTAGCAAACAGCCACATGTGTCAAACTTCTCCTCCCACGCAGCACATTTCACACATTCCTGAAGAATGTTTGCTTTTTTACCAGGTCAAGAGAACCAATCCACCGCCTCATTGTGTCTCACTGACTTGGGGAGATCGCGCTCTCGTCTTGTGCAACTCCACTTCTTTGCCCAGTCATCAGTTTTTTCTGCAGTCCGATTTGAAAGTCTTGCTTCTCCCAGGGAGTATTTATGTCTTCATGGGCTAACCATAAAGACAGCTTCCCTTTTTCTTTCATTTCCTCAGTGACAGTGGGAATCCTGACAAAGGGCTCGAGCTCCGTCCATAACACTGCTTCCTGTTATCAACGATTACGTAACAAATCGGAAAACAAAAGACGATCCCAGACTGTGAGGGGAAGCGCTCAGCCGTGTCTCTCGATGTCTCCGAGAAAGTCTTTTCATTTTAAAGGTGCCATATGTAAGAATGTGGCCAAAAACGGTTACTACATTCAAATTCAAAACACAGAGGTCTTTTAGGTTTCGTTTTTTTTGACGTAACTGGCAACCCGTGGTTGCTCGGCAGCTGAGACTCTACTGACTGCAATGATTGGTAGACGGCGGTAGGTGGCGCCACATGATTTCAAAACATAAACATGATTTACAGTCTGCAAAATATTTTTTTTTAAATGCAAATATTTTGTCTGTACTGTTGTTGTTGGTGAGTTCAGTTTGTTATATGAACTTTATTCCTGAGTCTCTGTGACATATTAGGAGGATTTTACGGCCGGTTGCTTTAGATTTATTACATAATGCACCTTTAAAGACGTCGGGCAGTTGTTACCAACGCTGGAATTGCGACGTCTCTACTGAAGGGACGATCAGAGTTGGCAAAGTCAAAGTTCTCGCTCGCAGATCACCTGATTTACATCATCCTGAAAGCTTATTATGCTAACTATTGTTTAATAATGCCAAAAACATTATAGAATATCAAACACAGCAGGTCTATTCCATCATATTCCTCGCTTGCATACGGTAATGTAGGCCATAGCATTGAGAGAAGAAGAGAGTAATGAGGAGGCAGGAGTGACAGAGCTGGAACTCCCAGCAGGACTACCCCCCCCCCCCCCCCGGGGACACGGCCCTGGTCCTGGGAAGCAGTGACCAAAGATCAACGTGACAACTGCAGCTCGAGGCTGCAGCAGCACTGTGAACCCCCTTCTTTCCCAGCGTGGGCCGACCCACAGCTGATATTTGAACGACTATCAGAAATAAGTCCCGTCCCTTTCCAGACTTTCAGTGGGAAGATGTGATGATTTGATCTTTGGTGACTTTAGGCAACGAGAGAGAAAACATTCCTGGGCGGCACCAGCGCTGATATCCCACTAAAGAAGGCAGTCCTTGTTGTGGGAATGTTGATTTGGTTCAAATGTCATATTTCCAGTCGTTTTAAATGATTGTTTGTGTGCAGCGTGTTGTATCATGATCGGCCTGATCCACCTCTCGTAGCTCAGGGGGCTCTGGGGTTGGTAATAAAGCCCTATCTGGTTCTGCGAGCTTGTTATTTGATTAAGACTAATCTCCGGGTTTTGATTTCAACTGGTTTTGTCTGGGGAGGAAGTGCTTTTTGCCATGTTTCTGTGTCTAAACCAAAGCTCAGCCTGTTAAACTGGATTTCTGAGCTCTGTGTGTGCTGAAGAGGGCTGCACCCAGAGTGATATGTGAGGAAGAAGGGCATGGGAAAGTGCTGATCAAACACTTTTTGCACTGACAAATTGCAGAAGGAAAAAAAAAAAACGACATTCATTACAGAGATTGTTTGACATTTTGAGAAAAATGCGAACACCGTCTCTCGGAGTTGGACTGAATGTGTCCTCGTCTCCTGCTTCCTGAGACTGGTATCAATTTTCTCATTCAACTCATTGAAACTTTCTATTTATTCCTTTTTGTAGGAAGCGAGTGAACTCAGATTTGAATCACTTAGTTTGGTCAGCAGGGGCGATTCTAGAGTCTGTAGGGGCTCTAAGCAAAAATTCCCAGGGGGCCCTTCCTTCCAACCAGTGTTCATCACCATTATGTTACAAATAATCTGACACCAACGAAAAATGTATGAGTTCAAAATATTATTTTTTACCAAAATGAATGAAATAACATGGAAAAACCTTGTAATTAAAAAGTATGTGAAAATATAAATGTAAAGAACGCTAAAATACTGTAAATAGCTTTTAAAAAACTATATAAACTTAGTAAAAAAAACATTACACTGTAAAGAACCCACATTATGAAACAATATAAATATATAGAACAATAAAATACTGTAAATAACTGTATATAAACTTCACACAGGTTAAAATGAGGTGGGGCCCCTTTAGGGGGGTTTCCTACTGAGATGTCATTGCAAATCGCCCGTTGTTGTTTAAGGGGGACGGGGAGGCGGCTGCTCACTGCACATTTCAGTAAAAACAGTCCTCAGGCTCCGAGTGTCGGGGGCCCCCCTATCGGCTCGGGGGGCCCCAGCAGTTGCCTGCCTTGCCTGTTCACAAACTGCGCCCCTGGTAATCAGAGACACAGACAAAATGCTAGTCCAAGCTAATGGTCTGCCACGCTAGGTTTGTCCGTGTGCTGGACGTCCACTGGTCTCCTCCAGTCGATGATGAGACCAGAGCCCGACTGTGAGAGGACGAGAATGATGTTGTCATCAGCCTCTGACCACACCGTCACCAACACTGGATCTAAGCCTGGTCTGCGGCCGCATGTTTGTCTTTGAAAGGCAAAGAATTGACCCAAAGAACTGGGTCAGGACACGTAGATGTGTGGCAGAAGATTCAAATATTGGGATTTGGGTGGAAGGGAATGGGGGCCTGTAACTGTGGAGGGTTGCCAGGTCAAGGGCTTGGGGATCCCTACGTGAGGTACCCAATCCCCGTTGTTCTTTGTTAATTTGACCCCAAGCCCGGATAAAGACGAGGGTTGTGTCAGGAAGGACAGTCGGTTGCCTTATATAGAAAACTTTGGGAAACACTGAGATACAAGAACTTGACGACCATTTCTGTCCTGTGTTCACACGTGTCTTTGTTGTCTTTCAGGCTTTGCTGCGTCGATAGCGTAAGCTGGATTCGTCCTCCTTTTGCTTGGCTCTTACGATCATTAACGCTTGAGGAAACTTGCAGACCTCACAGAGAGAGAGCCGGCTCTTTGAGTTCTTGACCGGTGTTGTCAGCTGGTTCATTCGTTGCGTCCTACATCTGTGTGAGATTTTCTTTGTTTTTGGACAAAACGTTTGAACGTGCTTTCAACTGAGACGACAAAGGGGGAGCGCGTTTTGGTCCAACCGCCGAAGATAAAACACGTACATAGAGGACTTCTCGTTAAAAAAAAAAAAAAGAGTCTTGTCTGAGTCTAACTCGGGCGTGAGAATCCTGTGTTTTCCAAAATTTGAGTCATTAACAATAGTTACCTCACAGAAATAATATTTGTCCCTCCCATTTAGAGCTCTTGAACTGACAATAGTTATCAGTGTGTATCAATGTGTTTGGACTGGCTCCGGTTCACGACCTGGTTCTCGGCGTTCTCAGCACACGAGGGCCATTGTTTTGCGACAGGCTCCGGCTCTTACGCTGATAACGGGGCTTGATTTCCGTGCCTCCGTTTGAATGCATGAGACGTTTAAGGGGGCAACAGGGGCCCGATGTCTCCCCTGCTGAATTTAATCAAGCAACGAGACCGATGAGATGAATTGGAGGTGGAGCTGACTCAGCCTTACAGAGGCCTCTTTATGCTGCAGCCGTAGAACGATGGGGCCCAGGGTTTAAATGCATCACACACAGGAAAACACCGGGCAGCTCCCAGACGGTCCAGGCCCCCAGAAGCCCGACCCTTAAACCCTCCCCTGCCTGCCGTTTATAAGTAGCATATCGCTTCACTGGAAGCGCTTTCAAAGAGCGCACGTTCACGTTTTTTTTTTGCGAGGCCCCCCCCCCCCCCCCATTTCCTCTTCTCTCTCAGGAGGGAAATGTAAGTGTGCAGGAGTGGAAATGTTGCAGAGCCGAAGGGAAGTGAACGGACGAAGAAAGCGGTGTTATTTGTGGAAACGGCGAAGGAGCCGTCGCTTTAAAATAAACTCGCGCGAAAATGACTTACTGGAAACTCCTCGGTCATCTGCTGCTGATTAATGCCTGGTGCTTTTTTTTTCGGCGCGGTGGCACAGAGAGTGTTAAAGGAGGAGGAGAGACGGAGAATGAGAAGCTAAAACTTTTGTTTGAGTCAAGGTCACAGAGTGGCCAGCTGCAAGGTCCCTCTATCTGCCCCTGGGATCCGTCTTCCTATTGGACATCCTGTCCCTGATGAATTGTCACTCTTCTCATTTAAGATCACACGGAGGAAGCAGAGGCCGCTGCCAGGACGCACCCACTCGTCTCTGCCGGACCAATCGGTCGCCTCCAGTCGTCGGAGTCAGGCAGTCGGAAAACCGCAGCTGTCACAGGAGCTCCTCCGCAGGAATTTTTTGTTTGTGTCCGTCTTTTCCCCCCTAATCTCTGACCACACACACTTGTTCGCTTGTGACAGGCAGCCGCTTGCCTCTTGGCCGTGGCCCAGTCATAACCCCCCCCTACAACCACCCAAACCCTCCCCACACCCCCCACACCCCCCACCCCCTCGCCGTCTACGTCTTCACCACCCCGAGACATCTGTGTTGTGAGGCAAAAATGAACAGGAAAAGTAGGGGGAACTTCAGAGTTGACTGCTGGAACAGAACAAGGGGCCCCCCCACTGCAGTGTTATATAACAGTCTGAAATCCAGCTCACAATGAAGAACACGCCAGCCTCCCTCTCACGCCGCGAAAACACAGACGATGCTTTACTGACAACTGCTACGTAACGCCCGATCTCGGCGCGTCTCGGATGTCTGAGCGACTCTTTCTGGGCAACACTGTGTTGTGTTCACTGTTAAATTGAGAGGATGTGATCTCACTCACTTAAAATCCAACCTATGTCGCTTGCGGCTTATGACTGAATCCAGGCTTTTCCTTTGTGTCGACTGTCCCACCCCAACAAACCCCCCACACAGAGAAAAAAAACACTGTTCTTCCAGAATTTATGGATGGCAAATTGGATCCATATACTCTACAATAGACATCTAATTTCTCCCAATATTGAAAATGCTGGATCTTTGGGGGGGAATGGACTTATTACCTTTAGTATGTAACATTTGAGAGAGTTTACTGGGGTCCACACGGTATGGTGTAGCAGTTAGCACGCTTGTCTTTGCTAGCAAGAAGACCTGGGTTCAAGCCTTGGAGGGAACAAGGGCCTTTCTGCATGGAGTTTGCTGGGTTTTCTCCGGGTTTTCCGGCTCTTCCACTGTCCAAAAACATGCAATATGGGGATTAGGCCAAGGTCAAGAGACAAACAAAAAGTGGGAAAAACTGTTCACAATATTGCATTATGATATCACACGTATACTTAATAATACTATTTATGATGCAAAATTAATTTATTTTAAATTACATCAATAATAATAATAGTGTTGACAACTGTAATTAAAATTCGTACCAGGAGCCGTGTCGGCCACTGCCGTTCGTGGCTCGGGCCCTAACAAGTGTATTTATATATGTAATTGAATGTTTTATATGATACATTTAAATGTATCCAAATGTCTTATTATTACTGTTATAATATAATAAACTAGCAAACATATTATCTATCACCTCGCTGGCAGCTGTGCCTCAGCTACACACTGTGTTTAAAAGACGATGAGGTCGTCGGCCATGTTTTCATTATAACATGATATTAAGTGGGGGGGCCGCCAGTTTGAGACCCCTGCTCTAGATTGACTGTAGATGCATAGATATGAGGTTATTTGTCTCTATATGTGTCCCTGTGATGGACTGGCGAACTATCCAGGGTGTGACCCCGCCTATCACCCTATGTCAGCTGAGATTGGTGGAGGTTAAAGCGGTAGAAAATAGCCTTTATTTTTTCCCAGTCAAAGGGGCATCCTTTACAGAGGCCGCCATCTTGCACCAACATGTCCCTGCAGCAGCATGTGTGCAATTTGAAGCGAAAAAGCGGCACTCTATGCAAACGAAAAAGCGGCTTCGCACACGTGCATCTAATGCATATTTGAGCAGAGGAGTTCGGCGTGTGAGAGTGGAACAGTGTGTGTCAACAGTTTCTCTTGGTATGCACAGGCCACCGTAGTTCCCTGACACATTTACGTAAGGGAGGGCTGGGGGGTGGGGGGTGGTGGCACACTGCCGCCCTAACCATTCGATGTCACTAATTATTGTCTACCGGATATTTCAATGATAAAGATCAGCACCGCTCTTGTGTCTGTCCATTAAATATTAGGCCCGGAGATTAGTTTAACTTAAAAACAGGAAACAAGAGGAAACGAGCGAGCGTCTACTTCCCCCCTCCTCGACTGACGCTAACAAACTCGAACACACGTCACAACGCTTCGCTAATGGTTTTTACTGTCTATCTGTGGTTTAACTATCCTTTAAGAGGACTTTTTTTTTACAGCGTCTCACAGTGCTGACCCCGTTGTTCTGGCACCTCACAGGACCCCTTTTGTTTAAAAACGTACCCTCTTCCTTTCCCCCTCCTCTGTCTGTGATTACTCCTGAGTGCATGGTAGAGAATAGGCCAATGTTCTCAGAGACTCTGGTAGGAGTGAGGGATGCAAGCTGCCGGACGTCAGACGCTGTTCACAGACGACGCGGAAAAGAAGGGAGGGGGAGATTCAATAGCCGCCAGCCGAGGCTCAAAACTGCAGCAAAGAAACAGTCCTGTGTTCGCGGCCGGGATAACTAAAGACCAGGCCCGGATGTTGCCGTCTGTCCCCCGTCATTGTCTCCTCAATTCTGGCATTTGAGTTTGAATGATGGCTTTTAGTTTAGCCAAAACATTCCTAGGACACAGTGCGGAGGGGAACACCCTCTTCTCCCCTGTGCTGATTTGACGACGTCGCTCCGTTTGTTTTCTAATCTCGCCGTGTCGTCGCAGTGCAAATTAGCCGGTTGCACCACAGGGCTTCCAATTACATCGTAAAGGATTGATGGGTGGGGAGTTACTCGAGCGTTATGGAAGTGGAATTCACACATCCAAAAAAATATAATTGGGAGACGCCGGGTAGAGAGAAACCGCAGCGACAGTTGGGAGTTATTTATCCAGGGCTGCACACAATCTGATGAACTTCTTGAACTTGAGGAAGGGAAAGCACCTTCTCTCCCATATTCATCCCCCTCCTTCACAGTGACGGGACGGCTTTCGATGTTGTGACACTCGCGATAAGAGGCGCACTCTGATAGCGTCACCAGAATAGCATGTGAGAGCGCCGGTCACACACACACACACACACACACACACACACACACACACACACACACACACACACACACACACACACACACACACACACACACACACACACACACACACAGACAGCCACCACAGTGAACATTCATGTCTGCGAGGACGGTTGTTCCAGCGCGGTGTAATCGCTTTATGCGAAAGCACCGACTATGAAGCCGCGTGACGAGATGGAAGGGGGTCGTATCTATGTTCCCCGGGTCCTATGTTCCCCGATCGGGGAGCATCCCACTTTGTGGAAGCCTGGGTGTGGAGCTCCAGGGTAAAGGGTTAGGGTAAGGGTTAGGGTTGGGTTGGGTTGGGGTTGGGAGTTAGGAGTTAAAAAGATAAAACTTAGATAGCATTGGCCTACTGATCCAGTTGGTGGTGGAGGTCCAGTCCAGGGTCAGGGACGGGACCAGGGTGTGATCCCCAGGCAGAGTTCTGGGCAGGAAAGAGGTTAGGGTAAGGGTAAGGGTAAGGGTTAGGGTAAGGGTAAGGGGTAGGGTCCAATGTCCCTGGGTCCTTTTGGGTGAACAACGGGGAACATAGAACCCTTTTTTAGAGAAAGGGTCCTATGTTCCCCGGTCTCATACAAAGCGGGGAACATAGGACCCTTTGGGTGTACAGCGGGGAACATAGGACCCTTTTTTAGAGAAAGGGTCCTATGTTCCCCGGTCACATACAAAGCGTGGAACATAGGACCCGGGGAACATAGATAAGGTCCCGACGGCAGCCACTTTTATCTGCTTGCGCTGCTGAGCCCCCAGGCCAGGCATCACACGGCGCTGGGAGGAGCGTTCACCGCTGTTCACACCGCAGCATTCCAGCCATAGCATCCTCTCCTCTAGTGTCAGTAAACCCAAACAGCCGGGCTCGACTCACGCGCGCACACATGGGGCAACCTGTAATCAAGCTCGACTCTGACGCTGGCACGTAAAAAAGTAAATCTTGTGTTTATATCCGTCAGAGAGGCCCTCCCTCATCGAGTGACTCGTTTTAATCTCGCACAGGAAGAACACACAGGTGACGCTAAGCCTTAAAAACCGATCTCTGGGATTAAACATCTTGCCTGGCACCTCTCATCTTTCTTTCTTTTCCCTTTTCTTTCCTTTGTGTCCTCCTCTCGATCCGGTGGCAGTCTGCCCACCTCCGGGCCCCCCTGTGCTCTGGTGGGTTCAGTGGACTGGTATGCGGCAGGAATCTTTGGATCAAGGTGATTTCACGCTCCTCCACGTTTTCCCAGGGCTTTGGCTGCTCTCTGTTACCTCTGTGCAGGCCGGAGTGTGTGATAGCGGCTGACATGTGTTATCATAGGACACATGCACAAACAGCAGCAACAGGGTAAGGCTGCTTTATCTGGCTAACACCTCTGTTTCCCTCAAGTGTCAGTGCTTTGAATGTCTGGTATGGTAGGCTTCTTTGGCCTCTTGCAAAGAGAACCCCCCCCACAAATTTTGACCCAGGGATTTGTCATCCTCTTCATACACAGTCAAAGGTATAACACTCAATTCCAATTCCTATCTTAACCCTCAAGCTCAACCCTTAATCTTAACTGGCCCTCAAAACCAAGTGTTGAGGGTTATTTTGTCACTTAGAAATGGGACACCCCTTAAATGCAGATACGTCTTCAGACTGTAGGGGGCAGAATAACGCATTTACGTCACGATTATTTATTACGATCCGCTTGTCAGTCAAGTTATTAGGTTGTCAGTTAGTTATAAGATGATACTCATACAAATACCACAACCACGGACATATTCAGCTGACAGTTACCACACACCACGGCTTATTGAAAAGTAAACGGTAGCAAACGGTCGCTTGTCCGCACCGGCCAGCTATTGACAAAAGATCGTAAAATAAAAAATAAATGTTACGCAACAATGACGTCAGTAATCCATAATATGGGACTAAACTAAGATAATACAATGGTTTTCATCATTTTTATATCTCTATTAACAAAGAAAAGACTTAATTTGTAGCTGCTTTCGGGGGCCATCTTTGTAGGGTAGCTCCCAAGGGTGGTCTCGGAAAATCTCAATATCGAGGGCGATACAGCCCTTAAAAATCGGGACAGCACTTGCACTAGAGGGAGCGCACATTTTTGAGATTGAGGGTTAAGCAAGGAATTGGAATTCACCCGAAATCTCGATCGCGAGATGAATCATCTCAAACGTTCGCGCGGCGCCTTTGAAGTCGAGCTAATCTCGCTAACCTTGACATTCCCTCGGAGACGATTCCCACTCTCGCTTCACAGTCTGCTCTCATAATAGCTTCACAGTGTTCCTCTATATTTTTTTTTTCTTCTCCTCACTGAAACTTCATATCTCATTCAGTTCTCCGGTGCCGAACTGTGAAAGGGGTCAAAGTTTTTTTCCTCACAAGCCGCAGATTTGGTCTCCACGTGTGACGGCTCTGCCTCGGTGTCATGTGTTGCCTGCGAGGCGAGCGGATATTTTTTTGTAATATTTTGATGCCGCTGATCAAGAATTAAACGCCGTGCAGCTGCACAGAGAGCCACGAGAGACTTAAAAGGCCTTCGTACATCAAAAGTAATAGGATGTCGAGAACTTCAAAACTTCCTCTCCTATTATAATCCCACCTTTTTTCTTTTTTTTTTACAGGTTAGCGCCTGACTTAGAAGGACAGAATAACTCTCTCTCCTCATACTTGTATCCTCTGGCATGCCACCATGCCAGCGGACTTCCTTTACGGAAAACTTTTCTTTGGAAAGCAATCAACACGGCGTCCACACCCTTTAGGCCATAAGGATGTCAGCAACATCACACTGTGATCCCACGCATCCAGCTCACATTGTAGGACTATGACCTGATAACAATAGTTAGTGTACTGTGCCAGTGTCACACTGGTAACACACTTTAACGGCCTGTGGTCATGATTTAAAGATATGTAAAAACACAACCCTAACCCGAGCTGCAGCAGCCACGGTAGCAACTTTTGGCGCTTTCCTGCGATACAGTTCTAGCACGCTAAAAGGAGACCCCTCGAGCATTCATACTTCTCTGCCGTGGTGACAGATACGCACTGCAATTCCCCGCCCGATCAGTAGGGGTCGCTACGCAAGGTTGTTGTGCTTTTGGCTACAGTGAGCAATGGCGTCCGAGAGAGAGAAAGACTGTGGAAGCGGAATGACAATGAAACAGTGGCCGGTTCTCACTTTTCTGTGTCACAGAACGCAGTTTTAAGATAATTTGATAGCTTGGCAGCGACGTTGTCGGCGGTGATCAGCTCCGCCTCTGTGGACGCTCGGTGCGCACCGTGGCCGGCACAGAGCAGCGTTAGCTCGGCCTGTCCTGAGGACCAATCGCAACCCTTGCCGTTTCCGTTGTCCCTTGACGGAGTGACGGACCCTTAAACAATATTTTGTGCAGCCGGAGACGACGCAGAGAGCTCTGCGAAACCTACGTAGAGCACTTTGTCATTGCAAATCGCCCATTGTTTTTTAAGGGGGACGGGGAGGCGGCTGGTCACTGCACATTTCATTAAAAACAGCCCTCAGGCTCCGAGTGTCGGGGGCACCCCTATCAGCTCGGGGGCCCAAGCAGTTGCCTGCCTTGCCTGTTGCTGCGCCTCTGCCCACCCCAGCCGATACCGATATTGTGCCGATAATATCGTGCTCTCTCTAGCCAATGAAGGGCCACTGAGCGTCTAGTTTGGTCTAGAAAAATAAATAATATTTGTAATATTTATGGTGTAGTTTCACATCATTTCAAAATAAAAGTGTTTGTTTTGATATGGAACGATAAATACATCGTTCGATTGGGGGCCATCGAGTTTGAGATCGCTACTCACTTAAGGCCTGTACATACTCTGCAAGAACAGAGAAATGTGTTTTTGTTCTTGAGGGAAGTTATTTCTAATTTTCATATTTCATACTTCATGAGAAATTCATGTGCGCAGAACTCCTGGGAAGTCCTCATCGCGTATGGAATGACAACAGCTCCACGTTAACCACGCTCACTTCACACATTTCTGGCGAATCACACAATATTTGTCAGTCTAACGTTCTGCCCGGATTATGGCGAGTCGAGAACGAGGGCTGCGAGCAAAAAAAAAATGATGACGTCATTCTTTTCTTGCAGTCCTGGGAGAGAGAGAGAACAGAATTTCTTTGTTCCTGCAGAGTACGTACAGGCCTTTAATCACATGACTAAAAACACCACCGCGTCTGTCACTTAAAATGCACTCTGTTTAACCCTCAGTGCTCTCACAGACACAGAGCTGTGCCGTAGGTGCACCCTTGGTGAATTGCCGTGGGAATAATACACAACTCCTTATATGGACATCCTGGGTGTGTGTGTGTGTTTATAGGTCACACCTTTAGGCTTTACAAAATGCATTTCTTGCCTTCTTGTGTGTGCTATTTTTTTGCTCAGGTGTGCTTACATAGTTGAAATACATTTAATCTGATTGCCTATAGGTTGTGCTTAAAAAAACACAAGGATATAAGACACTCTACATTGTTGTTTTAACATAGTAATGGAGAGGTTCATGCCTCCTCTGTAAAGGTACACAGTTTAATGTCTGTTTTTTATTATCACATACTTCAAGGATTCTTCTCATAATATGACACACCCATATGTTTGAGATCAATAGAGGATGATGAAAATGATGATTATACAGTTTATTTTTATACGCCTACGCAGGCCCCCACGTCACGGTGACAGTGTCCGCCTCTTAAGTAAGAAAGAAAACAATACCTGTAATTACATACGTAAGTAAGTATAACAGATTAAAGTAAGTGTGTTAATGGGAAATGCATGAAGGAGGATTTAGCAATTAGAAGGACAGAGCAGTGGTCAGCAAATTGGTGGCCCGTGGGCCAAAACTGGCCCGCCCGGCATCAGTATCTGGCCCGGCAGATGATTTAACAAACCTGATTGTAAATTATTTGCTTAGCTTCACAAAAAAAATTCAGAGTTCAGAGCTTTTATTTAGAAAAAAAAAAACTTATTCAAATAGATGATGTTGCTAGAATTGATAGTCAAAGGTAAACCTTTCAAAAAAAATATGTAAACACATAATGTATCAGTCAAAATGGGTCAAAGGTCACAAATATCACTCACTCTGGGACCTTAATTAACGGCAATTCACCTGTCCTCATCACTCACGTGTGTAATTTTAATTTATTCATTTTTTAAATTCAGGCCAACATTTTTTTTTTTTAACTCGGTAACGGATGTGATTTTTAGTAGAAAAAAAACATACCTAAGTAAAAGTAAAATTACAAATTTTAAAAAGTACACCAAAAAAACCTGCTCAATTAAAGTAACGCGAGGAAATGCAGTTTATTACTTTCCACCTCTGCCTGGTGAAGATGTTTTGACCCAAATATTAAATTGCTTATTTAAAAAACAAAAACAAAAAACATAATAAAAACATATAAAACACATTTATTTTACTTGCTGATCCCTGGAGGCCTTTAGTTTGAAGGTTTGGCCGACCGGAAGTGCTTCGCTTGTTGGATGCCTAACAACAACCAGCACCAGCAGCAGCAGCAACAGCAGAAGAAGAAGTGAGCTGAGAGGAGGCAGCAGGAGTGGAGCATAAGCCAACAGTCTCTGCTTCATGCTTCGTCCGGGCCACTTCTCCTCCTCCTCCTCCTCCTCCTCCTGCCCGCTGTCGACAACACTCTGACAGTATTTATATTTTTTAAGTTGTGTCATTTGAGCATAAACAAAAAAGAGAGAGGGAGAGAAAGTAAGTAAAAGTGAAGGGGCCCGAGTCATGGAGCTTCTTTGCCTGGAGTCGGACATAACCGTGAAAGCTCAGCCTGACCCGAAAATCCTCTTCGATGACAGAGTGTTGGAAATTCTATTAACCACGGAGGACAGGTTTTTACCTCCGTGTTCTTATTTCCAGCGGGTCCAGAAGGATGTTCAGCCCTATATGAGACGAATGGTTGCTTCCTGGATGCACGAGGTTGGTCAGCGTTTTTTTTTTTCTTCTTCTCTCTCCTCAATGCATTGATGCTTAAGCTAGTTTTCGCACGCGCAAACCTTTCGCTTTTCGTTTCTTTTTTTGGTTATTAACTCACAAACCCGGTGCTTAAGGTCACGCAGGGTTGTCGTGGATGTTGACCCGTTTGACAATTGAATGACAATGAGTCACCAAAGGCGTGGGAGAGACGGAAATTCCACCACGAAGAAAAATCGGCTTCAAAGAAAAATAGCCTAGCTTGGATATTTACATTAGTTAACGGCGTTTAAGTCGTCGCCTTTAGCCGGTGAACTAGTCTGAACGACGGGGGACCACTTGGTGTTAATTAACATGACTTTAGAATCCGCCATTTTACTCTCCTTGTAATTATAATTAATTTTTAAAGTCGAGCGAGCTCAGGGCGAAAAGGCAACACAACACCAACTTTACTTTTAAACGTATAAAAACACTCGATTTTAGCTCGCGCTTCTTCTTCCTAACCGTCGGATATGATTCAAACACAAGTTTTAGACATTGTGCACGCTTTAAAAAAACGTCTTTATTATTATTTTTTTTATTGTTTTGTTTTTTTTAAAACACACGCCAAGCCCTAACAAGGAAGAGGAGGCGAGGAGAAGGTTTTAGCTGAACTAAACTATCCAGTTGAACTTATTTGTTTTCTTTTTTTTTTCTCTTTTGCACCTTATGACTAAAGAGCTGATTAAAAACAAAAGATTCAACTTTTAAAAATTAAACAAAATACAACGGTTGCAAAGAAACGAACAAGCAAAAGCCACCCCCATCTTGAACTGCTTTTATCAAGAGAAAAATCAAGGTTTCCTTCAGTTTTTTTTTTTCTTATTTAAATGAAACCTGATGTGTTGTTTGTTTATATATATCTGTCTTTTCCCCAGGTTTGTGAAGAGGAGAAGAGCAATGAAGACGTCTTCCCATTAGCCATTAATTATTTGGACAGATTTTTAGCAGTGATGCCCACGAGAAAGAGTTTTTTGCAGCTTCTGGGAGCTGTGTGCTTATTCCTGGCCTCCAAGTTAAAAGACAGCAGGCCGCTGTCTGCAGAAAATCTCTGCATGTACACAGACAACTCCATCGCACCACGGGAACTGCTGGTAAGCACTGGACTCTCAAAAGACCCATTCATTCGTCCATTCAATCGTTCACGAGAGCCTATAAAAAATGCAGTTTTACATTTTGGGATGATTTTATAATGCTAATGGCTTAATTTGTTACACAGGAAGTATCCCATTTTCTCTATAAGTGGAGCTGTGCACAATACAGCCACATCCTTTCTTTGGATCCATGTGGACCGGGGAGGGGTGTGATGCCATCTAGTGACAGTTATGCAGCATAGAATTGGGGTTTAGCCTGAAATATATGGATTATTTTCCACAGCACAAATAGACTTTTACACCAGGGAAGTAGCCAGAAAGCACTTTACCTTTTACATGATGATGAGATGATTTCCTCCCCTGTCTTACAGTAAACATCAAGGTGGTGTTTGGTGAGAGCGGTTATCAATATCAGTTAAAACATCATGCATTTCCTGGATTTGCCCATATTGTGATAAAATGCTAATCAAGAGGATCTAGAAAAGAAAAGAAAATGAATTTGCTTGTTTTGTCCAAACAAACGGCAAAGAACGCAGAGATATGAAGTTGACGAAACAATCTCCACTCAAGGTCAACATGCAAGAGCTCACTGTGGAGCTTTGTATCCTCATCGGCACTTTGAATTAGCTGTTTTTAATGTTTGCACTAATTCTTTGATATGCTGCTACTACATACTGTAGCTTTAGCAAAGAGAAGAGGAAGTGAATCAGTCGAAAGAATATCTGATTGTTTTCATGCAAGAAATTCAGCGGTTTCCACGTTTTGTGACATTTTGAAGCCAAAATGATTTGATTCATTGAGAAAGTTATAAGTTGCACTTTTAGAAAAGCCAACATATCCTCCCGGGTTGAAGCGATTCCTCATAAATGACTCAACCAATCAATCTCATATCAAAGTAATTGCACAGTAAATGTCACTCTGTCAGTCGACCGCTCAATAAACATTTCAGGTCTTCAAAGTTTGACTGTTTTTAATGGGTTAGATCTGCTTCTTATTTCAAACAACCAGCACCATATGTTCCCTTTACATCTTCCTGTGGTGCCTGGAGCTGTTTAGGGAAATGACATTCGTCCGATTTGATGCTCCACATTGTCATAAGTCTCCTAATTCCTGGATATCCTCACAGGACGCAGCGAGAGCCACCGAAGGATGTAGCAGCTCTTCTTGTAATGAACGCTGCTGGTGCTGCAGAGACGTTTGAGGGGGTGGAGGAGTGGTTGTGTGTGTGTGTGTGTGTGTCGTGGCAGCTGTCCAGGAAGTGAGTGCACGGACAACAAACCACCACCCTGCTCCTTCCACAGTCAACAATCTCCTCTCAAATAGGTTAATATACACGCACACGTGTGCGGCAGGTTATGCTCTGGAAAGTCGCGTCAACGTGAGCGATGGCTGACATTTCACACGGTTCATTAGCATGTGGTGATTGGAGGATGGAGCAGGGGGGAAGCGGGGTGCTGTCCCCGTTCGATGGCGGTGGGGTTTTTTGCGGGCGAACGATGTTTGCATTTCAGGTTACACAGGAAGTGAGTTGAAATCACACAGTCATCACTTGTCAAGCATGAGTGCGAGTCTACCGGTTTATGTGCCCAGCTCGTCCAGTTGACATCGAGTTTATTGACTAAAGAGGGTGTAAGTCATCTTAGGACGTAATTGCCCCGTATCGCAATGTGAACAAGACTGTTGGGGTTTATCCTTGAATGAATGGCTCCGACTCGTTGGACACCGTCATGGTGCAGTTGAGGTGTTATCTCTATTAGGCGTGGGACGACGTGAACATGATTTTAATGTTAACGTTTATCTCCCGTCACAATAATAGCAATTCAACGCAGTTAACTCATTGTAATTGCTTTTTATCACGATAATGTCCTAATCTCCACTTTATTGACAAAACGGGTGGCGGATGTCGTCGTAGGAAAGGCCTGTTAATGCAAAAGCGTTTCGATAAAAGTTTGGATTTATTGCTTTAGCTTGCAAATTATTGCCCGCGTTCCAAGGGAATGAATCATCATCCCTGTGTGGGTGAGTCTGGATTCCGCATGGGTTAATCTGGACTTGAACGAACGCCTCGGATTCATTTGATGTATGATGTGACAGTACAGTAGCTGCCTTGATGTGTGGACACCAGTTCTGACTAGTGGAACAACATATTTAAAGTTCACAACACTGGTACTTTTGGAAATATCATAGCTTTTGTCGGAGTGTCTCCAAATCTGTGTGTGTGAGTGGAATTAATGGACATCGTCGGCTAGTGACTCATGTGAGTGGGGAATTTGAACAGATTTAGTTAAATCTGGTCACGATAACGAGAGCCAAACATGTCTCTGCACTACAACTTTTGACATTTTCAAACGGAAAGCTCACAAACCGCGACGCACGTCGAGTCAGACACTCTTTATATTACTCATTCATAAGACCGTAAGCCTAACGGGGGGGTGGAATAGAAATTCTGTACGCTGATGAAGACGCAGGAAATGAAATCATATAACGTGTGCAACTTTTTTCTCGCTGGTGTGAAGGCAGCGACTGTACGAAGAGCGTCGGCTCTTTGCCGCTGCAGCCCGTGCAAACTCATGGTAGCCGTTTTGAGACTTGTGACAGGAAGGAAGGAAGGCGCGAGTTGTCTCATTGGCAGGGCCTCTGAGCAGGGGAAAAAGTTGTCACATGCTGGTGATGTGAACACAAAGGATGCGAGGAATGAGAATGGCACGCAGATAATGAGATACAGTGAGGAGAGATAAAGTGAAGAAATGTTACTCTTCTTACAGAGTCATTTCCTGTGGGAATAAAGATGGACTGTGATCCTTTTTCACGGTGAATGGAGGCATGGCAGTCTGCCATTTAACCCTCTGACTGAGTAGACTTTGCCTTCAGACTGTGGTTGAATTGATCATCTTCTTTTTTTTTTTTTTCTGTACTTTTTCAGGACTGGGAACTGGTGGTGCTGGGGAAATTGAAGTGGAACATGGCCTCAGTCATCCCCAATGATTTCATAGATCACATCATTCGCAGGCTCCCCCTCCCCAAAGACAGACTGGCGATGGTTCGCAAACACACCCTCACATTCATCGCCCTCTGTGCCACAGGTAAACTGCAGCTGCGTGTCATTTCACGCCCTCTCCTTTTTCTTCGTGCACGTTTCACATTCGCCCTTCACGTCCACCGGAATATTCCCACACACACAAGCATTCCCTCATTGTGAGTCATCTGTGACCTCTTTCTTTTCTGCCCTGGCTGCCTTATCCACTTTCTACTCTCTCCACAGCTTGTGTTGTAGGGTTTTCTTTTTTTCCTCAACAGCCGAGCAGCTGCAACAAGCTGCTCGACATGGTCGTTTCCCGTGTTTCTCTGCTGAGAAAAAAAAAATACATGTGCAAGTGCTGTGTTTAGATTAGTGATAGTGTAACTGCAGACGCACATCTATATCCACATTACGGCATTTTTCGTTTTTGATAATTCGATGTTGATTCTCTCCTCTGCAGCTGTTTGGTCATATTTTCCTCAAACTAAGCAAACAAGACGCAACAGTGGTTAAATATCAGAACAGGGATTTCTCTTATGAAACCAAAACTGAAATAAATAAGTGTTAACAGAGCTTTTTTTTTTTTCACAGCTGGTATTCGAGATGTGACCGATAAGAACTAGTTAGTGAGTGAATCTGTGTAACCACATTGTCGTTTACAAAGAGCTCATTTTTGTCAGGTTTTGGCTGAAATATATGTCGTGTCGTTTCTCTGTCATATGATGAGATTTATATATTACATAAAGTTCCTTAAATCCAAGGTTTTCTACGTTAGAGATCTAAAACGAGATGTATTACCACCGAAGATGCCATCAAAATAAAACCACTAAACTCAACGAGGGCTTGAAGATATGAGTTTCTCTCATTTATGTATTACAAGTCATATATAATGTAGAACGATGAAAAATAACTGAGTTTTTAAGCTTCTCGTCACTTGTTTTGTGCTTCTTAAAAGGACAGAAGACTTCAATTTAAATATGAAACAGAAATGCAGTCGCATGGGTGCAGCTTCAGATGCAGCCTAAAATTCAACCCACGTTGCGAGTTGACGGTGAACGCCTCTCGAGTTTAAAAAGTCAGGACAGTGATCCAGGGTGATCTTCCTTCCTGCTCTCATCCTGGCCTCATATCCAGAATAAACTCTGGAGGCTCTGCAGAAGCGCAGAGACTCGGACGTCCCCCCGAGGCCTCTTCCTAGGTGAATTTACACGGCATTCCTTTGTCCATACGAGGAATCCCTCTAATATTTTCATATCCTGGATGGAAATAAACGACGGCGACAGGGTCACCTCGCACAATGCAGCGCTCCGCTGTCACAAGGCTGCCACTTCCTCTCAGTTAATTCAATGAAGGAAATAAAGAAAGGAGGTCTTTTTAGTGCAATAAAAATCCCCACAAATGGCAGTCGATTCTGGCCAATAAGCACAAGTTTACTAGAGGTACTTATTGCGACCATAGGCTCCTTCAATGGCTTTCATACCCTGTTCAGCACGGTTTTAGTGTCGCACTTTTTTTATATATATTTGGGTGTGTTTCAGTGGTCGCCTCTGCTATTCATAAGCAGCGAGTTATATCCAAGCACAAAGCAGCCACAGTGGAAAAAAGGAGGCCTGCTGTGGTTCTGCAGTAATGTAAATGTTTGGAGTTTTATATGGAGTTGAGATGTTATTCTTATGATGGAGGAGCTCCTCCTATGGACAGCTGCTCCCCCGGAGGAGAAGATGGGCGTAGTGAAGGCAGGTCGCTCTCCAGGGTTTAATCAAAGCGAACAGGGCCACCAGGACTGAGTGGCACGGGGCTCCTGGTGGATGTAAGATTAATGTTAAACGTGCTGAGACCATGCTAATGCTAAAAGTAGATCCTTGCAACTTGCAAGGGCTTGGAGAAAAACCTTGGCTTTGCACTAAGAGCTGCTAAATATCTGTCAACTGCAGGAAATGGTGCTTTTTCTCAGATCTTTTTTCAGGTAAATGAGAACTTAAGATATGATCAGTCTCAAAATGCACAATTTAAGATGAAAAACCAAAATGCCTTTGCAGAAGTATGGATTATTTTCCCCTGTCCTACGTTACCCAGTGAGTAAAGTGAAGTAAACACGGTATATATCTATAGATATAGATGTATATATATGCGGTCCATATAGTAAGGATGTTCAGACGAGGAGAGTAAGAATCAGCCCTAAATACGAAAGTATAGCACTGACATTGGCAACTAGTGTTCTCCTAATAGTTGCCTGTTTTAGGTGAACAAGAATTGGACAAGTTCTTAGTCAGACTCACCCCCACACCCTTCCTAATATGGTTGCTTTTAAAACCGCAACACGGTGCTGGCCAAAGTATGAACCCCCTGGCTTAAAAAGAGCAGTTCATAAACTCGTGGTTGACGTCATGGTTGGGTCACCACTTGATCTCTTCCTATCTGTCTGTTATTGATACATATGTGTGCCTGTGTGTTCTTTTCTGTCATGGATCAGTCACATGTAGACGTGGTGAATTCTTGAAACATTTTATCGTCCATAGCAGCAATGGGGTCAATCAGGCCTCCTCTTTTTAGTTTCTCCCTTCTTTTTACATTTTCTCAGCAGCGACGTCTCAAAGCGCGGAGGTAGTTTGCCGTTAATGGAGAACTCCTCGTGGCCAGATAAGAGGTGTTTGTGAATACAACCCCCGGGGTTTCCCATAAAATTAGGAATAACTATTAAGGTGAGAGCTGAAGTTATGAGCTGTTTCGAGGCAGCGCTGGGCTCAGTGTTGTAATCCTCCTCTGCCTCCTCCATCCAGGCCTGTTGTCGCTTAAGTCTGTCAGAGTTGGATGTGGACTGGAGGGAGTCGTTCCTGGAACTCATTTTTCAGCGAGTAGGAGGCTTCCTACTCTGCTTTTCTAATCATGGCTGTAGTTTCTGTGTAGGAAAACCACACAGGTTCCTCCGTGCAGCCCCCTCTTGTTGAAATCCAGACTGTGGGAAAGTCGGGTTCAGCTGCAGAGCTTGAGGATGATTCAGATGTTTGCACACCTCATGCATCTTTCATACTTCCTCTTGGCTTGTGTTGAAGTGCTTTGAATCAGACTTACATATGTGATTTCCGTGTGTCATTCTGGCTCGGGGCCGCAGCTCTCTTGACTAATACTTCTTCCCCGCCTCGCAGATGACCGCCTCGCCATGAACCCTCCTTCCATGATCGCTACAGGCAGCATGGGAGCCGCTGTATGCGGCCTTCAGCTGGACCAGGCTGACCAGAGGCTGAGTCGAGACAACCTGACGGACCTGCTGGCCAAGATCACCAACACAGAGGTGGTGAGTACCACAGCGTTGGAACTTCAAAGCTTGAATCCTTAGACAACAATGCGTCGTTAATAATAATCAAACTCATTGCAACATCTCACGACAGCAGCAACAACAGCGATGACTTCAGTAGTGGCAGATTGAAGCTATTTACTTTTCATGGAGAGAGGGAGAGCGAGGCTTTTGGCTCTTGGCTGGGGAGCCAGACTGCTGCTATAAAGAGCAGCGGCAGAGGGAATGTCTTCTTGAAACTCAGATCCCACATTCTTGTGGTAGGACACATGCAATTTCTTTGCATGGCTCCCACTTGAGCTGTGCTGCCCCTCCTGGTGGAGGAATATATGGAGTGATCTTTCCATTTATTAGCAATCGGAGAAACGGAAAGTTAACCAAGTTTCACCTCATGGTAGACAGACAATGTTATTGTGCTGTGTAAAACATACAAATGAAGTCATATCATGACTCTTTATTGTGCATCCTGCACAAATGCTGTATTCTAAATGAAATGGTCTCCGCCGAAGGGACGGGTATTAGATTATTGGCTTGGTTATTCAAGAACAAATCGCAAACAAGAGTGCTTGCATTTATAAAAAAAAATATTTCTGCTCCAAGCATGCTTTTATTTTGTAGACTCCATGTGTGTTTACGTAGTCTTTAAGTATAGTAATTGTCATAAATCATCAATCGGTTATTTAATTTGTAATTTGGGCCATGAAATGTTGATCGGTGTTTGCCCAATCTCAAAATGGCAACGACCTCAAATGTCCTCAGTTCAGTCACAGAGGACCTAAACAATCAGTTCTCAAAAATCTATTATGTCTTAAATTACACCCTCCAAAATGCTGTTTTATACACACTATATTAGTGAATGGGCCTCTGTAGCCGTCAATATGCAAGTAATTAAGTTCTCATTCCATTATAATAAGGTTATGTGTCGTATATCGGTGTGTAATAATAAAGCTTTTGAAGCTCAAACGGAGTTTGCACAGTTAAAACATGTGCCACTTTAAGCACTCGTTTAAAAGAAACAACAAACTATGTAAGCCATATTTATCTCCCAGTGTGTTATCGTTGTCACAGTATCTTGTGACTCTAGAGGTAAAAAAAAAAAAAAAAAAGCCGCCGTCATTGGTTGCCAGACGAACTGCACGGGTGCCTTTTTGGCTTGCGGTTCCATCGCCATGGCGACGGGTGCCCCCACAACCCAGCCGTCACAACAGGCACCCGACTGCAGCCCATCGGGTTCCAATTATCCGTACATTTCAAAGGAATGCTGGCCTCTTTGCGAGCCTCGGTGCATTCTTTAAGACTCCTGCAGTCAGACCTCCCACATGTTCAACGCAAGCCCGCTGAGAAGGGGACGGAGAAGGGTGAGACCATTCCACTTTCACAAGTCTCGCTGTCCGAAAACATCCGGTCCCACTGTCTTTTATTCTGTTTTACACACAAACTCAGAGGGTCAGAGTGCACTGGGTCAAAGCCATTTCCTCTTGGTCTCTCATGGGACTGACCGCACTGTCAGGAGGACGGCGGGGGGTGGGGTGGAGGAGAAAGTGAGTCCAGAGTTTAAGATCTGCTTATCTGTTCCCTCGTAGACCACAGAGCTCTTTTGGGACCCTCCCTCGTTCCTTGGCTCTGACCTCAGACTCGTGTCAGTGAGGACCCTCATGTCCCACCATTTAGCCGTGTTGTTGCTGTGTACTGGTACCCATTGTTCTGGGCATGATGCAGACAGGACCACCTACTGTAAAAACAGAATTCCATGCTGGTATGCCGTGCATGTGACCAAAGCCACAATTCAAACAGCCTCTTCCAGGAAATTTTGGATTTTTTAATGCTAGATTTTACATACAGGTATATGCAGTAAATCAAACTCCCCAGAATCTGTCTGTTTTATTGATGTTTATTTTGTTTTTAGTAGCATCTAAGCTAAAAACTTTCAAATCATATTGATAATTATTGTATAGTATACCCTACTTTGACGCATACACATTTTTTCCCCTTGTAGTTTTTGACGTTTTCCTGATTTGATTAATCAACAAAATGTCTGACTTTTTTTTATTTCGACCCCAGGTTCAGATCCCAAACATTAGACCTCAAACATAAGGTTGGATCAATATCACTCTGTGTCCGATACGGCGTCACAACCACAAGTATCTACAGATGCTGAGGAAGGGACAAGCTTGAATACGAAATTGTCGATCAGTATATAATCTTGAAAAATGTTTTCCAAATGACTTCAATCAGGATAAAACAAAAACGTCCTACTATAAATGGACTATCCAATTTGAGGAGCATCTATTACTGCATACGTGTTTGCAGGAGTGAGCAGATTTACCAGGGTCGTTGAATGCATCACCTGTTCTTTTTAATAAACAAGAAAATTCACTAAAAACCAATTACAAAACGTGCGAGAGGGGTTTGTAAGGAAGCTTCAGTAGGATGGTGTGTAAGCTTTAAAATAGTTTTCACCGATGTTTGCTCTGAGCTGTAGTCGTTTGCAACAACAGCTGTGTGTGTGTGGGAGGGTACGTTAAAATTAGCATCCGAATTATTCGCACTTTTCGTCGTGTGCAAGACATTTTAGAAGTCTCCAGAAGTCTCGAATAACATCAGAAAACATCACTAGATTTGCCGCTAGTTGTTTTTTTGTTTTTTTTAAAGAGTTGCTAGAGGGGTTGAATACACTTATTTTCAGAATAAAAGCCCTGTTTTATTTAGATTTTGTAATCGCTTGGAGCCGAAATCGAAATGAAAGCACTATATATTGATTTTTGCAATGGATCACATTTTTATCTCCGATAACCAAACCTGTGATTTTGATTCAATCATTTTAAATTCAGTTAATCGTTTCAATGTTTTTACCACCTGGTGTACCCATTTTTTTTTTTATTTTAAGGATACCACGTTGGCAAAAGCGTTGTTTGTTTACTGTGTGAATGGTTGGCCACACGAGTGTTTACGCACTTAGGTTGGGTGTAATGTGTAACAAGACTTTGCTTTTGTTCTTTGTCTCAGGATTGTTTGAGGGCGTGCCAAGAGCAAATTGAGCGTGTGCTGGCCGCCAGCCTGCAGCAGGGTCAACAGTACCGACAGGATACCGGAGTCAGGGCAGGAAACAAGGCGAGGGAGCAGCAGGACCAGTCCAGCACCCCCACAGATGTACGCGACGTCAACTTATGAACTGCCAATCACTCGCCGAAAACACCACTCATGCCCGTCTGCCAATGAACTAATGTGAGTGAGCGAGCGAGTGGGCGGGTGTGAGCGAGCTGCCAGTATCTCCATCGAAAAACACTGCACGAGTGACGGTGTGACAATCTCTGAACTCTTTATTAGAAATTAAGACAATTTCTAGTTTATTTTTTCTCCTTTTTCGCCCCCCGTTCATTCCTAGCTGCGTGTTACTTTCACCTGTTTCTTTTGTACGGGCCACATGTAATCAAACAAGCTATTTAAAAGAAAAGAAAAAATAAGAAAAAAGGTAATTTCTTGAAAACTTGATAGTGCCTTTAGGTTTCCCCCCCCTCCCCTACCCGAAAAAGGAAGCCTAAATATATTTTCGTACTTGAAAAAAAATATAAAAATAAATAACATAATTATATGAAATATACTTATATAATATTTCTTTTGATACAACCTAGTAAAAAAAAAAATATATAAAATATGATAAATATTGTATATTTAGCAAGCATTTAGTTAAGTTACTCTTTTATCATCTTTAGCAAACAATTATCAACTCACAGTTTTATTGGGGGGGTGATTGAAGTGCTGATAAATACAGAAAATGGCATTTTAAGCGAAGCTGATACACAGGTAGAGGAGCGCCGTCATACCGGGTGCACCTGTAGCACTGCTTATTATTTATGCTGAGGAGTGCTGGCCAGGAGTGGGCTGGGCCTGCTCACACAGGAAAGGACATTAGGCCGGTGTCGAAGATGACGCCGCCGACGTGTCGAGCAAGAAGCCGATGTCTGAAGAGGTTTAAGAAAAATAAAATAAAACAGTAGACAAGGTCAGTTGTTAAGGTCTTGATTTCACTGCCGAAGCCACCAGTACGTAAACGGGGACCACGTGTGGGTGTGTGTGTGTGTGTGTGTTCGCTTCGTCGCTCCGACCGTGTTAGAAGAAGTGTTTGCTGGGTCACAGGTGGCAGTGACGATGTCGTGTTACTAGGAAGGAGAAAAGGGCAAGTTTTTGCAGGTTTTCAGATGAAATGAATGAAGATTGAAAGGATTTTTGTTGGAAGACATGAGCAAGTGAAGAGGATGAGTCGATGGTATTGAGACGGCGAGGACATTAACTTAAGCTATATGATGTGTCCGATACTTGAGTGACACACAGGAGGAGGAGGAGGAGGAGGAAGAATCCCTGATGTTGTCTGCCGGATCAGTTTTGGGCGCACGCCGCAGTTTCTCCTGTTATCGATATTTACCATTTTAACTTTATGGAGAGTGGGCGACTTAATACAATATTGATGCACTTTTAAAAACACACTCCTTAAGATTGGTAAGGGGATGGTGGTTGAGGAGAGTTCAGTGGGTTGGTAGGGTCATTTTATTTTAGTTTTTAGTTTTTTTTTTTTTCATTTTAGATTTTCTTTTAAATTATTTGGTTTTTTTTCTGGGCTGGATTCCCATGGGGTAACGCACGTCGTCTTGAAAGCTATGCCTCGACAGGTGAGTAGACGTAGGATAATCAGTTTTAGTTAGAATAGAGTCGTACCTTGGGAAAGTCGAGTCACGTGTAGACTTTGATTTCTCTTCTCTTTTTTTTTCATTTTTTTATTTCATTGTTTTTTGTTTGATTCAGTGCGTTTATTTACTTGAAATTTTGTTCATACATAGCCAAAACTTTCCAATAGTTGTCAAAAAAGAAACGTTATAAACACATATTGTGTCCAAACTATTGTTCTTTTTTTTCTCGTGTTTCTCGTTAAATGTTCTCTGAACTCAAATAGTACAAACTGCCATTTTTGTGACTTCTCTCCATTTTAGATGTTATGGTGGGAAGGGGTTTACATCAAGTTGAACGTATATATATATATATATGTATATATATATATATACGTTGTTCCCCCACCCACCCAAGAGTCGAAATGCCACAAATCTCATATTTTCTAAATTGTTGTTGCGTGTTCTGTTGTGCAAAAGCCAAATGTTTGTTTTTTTTTCCCCTAAAGAAAAAAAGAAAGAAAAGATGCTTTAATTAAACAGACAGAAATGTTCATGCTTTTATATGTTTTGTGTATAATTTGTAAGACAATAATTCCAAAGTGACAAAAAAAACAGATTATATACATGATTCTCTTGCTGCTATGGAGCTTTTTTGTTGTTGTTTCTTTTCTAGTCTTACACAAAGATGCCTTATTGTGATTCACTCGTGTGCTGCTATATTATGAATTTTTTTTTTTTGTAAGTGTCTTCTTTTGCTTTTCCTGTTTGTACGTGTCGTGGAGGAGGAGGAGGACGGGCGGGGGGGGGGACGGGGACGTAACAGTTTTGCGCGGGACTGGAAGTACTTGTGTTTGCCGATCTTTTTTTGATTAGCATGTTTTTTTTTTGTTTAATTGTCATTTGTATCTTTATATTCTATCATATTCTTGCTGCTTCTGTGTTAATGTTTGTGTACCTCAGGTTAAATTTGGACGGATAGAGCGAGATCCCATCTCATCATTACCTCATCACACTTCGTATCTCACACACACACACACACACAAACAAACACACACTCTGAATTTGTTTTGACGGGTTTCACTTTTTTTTTTCCCTCTCTCTGTCTGGATGAGAGGAAGTGTGATGCTTCTTCTCTTTCTTTCAATCAAAAGGATTGTCAAACACCAGGTTCCACTGTACAGTTAAAGTGCCTACACTTTAAAAAAAATAGGTTATTTCATTCATCTGGTGCTAAACAGCCTATACTGTATGTTTATATATGTATCAGAAAGACAAAAAAAAGTTCCTTTTTTTTACAATTTCATTGGCATGTTTAGATCAGTTCATTGGAATAAAGTGGAATGTTTTTTTGAGGTACCCATTTAGTCAAAGGTTAAACCACGAGAATGTTTTGTCGTTGTTCGGTGTGGTTGTGTTTCCAAACTCTTTGTTTTTTTTGTTATTTCCCCCCTACTGTCCCCCACATGCAAACACACAGTGTACCTCAACAAATTCTCCTCAATAAATTGGCTAAAATCATGTGAGTGTTGGTTTTTGTCTCTGTTGAGAGCGTGACATGAATTTAGTGCCGCATTTCCTCTGAGTTGCCACCAGAGGGCGAGCTGTTATCTTCTAATTTGTTGTCACTAATCACATGAATTTGCATTTTGGAACAGATTTAAAGTACTTTTTTTGTCTTTACCGGGTAGTTTTTTTTATGACAGTCTTGTCTTCAGTGTCAAGTGTTTGAGAATGAAACTGGTTTCCACTAACAGTTTTCTTATTTTCCTTCTCCCTGCAGTATTTGGGCTCTTACAAATTGGCAGAAATGGAATGTACTTCCCGTAAGTACATGTGTGTTTAAGTATAATTGCTTTTGGTAGAGTTAGAATGAGCCCTTTCATATGTCCTTTAGGCCTTTGTGTCATTTTTCACATTGTAGTACAAGAGATCTCCAAGTCGTGGCCCGCGGTCTACATGTGCCCCTCACTAATCAGTTTTATTATTTATTTATTTTATTACTATGTTAATTTTGCATCATAAATAATATTGTTCCATATGAGAAGAGACACTTTTATTGTGAAATTGTGTGAAATATCACCATAAATATTATTATTTTTGTGTATTGTTCCTTAAAATGTTATAGATTTGGGATTATTATTATTGTTGTTATTATTTTCCATCACAGACACATGGAACCACGGTGTTGTGGCCAATTTGGATCTGTGTGCTTGTGTGAGTGAATGTGGGTATGTCAGTGGTGAAGCACTGGTTGTTATGGGTTACTTGCACACCTGTGAGCATGGGTTGGGTAATTAGTCACACAAAAGTTAGATAGGGGAGACACAGCTGAGGAGGTGGAGGGAATTAGGATCAGGAAAGCCACACAGTTTTTCAACCGTGTCTGTGTGTGCAGCAATTGAATTGTTTTGTGTCACAGTATTAGTACTTTTAGTCTTTTATACACAAGTCTGGTTTTAAGTCTTGTGGGATCCAGCTTTTGTAATTGACTTTAAAAGATTTGCAAGCTAATAAAAGTGTCAAACTCAAGCCAATGGAGAACATCATTGTTGTACACCATCACGCGTTGGAAATGGTTTCAAATTCCCTCAAGTGGCCTTTTGGTAGCAAGAATGCCACTACACACGGTGAAGTAAGTTCGAGGTTGGACAGTCGAGGCACACGTTTAAGACCTCATTGCTTTCGCTGACTTTCACATGATGTTAAATTGCGGCAACGTTTTTGAAAATATATTTATTGAAAATGAATTTAAATTAATTCATAAATGGCCCCTGAAGTGAAAGCGTTGAGTGTTTTGTTGTCCATCCAACCTGACACTAACTTCGCCGCTGAGACGTGCTGACGACTCTGCGTGCGTGCGTCAAAGATCTTATTACGTCATTGCGCAGCCGGCAAACAAACCAGGAAGTAGCTTCAGACCTGCCGCTGCTGAAAATGTTGACTTTTAGTTTAACACTCGTGAGGCAGTAAGTAATGACTTATTTGCGCGAGTTTCCGCTTAAACACTCGCTGGACTTTAACGTGAATAAACACGCAGTGTTTGTTTCATTCGAATTTGGTGGCGTAAAATGGCGGCTGAATGTAGAAACACGTTGAATGTGTCAGTCCTCTCCTAGCTTAGGTTTTTATGTTCACCTTCAGACTGTAAATACACGTTATTTTCATTCATGTGCTTGATACATATTATGTCTAAGCTAATTGTGTGACGTTGTTTTTGTTTCTTATGCAGTGGGGAAACGCAGTACAACAGGGACAAGCTGCTGCAAGGTGAGTTTACTTCCTGAAACTTCCGTGCATGTCGTAACACTAATTTAACTCCTACGTCATACAAAAGTTAAAGTAACCAACCAAGTGCCTACTGATACATTTAAAGGATAGGCTTTAAGAATGAGGCACTGTACGATATTGTCCGTATCGCGATACCAGTGTTGTAATATTTCTGTACTTGATTACAAAACTCACGTATTTGTACTTTTACTTCTTTACATTTCCTCTAACTATCTTTGTTACTCGTTACTGTCAAATAAAATGATGTTGTCTGTGTTGTGGATAAATAGGATTTCTCTATTTTATATCCATGTATAATCCGCTATATGATTCTCTTGCGATATATTGATTTTCACAGAATCGTGATGTTATTGGTGATATTATCGTGAACCGTGTATCGTGTATCCCACCCCTATGTATTTCTATTATTGAGATCGTTGGAAATGGGGAAAATCAATAACGTTTTACATGAGTGATTTAAAAAGAAAATGCTGTGAATCTTATCGACATAGTGCCAGTCATGTTTCTTTTTAATTGCCACATGATGGAGCCTGTATTATTCCAAAGTCAGTAATATAATTTGGAAAATGAAGACGGAGACATGCACACTGACCAGAAAAAACAGTGAAACCACAGAGAAGCACACAACAATTGTAAAGAGACGGAGGATAACCAAGATGAGGTGCAAATCAAATCAAAAATTAAGCACAATGTTCACTAGAAAGACACAGAACAACCACAGGGGGAACAAAAACCCATAAACCACAACCACAGTGAAACCACAAGCAAAGTGACCACAGAGCAGTGCAAAAGACACACAAGAACCACTGAAATACACAAAATTGTGCTTTTGTGTGTGTGTCTGAAACTGAAAACACTGTTAATTGTACTTGCAGGTCAAGGTGTGGACACACCGCTGTCAGAGACGGGTGCACTGCAGGGTGAGACAGCAGGACAATACCTCCAAGACATCGCATTCACCAATGTGTTCGCCAGTAACTTACAGCGGGCCGTGCAGGTAAGACGTCACGTCAGAGCGGTTATCTCATGTTATCTCATGATAGTGACAGGAAAAGACTTAAAGCTCCTGTCGGTGGGTTTGTCTTTTCTAACTTCCTTGTTTTGCTTTCACGAGCATGACCCACCCTCCTCCTTACCCCATAAACATATTGAGGGAGGATTTTTTTTTTTGTACCATTTCGTGCGTTGTTGGTGGAACTTCTCGTGTGGGTTGATGAAATTATCTCAGAATAAAGTCTTTGTGCAGCAGCCTTACGTCAGTGACCTTTTCGCTAAAGTAATGCCAGACCTGGCAGACGTCCTCCAGCCAAACCTCACACATATTTTCCTTTTTATTCCTGTGTAAAAATATATCTCTTGTACCTCTTTGCAATTTTACAGTGATACTCGCCGCAGACGTTGGTAACGATTATAATGAGCTTCTGTCATCGGTTCATATGTTGGAAAGTTGACAGGTTTTGTTTATACCATTGACCTCAAATTAACTGGAAGAGCAGGAAAATACAATGGAAGCTCTGTGACTCTGTGGCTTTTACAGAAACTGTTAACACCCCATTCTGATTTCAGAGGATAGATTTTATTGATACTGATCATTATAGCTACTCCTACTTATTATAATTTGCTGCAAAATAACGTTGTTTAAAAGTATTAGTAACATTTTCTTGGGTCAGTCGATCCACATAACCATGCTGTGGTACATTCGGCCGATACTGTAGTGTTTGAATGGAATTACTGGTGTTACTCCCTTCAGTTGCACAAGCATGCATATATAATAAGATCAAAATAAGTCATGAGGAAAAGATGTAGCTCCCTCTCGTGGCATATTTAAAAAAATAAATTGCAAGGACTGTATGTTGGCGAGTTAGGAAGTCACTGGAGTGAAATGTTAATGGGTTTTCTTCGTTTTACGATTATCTCAACAATAGAAATTAACTCATTTTAAGTGCTTTTTTAAAAATTACGATGTTTGATAATATCGTATATTATACGATATACTAATGCTAAAGTTAGCAAAGTGAACCCAGACTCACATTTGTGTGCAAATGAGTAGCAAATGTGTACTCGAGTGGAAAACTGGCTCCACCCAGCAAGAGCAACAACTTCCTACACGGCAAAGAAACCTCAAGAGTTGGACGCTGACAGCTATAAAAACGCCTGTTGCTTCTGTTTTGTTTAATCCAGATCAACTATTTGAGTGAACGAGACACAAATGTCACAGTCGATTGTGGAGGAGAAGAGAAAAACAGGATGTAAACGGAAATGACTTCCAGATATGACATTTTTGTGTTAACATTCATGTCTCTGTGGGTTGTGACTCAATGATGCTGACAGTTTGGTAATTTAGTTTTTTTTTTTTTTACATTTTACCATAACATGACTCAGCAATTCCCATGTGTCTTTTCCTCTCATAAGACAGCTGAAATAATTCTGAGGAACAACACTCACTGTTCTGGCATGGAGATGGTTTTGGAGCCGTTACTAAGAGAGCGGGTGAGACTTGATGGCTTCATCCTCATTTAACATGAGCACATCGCAGCTGCGGCTCCAGAACACACGTTTCTATTTTTAAAGTTGCCGTTTTCGTCGCTCCTGCAGAGTTTCGGCGTTGCAGAGGGCCGTCCCAAAGAGCATCTGAAGAACATGGCCAACGCCGCGGGTCAGTCGTGTCGTGACTACACTCCACCAGGAGGAGAAACGTTAGGTCAGGTGAGTCAGGATAAAGTACTGTAATCACCCGTAGTTCACAACCTGCTTTAGACACTGGTTTTTAGTGGATGACAGACACTAGGAACCCTGACGGTCAAGAGTATTGCTTGTACAACAGCGCCCTCCAGTGTTCATTTCAAGACATTGCTCTTTAAAGCTGAAGACGATAAATGTGTTTATATTTTACATTTTTTACACCATTTAAGGAGAGATGGGTTCTTTTTATGACAAAAATAGTGAAATATTTGAATCATATTGTCTCATTTTATTCAACAAGAGTTTCGAAACCTGTCATATACTTCATGGAAACATCGCTTCAGTTTAGGTACAAGAAGTTCATGGTTTTCATCCTTCTGCTTTTTGTATATGTGTATTTATATATAATAATTTATATTAATAATTTGTATATAAATAACGGCAAAATGTGAATTCAAAAGCCCAAAATATGCACGCAGTGTCAAGTTTTAAAACCACAAACTTCATTGTTTCCTTACTTAACTGGCCGTTCTCTGTGGCCGTCCTGAACTCAAATATATTTCATATACAGTGATGGACAATATAGAAAAGCAGCTCATCCTCACTGAAAAAAAGCTGCAACCTACATATTTGTATTTATTGTTTCCTTGAGGATTGACGATCAACATTTTAGCTTTCATTGTCTTCGATCGACCTCTTAGCTCTGGATAATGTCACCTTGATTCCAGGTGAAGCTACGATTCAAAAAATTCCTCCAAGTCCTTTTCAAGCAAATGTTGAGTGAACACGGGCCGTCCGGCTCGGATGCCTCTGCCGGAGCATCAGAAGACGGGGTCACTGTAAACGGGGCGGCGGCGGCTGGTGCTGCTGCTGCTACTGCTTCCCCAAAAGTCACCTCTGTCGGTTCGGCCGATGAAGGTCTGGAGGGTCTGTCGGTCCATGCTCTGGTCGTGTGCCACGGCGCCTTCATCCGCGTGGCCGTCGGGCACCTCGTGGAGGACTTGAAGTGCTCCGTCCCTCCGGGGACGAAGACGCATCACCTGATGTCACCCTGTGCAAACACGGGCATCGGCCGCTTTCTCTTCACCCTGAGCCCGTCCGAGTCCGGCCCTGTCCTCTCCTCGGTTCGTTGTGTTTTCACCAACAGAAAACGCCACCTGGAAAACCTCATAGATGAATAGTGCGTAGTAGAGCTGGGACCCACTGATGGTTTGCAGGAGATTTTTTTTGAGAAGCCAAAGAGATTTGCTGATTCCCCCCCCCCCCCCCACGTTTTGCTTAAAACTCTAGTGTGTAACTTTAAAATTTTTAAAAAACGAATGTCTGTTAGACTGGAAACATTATCACATTGCTGAACAAGCCTATTAGCTCCACATCGCTGTATCTTTTTGTCATAGTTCTGGTTCCCGAACGAAACTCAGAAGCTAAAAAATACTCGTTTTTTTCCTTGCTAAACTTCATATAGTCATTGAACGTCGGCTGTAGACGAGAGGAGGAAAGAAAGACAACATACTGATGAAAGTTTGACACAGAAAGAGAAGGAAATTCTAATTTTTGTAACGTTGTGCGAGTAAAGTGAGACGGCTACAAAAAACACTAAGAAACGTCCATGAAAGGTTTAAAAAAAATAATTCTACTGTTCAAAAACAGGACTATTTCAGTTAGTAGTAGTAGATAAACCCTTCTTATCCCCACCCACCTCTGCTCTGCTGCTGTGCACACACAAACGCTCCCTCAGTCGCTCAGTAACTCCTCTGTTAATTATTGAGATGTTTAGCTCAACATTTCCTTGTTAAATGTAGGAGATCAACGCATGTTTTCTGGACTTTTTAACCGGTCTACAGTTCGGCATTGTTCGGTTTGATTCTTGTGTCGGACGTCGCGCTTGTGTCTGTTCCAGTGACGACAATCTCTGACCAATCGGTGGACGGCAGTCTGCCGACGTCACATATAGCATCGGCTCTCATCAGCTCTCTTGCAAACTCACCACGTCACCATTTTGTTGAGGTTTCTCCGAGTAGGAAATCCAAATTCGGGCGGCGTTCCTGCGTAAAGTCACCGACATGAAATCGGAAATTCCGAGTTGTGATTACAAAATGGAACGCGACGTAATGTTACGTCGTCTGCGTTCACGGAGACCAAACAGTGGCAGAATAACATCAACAGCAACAACAACTAGTCACCAAAAGTTACACACTCCAGCTTTAAGATTTTTGCGCATATTTTCTGTATTTCTTGGAAACGGGAAAGGACAGCGCTTGAAACGTGTCAGGAAAAGTAGTCAGAAATATTATATAACGCACAAATTCACTTTTCTCGGAAATGTATAGCATGAATTGGAAAAGTGGGTCCCCATATGTAAAGGAATTTGTGAAACGCTGGTCGAGAGGGGATGAGATATTAGCGTGTGCAGTATCTGTGTCTGAAACAGTCATGGAAGCTAAAGCGGGGAAACGAGAGGAAACTGAATACAGTGAAGTATCGGCGCAAATCCTGTTTGAATCAAGTTTTAAAAACGGGCTCCAACTGTACATCAGTAATGACACGCGTCGTGTAGGGATGCACGATATTGTCGGCAGTTATCACTCCAATCACAAAAGTCGTGCAATATCGCGAGTCCCTGGTGTCATTCTCAAGTATTTAATAATATTATTATAATTGTAATGTTTCTTTGGTTTTGTTTGATTTGATTTGGTGTTACCAAAGTCAAGGTATTTAAAGTTTTTTTTATTGGTCTCCGTCTGTGTTTTCAGCTGCTCTTCTCACTTATCGTGCAATATGAAATATTTACAATGGGAGAAGCTTTATGTTTTCATTGATTACTCGTATACCAAGTTGGGTTTGTGTTGACAATAAAATGAATCACAGACATACTCTCACTTTTCGTACTATATGTACTTGCAGTATTTGCAGTTTTTGTTTATTTTGGAGAATGTTTCTTTTGGGTTAATCTTCTTTTTTGGATAGATGGATGGATCTGCCGTTTGAAGGCAACAAATCAAATTAAAACACGACTAGTTTTATGGACACTGTCTTTAATATGTTGGACTCTCTGTAGTTTCTGGCAGACGCAACCGTAATCTGTTCAATGAAGCAACTGCCGGATATTATAAGTTATTCTGGGAAAATGGGGCTGACATTTTGAGGCTTAGGGTTAAATTGAAGGGTCAAATATTTGGAGTCGTTAAAGTCTAAACCTTAGAAGATCAGTGATTGTGGGCAATAATGATGTATAAAAATAATAAAGAAAACAGGAACCGTTCGGAGTCGCTTTCTTGGCATTCCTGACTCATTTAAAAAAAAAAGCAGTTTGATGTTTTCTGTTTCTCGATTGAAAAATAACAGGAATGTAATGATCTTATTTCTTTGTGTACCTCAGTTACACACTGATGAGTGATTTAATGATCATTTTTAACAACTTTAGTGCATATATGTTTTTCTTCTCCTCCATACCGCTTCATAGCACCTCATAGTGACTGTGATGTCTACGTTCGGTGCTGTCGTGTTTTCTGTGTCGACTATTTCTATGTCTTGGAAGTTCTGGAACTCAAAGGTCAAAGGTTAATTATCCAACAATGACGACTTTAGCTGCGAGTTACTCCGCTGAAATGTCTCTGCGGTGTATTTTTAGGCCGCTCGGCCCGCAGCTCATGTACCTGTTTGCTAATGACAGAGAGGAGGCGTGAACGTGCGGCTTATTTGAGCGGAACTCCGCCGTAACTGTGGCAACGTTAACCGCCGCTGACGCATCCATGACTTCCGCTCGTGTTTGAGCCAGAAGACGTGACGTGTCGAGAGAGTTCTTAAATCCACAGAAAACCGACACAGGCCACTTTTCATTTATGAGTTTATTTTGTCCCAAGTTCAAGCAAAAACCACATCCACAACTCCTACTCATACATTCAATGACAAACTACGCTTATTTACATTGAAAGGCCAAAAAAAAAAAAGCATTCATATAAATACCATAAATAACACTAAAAGGAATGTTTTTTTTTCTTTTTTTAAATAAATAAATATTCTTTACTTTGGGACAGTTTTCCTTGCTGCGTGTTTGCCGTTTGGTGCCCGGCACCTGTAAAAACTCATGAATTTCAGATTTTAGATCAGGATCTGAATATGTTTGTTTTACCCTGTAGCCGTATTCCTTCAAGTCATGAACTGTAGGTTGTGTTATGGGTGACAAAAACAAAAGCAAAAACTGTAACCAAATTAGCAAAATTAGGACTTCACAATTAAGACATAACCTAATCTCTACTCTCCTTAAGGCACATTTTCTGTATATTTATTTTTAAAAATATCATGTTTGTCTGCATCGCTGTCACCTGGAAAAGTGGGTTTCTCAGACCAGCTGTAAAAAACCTTTATGGGAAGTTATTAAAGGTCCAGTATGTAACATTTAGGAGGGCATACATTGAATAACTCTGGCGTTAGAAACTAGCCCTATATGTATTTAGGGTGAGGGTAACATCCTGCACTACCATGCTTCTCCAGCAGGAGCGGAATGTGCATAGTGTTGTGAAAGTTTGATTGTTTACATCGTTTCTGGAATGCAAAGGCCACCGTAGTTCCCTGACATGTGTTGCACTCTGTAGTCTCACCATTAGATGTCACTATTTCTCCCTAATCCTGACCCACTGGACCTCCCTCCCTCCATAAATCATCCTATTTATCACCTGAACCTGATTTGGGGTATGGAATGTACAAAATAGTGATTGGTGATGAGTGAAATCCCATTTAAAAAAAAAAAAAAAAAAAAAAAAAACAACAAAAACATATATCTGATTAAATTGATTAAAGTGAAATGACATTTGTGATCTCAGAGCAGGAGATGTTGATATAAGAGAAACAGAAGCGATACAGAGTGGATCTGATGTGAGCTGTGCAAAAGGGCTGCAAGTCAAGTCTAATACTTTGTACATTCAGTGTAAAAACACACACTACTTCTCTGAATGACTGATTAAAATAACAATGATTTATGATTAAGGCAGAGTGTAAAAAACCCCGAAGAGAACCACCTGATTTGTCTTCTTTTACCTTCCCCCCTCCCCTCAAAATTAAGTCTGTTTGTGTCTCATATTATGATAAACTACGAGGCTACACTGATAGTATAGGTACCTATAGTCAGAAAGGGGGGCGTCTACACCTTCACCTGTGAAATCACCCCATGGTCCCAGAGCTGCGTGGGCTGGCCGGGTTGGACCAGTGCGCGTTCCACGGGTCGTGGGAGGACGGAGCCATCGGCGTCTCCCGGGACACGTTACGCCCGTCGTCCCCGGCCTCCGTCTCCACCTCCACCTCCACTTCTAGATCCGTGTCGTCCTCCGGCACGGCCCGGGAGTCCGAGCCCGCCTCGGTCTGACCCTGGTAGAAGTTGTGCGGGTCGGATGGATCCACGACCTCGTTCCGCTTCCCCCTGTGCAGCAGGAGGCGCTCTAATGGCACCGTGTTCTTCTTGGGCAGGAAGAGCGAGGTCTGCGGCAGGTTCTGGCCCACCGAGTACACCTGCCTGGAGCCCTCCAAGTTGAACAGGATGCCGGTCCGGCAGGAGTAGTACACGTCCCGGTTGTTCTCCAGGAGCTTGTGGTTGAAGAGACAGTCGTCTCTGAGACAGGTGGGCTGAGAAAGGAGGACGCAGGGAGACGTTTAAACCAACATTTGAACATTTCCATAAATGTTCCTCAGTATATTTTTAGACCTATAACTGCAGTTTATGTTGTGCGTAAAATCAGTGCGTAAAACTCAGACATTCTCTCCAAAATGCGAGATTTTTGGGGGTAAAGTAAAACAACTTAACTACAGTATTACACGTTTAACGGAAGAAAAACGACGATTAATTAGATTTTTTTTACAAGTTATGTTTAGCTCTATAATTGCAGTTCTTTTTGTGCGTAAAATCTGCGCGTGAATCTCCAAGATAATGACTTTGTCACTTTATGACGAGTTGGACGCCAGTGAAACGACTACTAAAGACTTCAAGTTATGTTTAGATCCATTCATTGCTGTTCATTTTTGTGCGTAAAGTATATACATAAAACCCAATTCTCTGCAAATTATGGAATTATTTGCGAAAAGTAAAATAACTTAGCCACGGTATTACAATTTCGACCCATTAGAAGCAATGACAAAGAGAAATCTAATAATACATTTATTTTACATCTATAATTGCAGTTCTTTTGATGCGTAAATTCCGTGCGTAAATTCCCACGATTCTCTCCAAAATGTAAACTTATTTTGGAGAATAAAACGTACAAAATAAACTAAAATTTGAATGCCAGTTTAACACTGAAGATGGGATATTAATAATACTTAAGTGTACAGCCATGATTGCAATTCAATTTGTGCGTAATTTCAATGCGTAAAATGTCGCGATTGTGCCAAATGTTAAATAAAGTTGTTAGTCAAGTTACTATATGTCAAAAACAACCTACACCTTCATTCTGTCTGTGCGGAAAAGATTTTTTTTAAATCGTGCGTAAAAGTCATTGTTTTCAAACAAGTTAAGTTAGAGACTTACAGAGCTGAACGGTCTGCCTTCCACATCCAGACACAGGTAACGGCTGCTTTTTACGCCGAGGATGGCGACGCGCTCCCTCGTTTCAGCTTTCAGTAAAATCACACCTGAAGTGGAGAAAAAAAAGAAAAAGTTAAAACCAAAGTTAAACAAGTAAAACTGTCAACAACAACAATAAAATAAAACTTACTGTACGAAGTCCTGCTTGTAGTTTTGCACACGGTGCCATCTAATCTGATCTCCAAGTAGAAGTTGTTGAGGTCCGTGGAAGTCTGCAGGTGGACGTATCTCCTCGGATTCCCCCAGTTGGATCCGACCAGCGGGGATGGATTCGGGGCCGTTTCCCCGAGAGGAAGTCCCTGCAGGACAGCGAGTAAGAGCGCCAGCACAGTGTCCCTCATCCCCAGTCTCCTGTTTACGTCCATCCTGGAGCAAAACCGGCGCTTTCCACTGCGAGCTGCTGGAAGCTTTCAGATGCTGTCTGTTGTCCCAGAGTTTGGAGACAGTTCCTATTTAAAGCCCCCTGAGTGCCACATCCTTTGCGTCAAAAAAAGAAAAAGAAACTCGCCCCCAAAGCAGATGTGCGGGTTTGCTGCAGCGGAAGGGCCATTTCCACCTCTGTCTGTTTATCCCGATGCTCTTGGTCAGACAACAGGAGTCTTATTTTTGGTCTTGACTTGCCCACCTTTTTAAACATTAATGGTACAAACGCCACCATTTTTTGGACACGGAAACACTGTGTGCGTTTGCCAATGAAATAATAAGAAAAACACACACAAATATATTTATTTAAAAAAGGAGATTCCATCAGTTAAAGTGACTTTTCCAAAATGCTCAAACTTAAGTCCTCTTTCACGAATCTGCAACATAAACATTGAGTAATACTTTTTTTTAGTATGAAATGTTTGTGACTCTTTACGCACCTGCTCAACACAACACTTCCACCCTGCACCAGCAGAGGGAGCCACTCCCTCATTCAAAGTAGTTTTGAGTGACTTCCGGGAAAGTTAATTACTGTGCGTCCTGCTGGCAAAGCCTGCACATGTGACTGCACATTCTGCTGAGTGAGTCTCTATATCATTTTAGCAACTTTTATTTAACTTTTGCCGAATGAACCGAGTATATTTTATGATTTAAAACAGGAAACATCATATTCTTAATGTCACTGCAACTCGCTACATTTACTGCATTTTTCCAAAAGGACTTTAACACAAACAAACAAGCTGTAATACACTGTAAATGACATTAAATATGAGGGGAATCTCCTCCTTATTTCAACCTGACTGCATTCACTACATTTACTTGTCATTTTAATTTTATTTCCCAATGTTCTACTTTTGCAGAGGTGGAAAAGTGTTACTGAAATATTCTACACAAGTAAAAGTACCACTATTTTGATAAGATAAGTCCAAGTAAAAGTATTGATATAAAAGTGTACTAGAGTTAAAATCAAAAAAAGCTTGTACTTGGAGTAAAAGTTAGTAAAAGTCCTCGTCACTCACCTGTCCTTGTCACTCACCTGTCCTCATCATCATTCACCTCTCCTCGTCTTTCACCTGTTCATGTCATTCACCTGTCCTCATCACTCACCTGTCCTCTTCACTCACCTGTCCTCGTCTTTCACCTGTTCATGTCATTCACCTGTCCTCATCATTCACCTGCCATCATCAACATTCACCTGTCCTCATCGTTCACCTGTCCTTGTTGTTCACCTGTCCTTGTCGTTCACCTGTCCTCATCATCATTCACCTGTCCTCGTTGTTCACCTGATCCTCATCATCATTCACCTGTCCTCATTGTTCACCTGTCCATATCATTTACCTGTCCTCATCATAATTCACCTGTCCTCATCATCATTCACCTGTCCTCATCACTCACCTGTCCTCATCACTCACCTGTCCTCATCATCATTCACCTGTCCTTGTTGTTCACCTGTCCTCATCACTCATCTGTCCTCATCATCATTCACCTGTCCTCGTTGTTCACCTGTCCTTATCACTCACTTGCCCTCATCATTCGCCTGTCCTCATCATCATTTACCTGTCCTCATATTTCACCTGTCCTTATCACTCACTTGCCCTCATCATTCGCCTGTCCTCATCATCATTTACCTGTCCTCATATTTCACCTGTCCTTATCACTCACTTGCCCTCAGCATTCACCTGTTATCATCATTCACTGCCAAAGTTTATTTTATTTTTTTAAATTCAGGCCAACTATTTTTTTTTACTCCCTAACACATGATTTAAAATGTATAGTACTTCGAAAAAAATAAGAACATATTTAGAAAGTAATATTACACATTTTAAAAATGACGTTAAAAATTACACACAAAACCTACTTAGTTACATTAAAGCTAGTAAATGTAATTCATTACTTTCCAGCTCTGTCATTCTGATGCATATAAAGCAACACTACGTTGTGCTGTGTTGGCACTCGTGGGCGATGCTGACGTTGCTGTCCTCTCACTGATGGCACCTGCATACAGAGCAGTGATTTGTCAAAGTGTCCCATCGCGGAGCAGATAATCCCAAGGATGTTAAAAGTTCTCTCTATTTCTCAGTTCACTTGTTTTACAAAAACGCTGAGAGGTTATTATGGAATTATGGATCAATTATGTCCAACAAAAAAAAAAAAGGTGCCTACTGCACCTTTAATGACAGACAGCGACTCACACGGCCAATATTAGGTCCAGGAAGTTTCCAGAGTAGATGCTGGACTGAGGTCAGTTCAGGTGAAGAAGTTTGGGGCGAAATATTTCTAATTGTCATATATTTATTGTATTGCTGACAGATGTTGCAGTTTAAATTTGTGAAGTTATTGTTTAAACTTCTGTTTTAGATTTAAAACAAGAGTCATATATTGCCATATACACTGATGGGACAAGAACTTTGTTTTTTATTTGAATGTACATGAGATCTGAAAAATGTTTTAAATTGCAATTTCAGTTCAAAAACGGCACGTCCAACAAAAGTTACATACTGCTGCTTTAAAGACATTAATTTTTTTGAATACAGGGCATTAAAATGTTAATAGATATTTAATAGATTTTTAATTGGACTCATATCTACATCAAATGCCACAGAGACCTCCAAGGTTATTAAAGTTAACGAAATAACAAAAACTGAAATAAAAACTAGAGCTAAAAAACACCTCAACTGTCTTTTAATGGCTTTATTGGTTGTTTGTATTTTGATTCAGAGATGGTTGTTCATCTTTCCTAATAAACATTTAAAATGGCATCTTTGCTGGGTTTTTATGATACACCGTACTTATTATGACCTTTTTGAATCATGTACCTGGCAAATACTCCATATTACAAAAAAACAACACTGTAACTAAACTAAAACTAAATAAAAAACACCAAATCCTACTGTAAAACTCATTTAAATTAACACATTTTAGTCAAAACTAAATAAAAACTCAAACTAAATATTATAACCTTGGACAGAGACAATCACACGTCACCAGTTTTAAAAAAACAAACTTTTATTGGTATCTCAGGAATACAGTAGACTGCTGTGCACAGCACATACGTACAAAAATAAAAGGAAAAAACTTTAATATCCTTACTTAGCATCGTCTGTTTTTCAGAAACAAATAAGTGGAGTTTGTTTCTTCTTCTTCGTCATCTTCTTTTTTATTAATTCATTTACAGTCATCAGCAAACCAAAAACTAAGGCAGAAGGTGAGGTATATGAGAGCAGAGATGAGAGGAATAGTTCACTACTTTCAGAGCAGGAATTAAAACAAAAACAAACAAAAGAAAACACATGAAGCCCTAATCAAGCTCGGGGCCCAGGCATGCTAATAGAAAACATCATTTAAAATAAATATTCCTCACCTTGTATGATTTTAAAATATAATTTAAGCCGTGGAAAGAAAACAACAGATCATCAATCCCATTTTTTTTTTTGGTCAAAGCAGTAAGGTGAGCTTTTAGGGATCCATCTTTATTATTATTATTATTATTATTATTATTATTGTTATTTTGCACTTCTCTGCACTAGATTATGACCAAGTTAATCATTAATAAGGTGCTACTAGAGACGCTGGACATCTTGATGGTGAGCTGTTGTGCAGTTCACTGACGACACAGTGCTGACCTTTAACCCCAACACGAAAAATCGACACGTAATAGACTGTTGTCGAAAAATGGACGCAGCAAAACTAAGCCTTGAGATTTGACTGCTGCCGAGACTGTTTTTGCACGGACTACGCCTTTAACCAGGCACCGTGTTCACCCTGGACGCAAATTTATCACGCGACAACAACAATTCAATGCACATACACGCTATTCACGGCGGCCGGGCCGAGCAACGCAATTGGCAGCATTGTGAAAATATCACGATCATCGCGTGTCGCACACATCGTGTGTATCGCAAAAATCGCTTGTATCGCACATATCGCGTCTATCGCACAAATTGCGTTTATCGCACAAATCGCGCCTATCGCACAAATTGCGTCTATCGCACAAATCGTGTCTGTTGACTAACGCACAAATCGTGTGTCTATCATCTATCGCACAAACCATGTCTATTGCGTGACTGGTGCGGAGCGATGCGACAAATCACGTTCGGTGTGGACACAAAACGTTGTTATTTTTACGGTCCTGAATTTGCATCATCAACGCGCAGTTTTTTTGTTGTGTGCACGTGCTGAATTTGGTGTATGAACCATTTTCGACAACAGAAGAAGTCGTCGCCATTGATAGTCATCCGAGCCTCGACCTGGTGACCCTTGACCCGGCTGACCTCTCCGACTCTACTGCCCGATTGATCTCTTCTTCTTCTTCTTTGGTAGGAATGCGTCCTATTCCTTGCCTCCAGACTTGTACCGCCACTCGATGGTGAAGTGTGATACTACAGGACGCGCACTCTGTACCACAGGCTTTACGAGCAGCTGAGTCGCCCCCCTGGTGGCTAACTGCCACTTCAGCCCCGGGCTTCATTTTTTAATGCTACGTCCATTTTGAGTGACAGTCTATGGTGCACTCGTGGTACTGCGTACAGCTTTCATCTACAACAGCAACAAGTCACTTTAGGGTTCTTGTGATATTTGCTCGACATCACGGTAGCTTGAGGAGGAAATTCACGGATGAGGAGAATACTGTTATGAATCTGTTTTGTGTGACATAGATACGGTAGAGCAGCAGGTGACGCTGTGTCAGGCGGGGGCGAGGACAGCAGCAGCAGCAGAAGTAGAGGACACGTCCTGAGGACGTCCAGGCAGTGCAGCAGCAGAGGTGAGGCTCTGCGTGACTCCCGACTTCTCCTCGCACACTGCATTAACTCTGCAGATGTCCCCTGCCCATAAATATCCCAACACCAGTACTTGGAAAGGGGAGGGGGGGGGGGAAGCATGTTGTAGAGCTGCATTTTAAAGAGGTGGGGCTCTAAAGTCACACACAGAGAGAGATGATAGGGACTGATTTGGAAGTGCTGTAGATCATGGAGCTGGGAATTATCGGAGAGCTGTTGGAGAGCAATACTGGGGGGGGGGCTTTCACCTCACTAAGTTATACGGTTTAGGCGTAAAATAAAGTTGTTTTAAATGTCTCCGCTTCGTGGAAGCAGTCAGACCCATATAGATAACCACCCTGGCCGGCCAAGGCTGGTCCATGACCCTGACCTTGAACTAAAAAAGGCTGAAAGGAGAGGAGGAAGCTCCTGGGTTACAGCAGGAATCCCAAGGTCCCTGCCTGCAGTGAGGGGGGTAAAGGGGATGAGCAGAGGTGGGCCGGTGGATGGTGGTGGCAGTACAGCTCAAAAAGTGGATGGGATGTTGGGGGGGCTGCTCAGGTATGTGAGAGGATGACAGATCCACATTCCTTCAGGGTGTCTGAGGAACAACAAAGACAGCAGGCTGCCTCCTCCTGGATTTAAACGCTCCTACTTCCTCTTAAAGCCACGAGAACAGATGGAGGTTCGCGGTGGAACAAGCTTGAGATTCTTCTCCCCTCCCCTCCCACCCCCCGGAGTAAACAGCTGTAGGAAACTACACGGAAAGATGCGCGCTGTAAGATTCTCCGGAAAACAGCACCCTTTGACCCTTTGTGCCAACGCTTGTGACGCTTCAAATCAAGCTAACAGATCTGCCATCGAGTTAAACGGTCGGTACGTCATTTCTGCCACGAGGTTTTGCCTCGGTGCAAAACCATGACCAAAATACCGCATTTGGTGACCTTCTGAAGCAGCGTGGCATCATGGGATTTTTACCGCAAACCGAGTTGTGACAAATACACACCAATACGGCCACTTTGGCTAAGTCATAGCAGCTATGAACAAAATAGATCACTTTAGTCTTGTCTTTTTTAGATATTTCAGTGCAGAAAACCCACCGCACTGTCCTCGAGTCCCTCAGGACACACAATTGATTCATCCGTCATTTGTACCAATAACGACAGTATCTGCCTCCAGCTCTCAACACCTCGCGCGCTGCTGCAGTGCTGCTGCAGAGACACTGACAGACAGACTGGGGGGGGGGGGGGGGGGGGATGTTCCAGGACACCAGGACGCCTGCCTATACTCCCACCAAACACACAACAAAGATGTGGAGGGAAAGGACATGATGATTCCTGCCAAAAACATGAACGGCCGACTCACACGAACGCACTGCCAAACTGCTTAGTGGGTCCTTTGCTTTGTGTGTGGCACATACTGAGAAATGCTCATCCAGTGCTTTTGGCCAATCAAATTACATTTATGCGTTCAACTCAAACACCGCGACCTCCGACGACCTCTGACGCATGCGTACGTGTGAGTCGGCTCTTGGATCACCATCATCGATGGTGCGACCTGAACTCTTTTTGCCTCGTTTCGGGGGGCGGGGCAACTGCGACGAAGCAGCGGCGTTAAAATAGCTCCTGATTTTTCTTCTTTTACATTTGCGATTATTTACATGTTTTTTTCCCACTTGGTTATTTTTCAAAAAAGCAGCTCCAGCTTTTTGCCATTCATCATCAACAGCAGCAGCAGCAGCAGCAGCTGCCCACCGTCAGTCCCACACCGTGTGCAGAGAAGTTTCTTCCGTGTGCTCTGACCGCTCGGTAGATTTCTTGTGCAGATGCAAGCCCGGACCACACAAACAAACAAACAAACAAACAAAATTTCCTCCATGCTCAGATACATACAGTAAGTGTTCCACCCTGTTTATTTGCTGGCGATGCCACATCGTCAAACGTTTGGCCTTTAGCCTTTAGTCTCCATGGCCGACCGCTCTCTGGTCTCGGCCTCAGATTGTATATTACTTAATCGATCTAATTACAGAAAAGAAAATAAACCAGAGATAGTCACCCCCTCCCCTCCCCCTCCTGAGGCCCTCTCCGGAGTGTCAGCCCTATTTCTGACTCCAGTGGGTGTCTCTTACATGCAAGTCGAAGGGGGCCACAAGTGGGAACACCAAGGCACCTTTAAATCGTGCAGCGACGGTAGTGCATTTAAGTTTCCCCCGCTGACATCAGTGATCGAGCAGGGAGCCATCAAGCATTCAAAGGTTCCAAAGAAACGATAAACTCTAGCCGATATTTGAGCAGAGGTCCATGCATCCCTTCGTCTAGTAAAGTGGTTCTTTGAGGTAATAAAAAGTATTCGTTTTCGCTCGTCAAAAAAAGCGCAGGACACAGCTCATCCTCCGTCTCGAAAAAAAAGAAAAAAGGAAGTGACACATAGTTCGGTTACAGCAAGCACCAAGGTAAAGTGAGACAGGCAAAGGCTTCGACTCCCCCCCCCTCCCCTCCCCGTCCATAAAAACAATAAGCAGCACAGTATGGCATACATATACAAAGATAGCTATCCAAATATACATATATATAAACAGAATAAATATTTGTGTTTTCTAATGCAGTCCATTGGTGTGTGTTTAACGTGACTATGCATTTCTGTATTACCTGGAAGAACTTCCACATGTGCAAATTACTGAGTTATTGCCAGTTTCTCTCATAGTCGCGGGAGGAAATGTGTGACAGTCATGGCGGTGGTGGCCCTGTTGCCCCTCTTTACACGGCCATGCTTGCTGAGGGCGATGTAGAACCCCTTGTAAACAAAAGACTCGTAGGCGTTGTAGTTGTTGGGCAGCAAAGTCTCCTTGAACTTGCACTCCTCCCCGAAGACTCTCTGGAGAGAGGACAGGAAAAAAAAAGGAAAGAGGTCCACCACCAACATAAAAAGTCAAGAGAGGAAGAGAGTCAATAAATCTCCTGACAGACGCAGGTTTGAACATCACGTCACATGCATGGCGTGACCTTCACTTATAGAAAGCTGTGAGTGGAACAGGAGTAGGAGGCATGTTGTTGCAAAGGAAATGTCCTTTAGAAACGCGGACACGTGTTTCAGCTATGACCGAATGATTGGTGTGAAATAGGTTTTATTTGATTTGTTTGAACGAGTGCAGGTTATGATCGAGGATTAGGGCCAAACTGAAGAAATTTTTTTTTTTAATCTTTCGAGAGTAAAGTCGTAATCTTTCAAGAATGAAGTTGTAAAGTTATGAGAATAAAGTTGCAATCTTTCGAGAATAAAGTCGTAATCTTTCGAGAATAAAGTCGAAATCTTTCGAGAATAAAGTTGCAATCTTTCGAGAATAAAGTCGTAATCTTTCGAGAATAAAGTCGTAATCTTTCAGGAATTAAGTAGTTATCTTTTGAAAATAAAGTCATAATCTTTCGAGAATAAAGTCGTAATATTATGAGAATAAAGTGGTAATCTTTCGAGAATAAAGAATAAAATCGTAATCTTTCGAGAATAAAGTCGTAATCTTTCGAGAATAGAATCGTAATCTTTCAAGAATAAAGTCGTAATCTTTCGAGAATAAAGAATAAAGTCTAAATCTTTTGAGAATATAGTCGTAATCTTTCGTGAATAGTCGTAATTTTATGAGAATAAAGTCGTAATCTTTCGTGAATAGTCGTAATTTTATGAGAATAAAGTCATCTTTCCAGAGTAACGTCGTAATCTTTCAAGATTAAAGACGTAATATGAGAATAAAGTCGTAATATTATGAGAATAAAGTCGTAATCTTTCGAGAATAAAGTCGTAATCTTTCGAGAATAAAAAATAAAATCCGAATCTTTCAAGAATAAAGTCGTAATCCTTCGAGAATAAAGAATAAAGTCGTTATATTATGAGAATAAAGTCGTAATCTTTCGAGAATAGTCGTAATTTTATGAGAATAAAGTCGTACTTTTATGAGAATAAAGTTGTGATCTTTCGAGAATAAAGTTGTAATGAGATAGATACTGTAGATAGATATTAAACACTAAGCTCAAGATTAAAATTTGTGTTGAAATATAAAATTAAACATAGCAGAGAAATCACTGAAATTATATAAAAAAAAATTGATTAATAGAATATTTATATTTGCAGTTTTTGTAATCTAAGAATTAAACAGAAAATTGCATTTAATGATTTGGTCCTTTTTAAATTTTGATTGGTGATCAAAAAGTTTATGTCATGTAAATAACTTTGTGATGAATCACAATTCGTCTAAAGATATACATTATACAGTATACAGTATATGCGTTGCTGTATCAACATGTATTTGACATTTAAAGTTACTCGACAGGCTAACCCCGAACTTCCTCCAACAACATTTTATTACAATACTATATTTAATGTACCGTGTGCTAACCTTTACCTTTATGTTACTTAGGTTACATTTTATTCACACAGATCAGATGAGAAGATTTTCATGTATTCACCCTCTCACTGTGACTCGTTGGACCGCGCCACATTCTGTCGGGGGGTTTCCCAGTTATTAATACGATCACAGAAAATATTAATAACACAACAGTGCTCATAAACCTGTGGATGCAGCAGGTCAGTGAACTCATCTTACACTGACAAGTACGTGCCTCTGCCTGTGTGTGTGCGCGCGTGTGTGTGTGTGTGTGTGTGTGTGTGTGTGTGTGTGTGTGTGTGTGTCTTTATTGGTTTGTGAGGACAAAAAAAACATAATTGTGAGGACATGTTGATGTTGTGAGGACATGTTAGCGGATTGTCACGAGTTCACTTGGCTTTTTTTGGGCTCTGTTCAGATCCAGTATTAACAGACATTGTCAGTCATCCCATCTCGTTTGTGTGTGTGTGTGTGTGTGTGTGTCTGTGTGTGTGTCTGTGTGTGTGTGTAGTGCTAAGTACAACTGTTCTGGACGACTATTGCTTTTATTTTTATTCTTTAAGTTTACTCACTTTAACCCTGAGATGCGCCTTCAAAAAAGTTACGTTAACACACCTGGAGGACAAAAATGTGCCTGGCATATGTGATGAGCAGAAACATTTGTTTATATGCATTATTTTTTTATCATCAGTCCTCATCATACAAATCTAATATCAACACATTTTTAAAGTTTTTAACCCTTAAATTGCCAAGTTTTTGTCATGATGCATCAAAAGCAGCGATTTGAATGGTTTTCAATGAGGACATTTTTGTGCGTAAGGTGTCTTAGTGTGAGTATTTTAGTTCATGTTCAATTTTGTTAAAAATTGAGAACACTCAAAAATGCACAACCTGGCATCATTTTTTTTGAACAATATGCATGAAAAAAAAGGATAAAATATTCACGAAATTAAGAGCCAAAAACATAAATATGCGTCTCAGTGTGTGATGATGGTGTTTCCGGACAGTTTTGTCTGTATACTGATTGCACCACCAGGATTTAAAGCATTTTACTGTCCCTCCTGATATCATGTCTGTCCACGAGGACAAAATTAAGACTTTAACGAGGTGTACAGATGTCTTTGCTGTCTTTGGGTTAATATGTGTGTGTCTGTGACTGACAGGGAAAAAGAGTGAATTATAGCTCTATTCACGCTGCTGTAACATGACTTTATTTATTTTATTTTATTTATCCTTTGTTTAGCCAGGAAAGGTCTCTAATGCTTAAAATGTTATTTTAAGGAAGGCTGTTTCACATGCTTCCTAATTGTATGTGGCCACACGTGTCATTGAACCACATACAAATGTGTTTTTTGCGATCAGATCTGAGGAGCGTTCAGACCTGTACTGAGTTGTTTGGATCATTCAGGACGTGTGTGTTAAAACCACGTCTGAACAGGGTTCAAGACAGTCAGGATTAGCGGTTATGATACTGACCACAATCAGAAAGGGGGAAACAGTAAAAGTTGGTATAATCCGTGATCCCTGCGTTTGATTGAGCCCAACGACACCATCATGTGACCAGGGCGTGAGCCTTTTGTTTTTGACATAGCTGGTTATCGGCTCGAAGCATTAAGTTTTTGTAATACGTGTATTTTATTTTTACTTAAGTGAACTGGAGTCCACCATAGTCGACACTTACAATTGGACGTTAAGTACGGTATAGCCTATATACTTCTGCACTTTACTTATATTATAATTGTCTATTTTATAGAGTTTTATACCTGGAATTGTCTACTTTCTGTAACTATTTGTAGTTTCCGGGACACTTCTTGGCTAAATGAAGGATAAATAATAAAAAATCATCAATATAAATCATGAGAAGAGGAACATTTCCGCATAATGTAGCGACTATGATTAGTAACACCTCCTATTATTTTTTGGGAATAGTTGTCTTTGAATAGTCATTGTTACATCATTCTATTGTAACATGGAAAAGTGACCTGTCAAGTTTGACAGATTATAGATAATTGTACATTGTCAATCTTAACTAAATTAGATTAAAAATGTATGTGTTTGTGCAAAAGTTGTTTTGGGACCCCCCCCCTCCTTACGTCCAATCTGTGGGTCCCGACCCAGTCTTTGGGAATCACTGCATCATGACAGTTGTGTGTGTGTGTGTGGAACAGAGTGAGTGTGGAGTTGCGCACACACGTACCGTTCCGTATAACCTTCCTCTGCCGTTCATTGCGACAAACAGGCCACTCCTGACCCCGAACAGGCTGATGATTCCTCGGTCCACGGTGGAGATTTCTATCAGACCTTTAAACGGAAACACAAGGTTACAGTGAAACCCAGAGACCGGAGTCACACTGCGACTGTGATACCGGCCTCTGCAGCAGTGATGGGAGGAACCACGCAGGTGCACTGCGACTGACTGATGCTGCTGCTGCTGCTGCTGCTGCTCAATTACTGAATATTAACGCTGTTATAACTCTGTGTGCGTGCATGTGCATGTGCGTGTGCCCGCGCTGTCCTGCCGCACAGGGGTAAAAATAAAGTTGTGCGTCTAAACCGGGTCCAAGCATTCATGTCATGTTTTTGGCTCGCACGGACGCGCAGCTCCGGCCACTGTTTCTGCTCCGGCAAACTTTCAACCATGCCGACACCGCTGATTAAATATCATGCAGCAGCAGCAGCAGCAGCAGCTCTAACTTTCACACCGCACCGCCTGCATGCGCATTGGGTTACACGCGTCTCCTTGGGTCCACGCCGCGCTGTCACCGGCGACTGCAAACTCACTGTATTGGTTCTCGCTGTGTGCACCGCTTATCCCGCCGTCCGGGAGCACCTGCAGGTGAAACCCAATGCCCACGTTGCAGTAGAGCCGCCGCACTCTCTTGATGCCCTGCAAATAGTCACTCTCCCAGTTCAGCTCCGATTTCCCCCCGACTATACCCAGATAGGAGCGCGAGAAGAGGGTCTCCCACTTCTTCTCCAGCAAAGTCGCGTTAGTCCTGCTCGGAATCGGGTAAGACGAAGCGATCCCGCAGAGAGAAGTCCACAATACAATCACTGCTGGCAGCGTCCAGTGCGTCCTGGCCCCGTTGGACATACTGTAGAGGCACCTTTGCGCAATGGCCATCCAGTTCCCCTTTGGGGCACGTGGTTAAAGTTACCTGCCCTAAAAATGCAACTCTTCTGATTTCCTGTCCTTTGGCATGTTGGTGGTGAAGGCTCGTTTTTGGGATCAAGGCAGATCAAGGCCCCATAGCCGGGGATCTGAGCAGCAGCAGCAGGAGGAGGAGGAGGAGAGGGACGGAGCGCGTCGGAGCTTAAATTGGTGCCGGTGACGATGATCATCTTTCGCCGCTCCGCGCCTCTCTGTGCAGGCAACGCTGGCTGTGGAGGGGACACCACTCACCGCAAAACCAGCTCACCTTGCCCCCCGACTCCCACATCCTAAAATGACATCACTGTGACTTCACTGCCGCCCGCACCTCCCCATCAGGAGCAGGAGATGGGAGGAGGAGGAGGAGCAGGAGGAAGAGGAGGAGGAGGAGGAGGAGAGTTGTACTGTAGGAGCTCAGTAGTAGTAGCAGCAGTAGCAGCAGCAGCAGTTCTGACAGGAGTGATGAGGAGTGCTGCACCTTCACATCACTGTCACACAAGCTGCACACAACAAGAACACAGGTTTCCTGTGGGACATTTCAAAATAAAACACCAGCACTTTATATTACAGTAACTTATTTTCACCTGGTAATAATAGTTTGATAATGGTGAGATAATATGAGTCTGTGTTTTATTTTTATTTCTAATTAAACGTTTTACACATTTAACAGTTTATTAGTAGTGGTTACAGTCCACATATATTTAATACAATATTTAAAATCTTGTTTTCATTACCTTAAAGTGAGCCCTTTATATGACAAAGCTGCTCCTCTTCCACAGAGTCACCATCTGGATGCAATATTTGTCACGCAAATAGCGACCGTAATACTCATAATACTGGGGTTTCCATTTTTATTAGGTGAAAGTGGGTGTGGCTTGAGGTGTCCATTAGAAATTTGGTGATGATCGATCACTGTTTTCAGACATTAAGCTACGTTAAGCTTTTGCACGTAAAAAAAACCAAACGTCTCTGACAGAACCAGAGCAGAAAAATGTGCCATCTGCCTAGACAGGTTGTGGTGAAAGGAACAATCGTACAATTACAAACAAGATGCGAGATTAAGATGTGATATACATTTTAAAAAAAACAATATATTTAAACATATATTGAAAAGTAAACTATTATTTAAAAAAACAAAACAAAAAAAAACCAAGAGAAGAATTTTCAATGACAGGTTCAGTTGCTGCTTTTGTTTTGAAGGTAAAGTAACCAACTTCTTTTCCCTCTGGCCAATGGCTGCTAACCTGACGTTGCTCTTTCTCACATGGAAGACCTGCAGGAGGGGTGTGTCTGTGTTCATTTTTGCAACCTCATTAGGACCATTTTTTTTTTTCTGTTCTAAACCCTGACTTTTTCACCAAAACCAGGTTCTACTGAAACATAAGCTTATTGTTTCTAAGGCCCTGATTAAAGTTGGGATTAAAAGTCCAGCGTACGAGTAAGTAACACCTAACAGTGAGACTGCAGATTGTAAAAAATCTCTCTCGTTAGCAAACACGTCAGGGAACTACGGTGGCCTTTGCATACCAGAAAGCATTGTTGGCACAAGATGGCGGCCTCTGTAAAGCAAGACCCTTGTCCAAAGTACATACAGTACTTTATTAAAGCCTTTTTATAAGGTTAGGGCAACCAAACTTTTTTATTTTAACACAGTTATGCACTTATACAAACATACCAATCGGTAATATGTGAAATTTCTGCCAATAAAATATCATAAATGTTACAAACTGGATTGTATAGATGTTTAGCATGAACTGGTTATGACTTGGGTTTGGTAGAATTTCAAGTGGAAGTGTAGACAGTGTCCTTACAAGAATAGATGCTCTCTCTCTTTCTCTCTCCTTCTGTGTGTGTGTGTTTGACTTTCATTGCTGTTGAGCAATCATGGGATGGATGGATGGATACTGTGTCCAGAACCCAAATCGGGACAGTGGTCATATGTCCTGGCAGCCCTGCTGCCTTATTTAGAAGGAAGGTGTAAAAACAGTCCCAGGCGGTCACAGGAGAGCCAACGTCAGTGCCCCGTCTAACACTTCCTTAGCTGTTTGTTCAGGAAGTTTACACAGCCAAATATTTCGCCCGCTCAGATTGCGTGTTATTATTGTCGGTAATGTGTCCCCCCACCCCCCCCAGCAATGAAACAGAAAATATATCACCTGCAATGTGCATGAATCGAATAGCTGGCATTGTTGTCGCTGTTCCCGTGTGAGGTCATCTCCACCAATGACTCGATACATAGATTTTTGCTTTATCTCGCCATAACTCTCGGTGATATTATGGTGATATCCTCTTATTTCATATGCAATTTCCAGCTTTGTAGTATTACAGTAATACCATTTATTATTATTTCCAAAGTCATTGAAATGGATAAATGAAATTTGACCTCCCTCGTTTTCCGGACCCAAGGATTTCTATAGAAATAAGAATACTTTTCAATTCCAGATGCCTCTAATTGTGAATTAAGCACTATATTGTTGAAATTGCACCTGTTTTTTGTCAGGAAATGTCAGGTTGTTCATAATGTAATAATATAAAAATAGGAGTTCTTGTTGTTTATCCATTATTATGCTATTATTTTTACCGGTCCACCCCATACACATGAGATCAATGTAGTTTGACACCCCCGCTATATAGTATATAAATAAGTATTTATTAGCAGAATAGACAATAACACAAAGGTTTATTAGTTTGATTGATAATAAATGAGTAAGTAAGTTTATTCATATAGTGATTTTCAGTGCTTTACAATAAAAGTGCATTTAAAAAAAACATAAAGCGGCGTTAAAGAGACACGATTGCATACAGCAAATAAACAATTTTAAAATAATAATGTTTTTGATACTGATAATATAAAATATAACTTCATAATTTCACATGAAAGTGTACTTTGCATTACAACACAGAAACAATATGGTCATATGATGACCTGACATTACCTGGATTTTACTAAACTGATAATACAATAATAATAAAAAGGTATGTTATAAACCATTTATTAAATAAAATGATACATATGGGACTTTATTTCCTCAGCAGACTTGTCCCGCATGTCCCTCGTAACATCGACTATATGCGTTCTCGTCGACCTGCTGCGGTAAATACATAAATAGATCCGTAGATGGATAAATAAATGGAAACTGAGTTTGTGTTCGCCCTCCTTTACGTCCGTGTTTGCATCCCCGTCCTGCAGGGAGTCGGTAGGACGCCGCGGGGGATCAGGGGAATTCCCAGAGCGTCACGGAGCGCCAGGCTCTGGGGCCCCGAGGTGCTCTCGGCTGCCAGGGAGCCTCAGGCCCACCTTGGCAACCAGAGAGGTCCTGTTGCTGATAAACAGCAGTGGAAAGACAGGCAACCACCGTATGTCCCCCGTCCCCCCCTACAATGGAAAGCAACAAACAATCAAAACACTTACGATACAAAATGTTGAGATGTGGTCAAATATATCTCCAAGGACAATTAATCAACATTTATTTTTACATTCAGTTACTGTTGTCCTCCGTCTCACACAATTCCAAAAAATGCTAGGGATGGAAATCAGTATCGGTCAATATCGGTATCGGTCAGTATCGGTCCGATACTGGTCAAAATCACTGTATCTAATATTCGGTAAGATAAAAAAGTAGAATCTGATACAATCCAAAAATCATACATAACAAAATGTAAATAAAAATCATCAAAACCAGTTTAGCTGAGTCATGTTCTGGCTGTTTATTTCTTCTTTTTGGGGGAGAACGGTATCGATATCAACGGGGGTATCTGCGAGGTCTTAAATTTAAAAAAAAAGAGTCTTAAATCCAATAATTTGAATTTAAGGTCTTAAAATGTCTTAAGTTCTCCTAAAATCTCATAAAAGGTCTTAAATAGAATTTTGAAAGGTCTTAAAAATTAATGTATTAATGTTACCTTTATTTAAAACATGCATAAACTTCAGTCTCGCTTTGAAATGTTTCTGTTTATTATAACATAACTACAACACGGAACTAAAGTAGGTCACCTGTGCTGCCCGGTGAGAATTTATCGAGCACCACACCACGAGCTAGTGTGCTGTGCGCGCGCCGCGGTGTGCTACAACTTAGCATAGCAGCGGAGAAAACGATTTGTGGCTCCAATTTTTCCTTCATGCCTTTTGTACTTTTTTGCCAGTATGGATTTGAAATGGGTCTTAAATTGTATTCATTATGGTCTTTAAAAAAGTCTTAACAAGTCTTAAATTTGACTTGTTGAAACCTGCAGAGACCCTGATCAAAAACCTCAAGTATCTACCGATACCAATATATTAGTCCGATACGGTCATTTTAGACCATTTACGAGCCTATGAAGCTGTTCACGACACATTTGTGCTGAGTCATTTTTAAAGACATAATTCTCCAACTGTGCAACACATATTGTTCTCCCAAAAAAAAGTCCAAACATGACTCAGCTAAAATATACAGACGTCAGCGTCACAAGATTCACCTTCTCCTTTTCTTCTCCGTCTCGCCCTCTATTAATATTGTAAATATAAGTACATGATAGTACTGCGTCATAACATGGACGCACTGACTGACAGCTGCTGTTGGTGACGTCGGTGAACTTCCATAATCTGATATAACTTCCATTATATCAGACTGTACTTCCACGTATAATCTGATATAAGCTCCAAAGCAGAACGTGGCAAGAAAGACATGACAAAGCAAACCTTTTCTGGCACAAGCGATGAGTCACTTTCTATCGATCTAAACTCCGGTCTCCTTCTCCTCGCCGTTTCTCTGAAGGAGAAATAGTAGTTCTCTCAGACCGGACCAGGCTAAAGAGTGAATTAATGAGACGGCTCCTCGAGTTGCTGCGTAAGCACACGGCCGTGCAAACCAAAGCAACCAATAGCCTGAATAGACAAAACTAGCGGGTTATTGACGTAGGGGAAGCTAAATCGATTGAGGTTGGGCACCGCTAATGAGTCGCCACCGAGCACTTCAGATTAATTCAGCTAATGCTGTCATACTGGCATGACGCTGAGGCTGCGCTTTACTCATACGACCTGTCTGCACTGCAGAAAGTACGGCCACTCATTAACACTGTGTTGTTCTATGTTATTTTACGTGCTTTTTTTATCTTATGTTGGGCTATTTAGCGACAAATACGCGAGCAAATCAGTGCATTTGGTCAGCAAAATTTCAGCCTTGCAGAAACGCATCTTAATTTATTAAATTCAATTCATTTCATCCTTCACTTGTTGCAATTTACAGTCTCACCATTAGATGTCACTATTTCTTACACACTGGACCTAAGCAGTCAGTCGTGGATTCATTTGTTTTTACTGACAAAAGAGAACCAAAACTGAATAATCTCAAACAACTGGGGACGCAGAAGTAGAAGGAACCTCGCTCATATAACGGTGCAGATTGATTTGATGACCAACCTTGACTGAATATATCTAAAAATCTAAATTAGACGTCATAGAAACGAGAGGAAAATGTCTGTGGAGTTAACTATCATCAGGTCAGCTGTCTGTGTTGCCATTATAGGATCTATTTGCACGTAGGCACATCAATCAATCAAAGAAAATGCACCAGATGCAAACGGCTTTTATAACGAAAGTGTAAGTAACTGGATACGGGAGGAGGCAAAGCTCTTTCAATTACTGCTTTATTAACAAGGGGTTTAAAAGACAATATTGAAATAACAGCTGGGGTTCACCCGCAGATGGAGGAAGGATTTCCTCTGGCATGACACCAGGATCGTTGGCATAGACGGGCAATAATACTCCATATACAACTGTGCACATATAGACATGACGCGCCAAGGCTGCACAGAGACACAATGTAAGTTTTAAGAAGAGAACGTCTATATATTTAAAATGATTTTCTTATTTATGAGCAGTATTTACACACACACAGTTTAATACATTTATTTTCATTAGTTTTATTTTTTATTTAGTTTTGACTTTGTTTTCAATATGAGTCGTCAGTGAGAAAAAAAAGAATTTAATCTTTCTAGAATAAAGTCGTAATATTATGACTGTAAACATAATCATTGACCATTAGCAGGTTCACCGTCTTTGTTTCCTGTTAGCATGCTAACGTTTCAACACAAACTTCGGAGGTTGAGGCTGAGAAAGTGAAAAAGAGTTGAAACTGATATTAAAAACCAATAGAAAAACCATTTTAAGACTTTATTTGAATGTAAACATAATCATTAGCGTTTAGCAGGTTCACCGTCTTAGTTTGCTGTGTAAGCATTTCTAACGTTTCAACACAACAAATTTGTGGAAGAAGAGCTGAAACTGATATTGAAAACAAATAGAAAGACCATTGGTCGCCATTTTAAGACTTTATTTGAATGTAAACATCATTAGCGTTTAGCAGGTTCACCGTCTTAATTTGTTGTGTTAGCATGCTAACATTTCCACATAACAAAGTGAAGAAGAGCTGAAACTGATATTAAAAACAAATACTTTATTATTGCCGGTCATTTTAATAATACATTTTGATGTAAACATAATGATGAATGTTATGCATGGTCACCGTCTTCGTTTACTGTGTTAGCGGCTGTACTTCATCAACGCAAAGTACAGCCGAGCTGAGGCTGATGGAAATTTGATATTTCAGTATTTAAGTCCTGAGTATTTCAGGAATGTGATCAGAAACCAAAGAAGAGCTGAAACTGATATTAAAATTGAATAGAAATGTCATTGGCAGCCATTTCTAAAACTAATACAACATAATCACAGTGTTGTATATTCTCTGATTCAACTGATGGTTGTTGACATTTTACAGAATACATAATCTTATTCAAAGGAAAATGTAAATGTCGAAACAGATCTTTGTCAAATTCTTGTATATTGAGATGTTTGACACAACACAAAACAGTTTTTTATTAGATTTATCCTCTGGGGATCAGACATGTTTGTGCCAATTTTATTGCACTCAGTCCATTAGTTGTTGAGATATTTCAGTGTTGGACCCAAACAAACAAAGTGTCCTTGACATCTGCACAGTCGCTTAGCACAGATGGTACATTCTTTGCTGTTACATGACTGTGAGAATTTTTTTTTAAATTAATTTTATTATACTCTAACTTAATCGTGATGCAACACATTTCAAAAAAAGGACATCATATAAAACCACTTCATGATCCAGAACTAACCCACTCAAGTGTTGTGAGATCCTTTTCGAGCAGATGTTGCATCTGATTGATGCTATTGGATTTCAATTCAATCCATGGGAGTCAGCCAGGGCTTGTAAAAAATTGTAACAGCTCCTCCCTAAAACATCTTGGGGTTCAGACTTTTGCTGAATTAGCTAATGTTTAATTCAACAGCCAAAATCTGCACCGGGGTATGCCCCCTCTCTCTCTCTCTCGTTCTCTCTCTGCTGCGTTGTAACTTCGTGACACGGGGAAAAAAAAGCAGCAAATATTCACTGGGAATGTGACACGCACATTGTTTGTGAAACATATGGAATAGCTGCGCTGTGGAACAGCCGTGCTCTGCCTTCGACGTTATTATTCTGTCGAGCTTTGAGGTGCAGTGTGGAGACAAAAGTGCAGGCTGTCAGAAGAGACTGTTCCCAGTAAAAATATCTTTTCAAGGGTACAGCCTGTGCACCTTGCAGAGAAAAGATGGGTCGGCTGCTAAATCGGGCGACGAGTGACTCAGGGAAAACGAAGCAAGCCGGAGGTGACTTTAACGCCGGTCACGAATCCCAACCAGTGACACAGCGTTTATCTTTTTTGTTATGTGTATGTTAGGGAATTGTAAAGGCAACGCTTACAGCAGGGCAATAAAACAATAACGTCATGAATATAAACAGGTTAAAAATCATGATATACAGCAAGGATATGTCAAAGTCACTTAATCTCACGGTGGGTGTCGTCCGTACCAGCACCCCCGCGACCTTCATGTGTAAGATAAAGCGGTAAAAGATGAATGGAAGATGTACATTGATAAATAAGTGTGCATTGTATTGTTATAATACATAATATATTATGTCAAATACTTCACATCTTCTTAGGGGAAATTATTTCTCTGCGTTTAACCCATCCTCTACTAGGAACCTTTCCTAGACCTAGGAGCAGTGGGCAGCCACTGAGCAGTGCCCGGGCACCGGGGAGCAATGGGGGTTGGGTACCTTGCTCAGGGGTATCCCAGCCCTTTGATCTGGTGGGAACTCAAACTGGCAACCCTCCGGTTGCAAGCCAAGTTCCCTTTCCACTTGGCCATGGCTGCCCAAACATTACAGATACTGGTCTTCTTCTGTAGTTGGGGGGGGGGGGGACCAAGGCAGGACTTGTCAAGGTAGAAATTTCATAGGTAAGCGATGACGACATGGCTAAATATTATTAATAATTTCATTTTTTTAATATAAAAGCCACATACATGCTGTATTTTGCCTCACACCATGGCCATTGACCCGTCTTTGAGCCCCGTAAATGACACGATCCCTTTGCACGTATCCCCCCCCGAGAGTTGAAAGACGCCATATTGTTAGTTCAGCGAGATGAGATCCGAGTTCTGTGAGCGACACATGGCAGCCTGTGTTAACCTGAAGAGTTCGAGCTCAGCAAGACTGTTAATTCACATAACACTTAGCATGAGGTCTTACGAACTGGCTGTTGGGCCCCTCGGCTCTGCCAATTTCCACATTTCCACGGCAATCTTCAACATTTATCTGTTTATCTGTAATCCAAACAGTAATGACTGGATTGCTGGCGTGTCCCCAGGGGCTCATGAAGACACTTAAAGGTCCAGTATGTAAGAATTAGTGACAGCTGATGGGGAGACAACAGATTGTACAAAAAAACAGAGGAGTCACCCTCCTCCCTTTCCAAAGCACATTTTTGCATCGTAAGCTTCAGGTTCAAAACACAAAACACATGCTCTGGCTGATGGTTTGTCTGTTCAGGTTGCTGTAGAAACTTGGGAGAACCATAACAAGGTTTAGACATTGTTTTAATTTGAACAGGGACAGTGTGATCGAGGCCAACAGTCCCCTCTGTTGTTATTGTGATGAATTGTTAGACTGAAAGCTGCAGTATTTAAAGTGTGGGGATTTTTGTTGTTTTTATTCTGACTTTGTTTCGTCTTTGTGGACAGAAACAACGTAATATTACTTGAATGCAGTGTCTTTCATCTGTCAAGCAATACTATCAGACCTGTCTGAGGGAGCATTTGTGTGTATACACCAGCAGAACAGTCGTGGGTGGGGACTCTATCAGGGGTTTATGTTTGTTGTTTTTGCTTTACGTGTGCAATGTTGCTGTTGCCTCAGTTTGTCTCTACATTAAAGGTGCATTATGTGATAAATTTAAAGCAACTGAACATAAAATCCTCCTAATATGTCACAGAGAGTCAGGAATAATGTTCATTTAACAAACTGAACTCACCAACAACAACAATACAGACAAAATATTTGCATTAAAAAAATATTTTGCAGGCTGCAAATCATGTTTTTAAATGTTTTGGCATGTGGCGCCACCTACTGCCGTCTACCAATCATTGCCATTAGTAGAGTCTCTACCCAGCAACCACGGGTTGCCAGTTACGTCAGAAAACAAAACCTAAAAGACCTCGGTATTTTGAATTTGAATGTAGTAACCGTTTTTGGCCACATTCTTACATGTGGCACCTTTAAGTAAATCACTTCCACAGAGTGACATCGTACCAGTGCAATGACGATGAACAATGTCAGCGAACGTGACTCAGCGGACAACAATGGAGGACGTCAAGCTCCATGGGATATTTACACTAATCCCTAAAGGGAGTCATGGTTTTCAGTCGCCCAATCAGCTGACTGTCATGGGTGGAGGCGGTCTAGCTACACCTGTACCCTAACATATTTACTTCTGGTACCCCAAGGGAAGGGTACAGAGAAATGGTACCATTGGCCAAATTTGTGCGTGGAACCTATTGTTTTCCTTCAGATTCTGTGGCTTTGCGGTCGTTTTTGAGGGGGTTAACGTGGATAAAAAATCTCGGAGGTCAGGCGAAAATGCAAAAACACACCCCTAAGGTGAAAACGGAGCCAAAATTTAGTTCCATCGAATTTCCCGAAACTCGTGGGAAGATGTTATAGACCAAGACGGACAAAAAAGTCGATCAGAACTATGGCCACAACTCAACAGGAAGTCAGCCATTTTGAATTTCCCATTTTGCCGATTTGCACGGCTTTGTTAACTATAGTTTGATGTGTTTCAAATGAACTTGGAATTTTGCCTGGTTTTGTTCCTTCCTCTGCGCCAAAATGAGCCATGGTTTGGTAAGAGGTAACCGTTTGCTTCTCCAGGACGAGAACTTCCGGGCTAACTTGTGGCTATGAGGGAAGCTGTGTTTACGTGGCTGCCATGCTGAAAAGTCAGACAGTTTGGTTTATGGCTGTAGGAAGAGATAGAGATCAGAGGAGGTGTCAGCTGCTGAGTCTGCAGTCGACTCCTCTGGCTCCTCTTCCCCCTCTCCCAGGAACCCAACACCGAGCCAGGCCACCAGGACCGAGCGGGAGAATGCGCGGAATTCTCTCAACACATTTGCTCACTGCTTTGCACGTTCTCACTCCTGTGGGATGTAAAGCGTGCCGCCCGGCTCTGGGGATGCGGCTACCTTGCTCCACAGTGAGCGTGCGTGACGCCTGCGCGAGAGGCGGCGACGACGAACGTAGGCTCAATGCAATTTGGCCGATGGGTAGAAGGAGAGTGTCAGGAATGGCTCGCTGCTGAGAGAGTGAGTCATCTTGGACAGAGCTGCTGTCGTTCTGCCAGTACAACAAAGTTCAGATCATTTATTTTTGTCATGGCCCCAGCTGAATGAAATCTAAACCAACAAGGAGTCGATCAAAGGTTTTGGCACGCGGCCCATCCTGAAGAGCGCAACTAATAACAAGCGGTATTTAGGACTGACCTAGAAGAATCAGTTACCTGCATTCCATTGAAACATATCCCAAATTTTAGAAAATTCTGTCAATTTGTGTTTCCACCTAAATATAAAGACTCTATACATACCTATATCCTATCCTATCCTATACAGATCCTCCCAAAAGAAGGGTTGAAGGTGCAAATTGACTATATAAATAAAGAGTGGCTGTTGACTCATAGTGGCAGGTTTTAGTCAGGTGATATCTGAACGTTGTTATTTGCAGAATCGGTTTCCATTGCACTTATTGTTTTCCTTCATGTGTTTTGATGGAGAAATCGTAAACTAGGGGCTAATGGAAAACAAGTTGTTATTTACCAATAACTTTCCCTTTTGTCAAAATGAACAAACTCTCACCCGGGGACACTGTCGTAAAAAACATAAAAGGACACTCGGAGGCAAAGAGATTAAAAAGCCTCGGACTGTAATTTATGTGATTACATAAACTATCAGTTGACATAACTGTAGTGCTATTAGTATCACAGAAGTAAATGAGTGTGCTTTTTCCAGCATTGGATTTCAGTGCAGAGCTCAGGCCTAAAAGAAAACAGTCTCACTGGGTCAAAAGGCAAACAGGCAGCACCCGCATCGCTGCAAAATACTAATCACAAAAGATTTATTTTGCCTCAGAGCGGAGGTTTTACAGGGTTTTTTTTCTCACACCTTTGTTTATTCTCCTTAGAATGATTTGAAAAGAAATTGTTTGATTAGGAAGTAATCACCATTTCACACCACAGCATGAACATGTATTTCAGTAAAGTAACAATATAGACATATTGTACATATCATGATATATGTAATGTAAGAATGTGTGATACTGTTGGTGGCTGCTCTAGAAAAGCAATTATATTAACTCATTACTCCCCCGCAGTCTCACCCTTAGATGCAGCAGATTCATACAAACTTTATTTTAAAAAATCTTAATCTTCTTGTCCATATTCATTGATTAGATTGGTTTAGACAAAACTAAACTAAACTTAAAAGAAATGATTATAAATGACGAAATGTTGAGCTACTTCCGGGTCAGGTGATGTCACTTCCTCTTACTCTTTATTTCCTGGTCATTACGGTCACTTCCTCTTGTCCACAGTTCCCACCTGAGAGTCCAGAGAAACACAAACTAAGAGCCTGAGCCTAAGAGTCAGCAGTCAGGGTTCTGGATGATGGTGAACTTTGGAAGAAAATCTGGGGGAAAAAACAATAGAACTGGAACAAAAGTACTATTCAAAAAAAAAGTTGAAAAGTTTAAATTATTAGGACCTATTTTTGTTGAATTGATTGCAAAGTCTAACCTAATTAGTCATTCATGTTGAAATAAGCCTCGTCACACATGACATCTTAGGACTGATGTCACTGTTAAATTCGATCAGGACCCAAACTTGGAAATAATATCATTCTAATGTAGAAAAAGAAGGCTCCAGCTGAGTCCCCATCCTGTGACTCTTGCATGTGGACATCGCCCTCTGCTGTCCAAACAGCTGTCAGGACAACCAGTGGCTGCCTGAAGGATCAGTCTCTGCATTGCAGCACTGGAGCACATGTGCATGTGGTTTGACTGGGATGGATCTGGGTCTCTTCACTTTGAATGAAACTTGCGAGGAGAATGATTTTTCAGTGAATAAAGAGTTTTTCCCTGCGCGACTTGAATTCCAACTCAAACACGAGTGTTTGCAGAAGTTCGTTCGTTCGCTTCGTGCTGAGGAGTTCATTCGTGTCCACGTGCTCGGGGCTAAACGTGAGAAAACTGTGTCATCCTCTGCAATGCAGGCACCGTGTCTGAGTGGAATATCAAAGAAAATCCGATTACTGAGTTTCTTCAGTCAGGGAGGAGCACTGAGTGTGCAAGAACAGGAGAAGAAACTGCACTTTTTTGCTGTGCGTTCCCTCGCATTTTTGACCATCAATAAGGAGCTATTTTAAAGTCTTTAATTAAAGAAACTGTGTCAGGTTCAGACACAGTTTATATCAGAAATATCAAAAGTAGGAAGTCGTGATTGGTGTCTGTACCCAATTTGTTCTTCCGCTGTGTGGAAGAGCGGCTACTTCCTGTGACCTCTATTGTTCTAAGACAGTCGTGGTTTCCACCTGCCATAAAATGAAAGAAGACACCCTATTTTCTTTTATGTAACTGCAAGAAATCTAACATTTTTTTATTTTGAAGTCCTCAAACTGACATGCATTGTATCAACAGGGCAGCAACAACTGTTCAAATGCACAATAGGATTGCTGATGTCCTAATCAGGCCTTTATTTCAGTTGTTCATGGTCACTTGACAGTGAAAGGTTGTGAATATCCTCCCGTAATGTGACAAAGACGTCACTCCTTCATTGAGCAGGATGACTCCTTTAACGTCAGAAGTATGCAGAGGACTTATTGGACATTAAAGATGGCGGCGTATTTTGCGTCGCCCAGGGGAGCGGTGTACTTAATGGAAAATGCACCGCAGAGAATCCGATCCAGCTGATCCGTCAACGATGGAGGCCGTGCAGGCTGAGTGCAGGGCATCGCAGGCAGGATTAGGCATAAGTCGCACCGTGGTCTCATGTGCCCGTGTCATTCCCGCCCCGTGACCTCGCCTGTTAAAAGGTCGCTCTAATGAGACGATTCCCCGCGTGCCCTTCAAGTGCCACGCTGGAGTGCAGGAAACAATGCTGCCTCGCAGGAGCTATTCTGAATGGTGTCACGGTGTAAAAGTGGCAGCGGTGAATTATGGACGCCCCCTTTGATGCTGTTTATGTCCCCTGTTTTAAAAACGTATAAACACACTGCAGATTCCCAATACAGGGCGTGATGTTGTCGATACCTCCACCCAAAAACCCAAGAAGAAACGTCGTGTCACGATGATTCAGCACAATAGTACTTACTTGTTTTTTTAAAGGGCCTGCTTAGCAATGCAGAGCAATGAGAACTTGCTCTCTCTCTAGGTTTTAAAGGTTAAATCCACTGAGTAAGTCCTGCACCCGAACATATTGGCACCAAGAAGCAGATGCGATCTAAATTGTTTTGCTGTTGTTTTTGTTGTAGCCCATTGAATCCAAAACTGTCAACAGGACCCAGAAAAGGGTCTACAGCAGATGACTGATTTAGAAGTGTAGTGCTATAATGACGACAGACGACAGAAAGTGTTTGAAAACTCAGAATTAGACATGGCTCGATACCACTTTTCTGTGTCCGATACTGATACCAATATCGGTCTGATATGTGTTTAGTTTTATACCATATCTATGTATCTAACTTATCATATCTAACTTTTATATACAAACAAATGTTTGTCTTATTCAAGCCACAGTCAATGATTTCCACTTGAATCTGTTTTTTCAGTGTAGCAGTGAGTTGAGATCTTGTTTCAAAGGGCAACATTCCAGTGCTGCACACAAGAAGTGATTTGTTGTCATTCTAGTCAGTAACATTGCACTAGTTAAGTAAGTTTCAGAAGTGAATTCTGTTTCTAAAAAAAACCCCAGCAGTTGTTCAGTAGTTTGATCTCCTTCTGTATACACACAAACACTCCCTCGGTCAGGTCTGATAGTATTGGCTGACAGAGCCTGTTTTCAGACAGATGCAGATCTTGATGTTATATGAAGTGTAACAAGCCAATGACGTTGCTCTGTGTCAGTCACCTGCAATCACTCCAAAAACAAGACATTCTTTTGTGTCACTCTTGGTTTTCGCCATGTCTTCCCTAAAAGAACAAGCCCACACTTCCTCATCATCTCATTGCGATTGTTCCTCCCAGGCCTTGCAATTAGCGTAAAAAAGAAAAAATGTCAGTGAAAGCATGCACTTAAGAAAACGAGGTCTCAGAAAACAAACTCCGGAAGCCACTGACTGACAGATGTGTCTGCCCACTCTGGTTCCTCTGGCTAAAGCCGTGGCTGCTGTGGCTGTGCCTGCGGTTGCCACCGGTCTTTGCCTGGAGGCATCTGACGCGAGGCCATTTCTCGGTTACAACAACAACAGCACACTGACAACTGTGACGCCGGATATCCGAAACATTTTTAAAAAAAAACTTCGTTTGAGGCTTGTAAATAAATAACTCCCCCCACCAATGATTGTTTTTGACAATATTGTATCCAAGGCTAAAAATACTCCTAAAAAAAACTGTGTATGGGCAGCAAAACAGGACAAATAAACCCCCGGAGTTGCATCTTGTTTATGCAAAACATGACAATTTATTTGCATCACACCCCGAAAATATCTCCATAGTAGAGGCTATTTTTTCCCTTCCAAGCCCGCGTGGAATGTAAATAACAACACTGCAGTCCCCGCCTGCGGAACAGCCATACAAGGGCAACGGCGCTGCGCTGAGTGCGCCCCACACAAACGACCACTCGCGCAGCACATAATGATGGCATTCACGTCAGTGGTTGAGCGGGTAAACTGCCTCCTCCTGACCACTTCCAACTAACAAGCTCAAATTAAGACCACTCATGACATCACAACTGCCAACGAGGCTGCTGCGTCCAGCTGCTGCGTCCAGCTGCATGTCCGCGTCCAAAACAGCCTGGTGGATAGAACTCACAGCTATTTGGTTTTAGCTAGTGGAATAATTTGAGCTAAAAATGCTAATTAAAGGACCACTATGTAAAATTTAGGGGTGTTTCTTTTGTTTTTGTTTATTGAATATTCTACACATAAGTTTATTCTTATAAGTGTATACTCATCTTAAAATGGAAATAATTTGGTTTTTGAAGATGTAAAATAAGCCCTTTTTTGGTACGTGAAGGCCACCGTAGTATGAGTGAGGAGTGAGCATTCGGACGCAAATTTGTCGCGCAACAACTTTACGCGATATTCACGCCGGCCGGACCTAGCGCCCCAATTGAAAACTTTCAACTTTTGCAGAAAATCGAACTGACACATGTTGAGATTCTATGAATGACGTCACGTACTTGCTAGCGTCCAAACTCCGGTCGAGGAAAATTTATTATTTGGGTTGTATTATTATGTGTGGACACTCGGTACACGCTGTACGACACTTTATCTCGTGTGGAAACGTCTGCAGTGAAGAAACCGTCGTCTTGTGTGGTTTCGCAACAACCGCACGGAGCCGGACACAACGCGGCGAGTTTCACCGTTAAATTCGGGACGGTGGTTGATATAATGTTGCAAATCTAATGTTTTACGTCCACAGAAATCATACTTCTGTTCTATATGGTACCACCTTGGTATGATACTAAATCACCAAAAGTATGTTTTTGTGCATATAAAATTGAGTTTGAACATTACTTCTCTTCAACATAAACGAGTAGTATTGCAGTACAGATACAAATTAGAGAGATGGATCATAAGTGTTATTCTGTAAAAATGAAGTTTAGCTAAGTGATTTTTTTGTGTATTATTTGTTATCATGAAGCTGTCATAGTTGAACAGGAAATGGGCCAAACATCCCTGTGTTATTCATGTTGGAGACAGAACATTCATTAACACAATATTGAATTATAATTTGAGAAATGTAAGTTAACTAAAAGGCAGTTCCACTGTCACCACCTGTAAAAATCATTTAAAGCCTGCATTTTTATCTCATAATGAGGTCAAATTGTTAAAATATGTGTTCTCTTTCAGGACAGAAACCCTATATTGATAAATGTTTACAATGCACTGTCGTGATTTTGAATCACTTTATCACTAACTCCTATCATTTCCCTCAGAACCTGTGGTTCTGCGTGTGTGAAAATGGAATTTGTTGCCTGTGTTTTGTACACATGGTTCTGTTCAGAAATAGATAAATAAAATGAGCGCAGAGGATGGAGTTGGAGAGAACGTTATATTTAACTTTATATACTTAAATGTGTTTTGCGCAGTGCAATTTTGACTCCATAACTTTTTTCCAGAGTCATAATTTCGGAGGTATTCTTACTTTTATTTCCGCGTCTGTAGCACAGATGTACTCCAGTCTGTTCTCCACCAGCGGTCACGTGACTTTGTTTGGGAACATACAGCATAGGAGTTAAATCATTTCCTGATGTTAAAAATAAAAAAGTTTGTGCAGAAAGATGCCAGATATATGAAACTTGTCTTCACGTGATGAACTTAAACACAGAGAAGGCAGCTTTACGTTTAATTGGGCGGTCGAAATAATGATAAAAACAAATCACCTGTTGTCACCGCAGCTCTTGTAAATATCGTCTGGAACACAACATAAACATCTATATGTGTGAATGGAAGCGTGATGTTGTGACCGCACTGTTTGCATGACTGGATCTGATATTTTGGTCACGGCTGTAGGCAGCAGTGGAGGAGTTGAGGAATGCGTGACCACAGGCAGGGCCCTTTGGCCCCACAGTTGCATGTCTTCCTTCCTTGTCTGGGCACAGAGACACGGACCATCGCCATCCCTGAACGCCTCATCCAGGTCCACTGCATGACAAACCGCTGCCGACAGCCTCCCACTCACAAACTAGAAAATGACAACCCTTGGTGCGGCTGCTGCTCTCTTAGAAGTGCAGTAAAAAAAAAAGAAAGAAATTGAGCGATTTCCCTTTTGCTGCAGTTCAGAGGGAGCTGTGATTGCCTCCGCCCTGAGTGTGGGCGTCTGGGTGGCTGAGGACATGTCAGGTTCATGTCAATCAGCAGGTCATTCTCTTGTACCTCTGTGATCAACGGCCCTGCAGCTTCGGACTCCTGCTGCCATCTGCTGGACTGCAGGCTGAAATAATATCCCATGATTTGCCTTTTGAAACATCCAACGGTGCAAACACATCATCTTATAAGTGCTGTTTACTTTTTATTGACTTTGGACATGGACATCTGATTTGCACACTGCAAATCAGACATTTTTACTGTACAGAAATTTCAAATTAAAAGTCCCATATTTGCATGTTTTGATAGAAAAATGATAGCTTCTGGGATGGCATAAGCTTCGGAATCCTGCTGCCATCTGCTGGATTGCTGGCTGTAATAAATCCCATGATTTGCCGTTTAAAGCATCTTAACACTTGACCTACATTTAATTCTAACCCTAACTCTTAAGAAGTCCAGAAAAAAAGCCCTTGTGTGTGAGGACCATCCTAATAATAGCTCCTCTTTTGTTCCACCAAAAACAGAAGAAATTCACTTCAAGACAATTAATAATATCTGCCTTCAAGGTAATTTAATGTATTTTATTATACAGTATTTTATTTTTTGTCATTTTGTTCTGGGAACACTTTATGAAATGGTTAAATATAAAATACAGGGTTGTTACTACTGTAAATGATAATGATGTTGTTGTTGTTGTAATAATAGAGATTGGACATAATGTTCAATGTTTTGCTTAGTTTAGCCAAATCTTTCATCCAAATGTATAAAGACCACTTTTATAATGAGATCCAACTCTGTATAAAGTTGCTAAAAGTAATGTAATCAAAATGTGCCTAGTATTTTCAAAAAAAAATTTTTTTATTTAAATTATTTATTTATTTATACGATTTTGTACGCGATTTCATATTGTTTGTACCGAATTGTCTGCCGTAGTGTCGTAAATGAGAAAAAGATAGCTTCCGGTGTTCGTCACTTCCTGTAAGGTTCAGGCGGGCTGGTTGAAATCACACAAGTCTCCTCCGCTGACTGTCGTGTAACTAAAACCACGCTGATTATCGACATTTAGCGCGTTATTTCGCTACATTCTGTGTTTATTTCACGCGCTGACGGACACGGACGAATGTTTGCCTTTCAAAGCTAGCGGCGGCTGAAGCTACATTAGCGTCCCTAGCTAACAAACACAGCTGCTGTTAGTTGTCGTTGGACTGATGTCGCTGCTTGCGTAACGCTAATGTTTTCATTTACTGGATTAAAGAAAACACCTTACGTATTGTTAGAAGCTATGGACCGACCATCGAGGTATGTGGACTTTAATGTGTCATCCGCAGTTCGTGGCTCCATGTTTATGAACCGTTGTTGATGGACGTTCGATGCTAACACGGTGTTTTGTTGTCGATAAACAGGAAGACGAAGGCTGTGGATTACCGTGAATCATCCAAAGACTTTGACGACTGTGGTGAGTGAAGACGTTTTTGTGAAAGACGATACTTTTTAAACACATAATATTATAATAATCGCCAACTGACTGTCTGGAACTACTAATACAGATATCCGGTTTCCAAAATAAAACACAGAGCGCCGTGTACGTTGAAAAGCACAGATTTGAATAATAGAAATCCATTGAAAAAAACAATGAAAATCCTCAGCAACTCAACGTTGAGAATTTTCACATTTCAAAACTTTGAAGATGGGACTTTTAATTTGACATTTATATAAACTGTCTGATTTGCAGAATGCTAGTAGTCATAGATGTCCTGAACACAACCGAATCGGTCTTGTCCAGAACGTATGGAAATGTTTGTTTTTATTACATCTTGACTTTTTCAATTAAAAAGTGTGCATATAGGACATTTATCTTGAAATTTCTCTAGAACTGTACAGTAAAAATGTCTGATTTGCAGTATGTTAGTAGACATAGATGTCCTGAACACATCTATGTCTACTAATGTAAGGACATTTTTGTTTTTATTCCATCTCAAAGTTGATACTTTTTTTTCATTAAAAAGTGTGAACATGGGACATTTAATTTGAAATTTCTCTAAAGCTGTACAGTAAAAATGTCTGATTTGTAGTATGCTAGTAGTCATAGATGTCCTGAACACAACCTAGTCAGTCCTGGGCAAAACTTGTGGAAATGTTTGTTTTTGTTCCATCTCAAACACTACAATTTTCTATTAAAACGTATGAATATGGGACATTTAATTTGAAATTTCTCTACAACTGTACAGTAAAAATGTCTGATTTGTAGTATGCTAGTAGTCATAGATGTCCTGAACACAACCTAGTCATTCCTGGGCAGAACTTGTGGAAATGTTTGTTTTTGTTCCATCTCAAACACTACAATTTTTCTATTAAAACGTATGAATATGGGACCTTTTAATTTGAAATGTCTCTAAAACTGTACAGTAATAATGTCCGATTTGCAGTATGTTAGTAGTCATATATGTCCTGAACACAACCTACTCCGCCTTGTTCGGAATGTATGGAGATTTTTGTTTTTATTCAAACTCAAAGTGAAGACTTTTTAAAGCTTTAGCTGCTTCTGTAAATTGTTCCATGCTGATGGACAGTTAATTAAAAGAAGTCCTCAAGCTCTCTCTCTGTTTTTTTTTTGACAGATGACGATGATGATTTTGTGAAGGCCCCGCCCAGCAAGAAGGTCAGGGAGGATCGCCTGAAACAACGGGAGCCCAAGAAACCGTTGATCAGCTTGTCCAGCCAAGAAACCACCGCCCAGTCAACGCTGTGCCAGAAAAGCAGGTGAGTCACATATGAGGCTGAATGCTTTATTACTTGGCAACAGTTCAATAACGGTGTATATCATGATATCATTTCTTCAATATCAAATAGAGGACCAGCATATGTTGATTTCATGTTTGTGCATTCTGTAACTTCACTTTACTGGGACTAGGGGCCAATTCCTATCTTAACCCTCAAGCTAAACCCTTAATCTTAACTGGCCCTCATAACCAAGTGTTGAGGGTTATTTTGTCAATTAGAAATGGGACACCCCTTAAATGCAGATACGTCTTCAGACTGTAGGGGGCAGAATAACGCGAAAGCTGCGTCCAAAACTCCAAAAAAGAAGAACACATTTACGTCACGATTATTTATTACGATCTGTTTGTCAGTCAAGTTATTAGGTTGTCAGTCAGTTATAAGATGATACTCATACAAATACCACAACCACGGACATATTCAGCTGAAAGTAAACTATAGCAAACCATCGCTTGTCCCGCACCGGCCGGCTATTGACAAAAGATCGTAAAATAAAAATAAATGTTACGCAACAATGACGTCAGTAATCCATAATATGTGCCTAAAGATAATACAATGGTTTCGCTGCTTTCTGCAGCATCTTTGTTCTGTCAAAACACGCAATGCATTCTGGGTAGCCCAAGGGTGGTCTCGGAAAATCTCAATATTGAGGGCGATACAGCCCCTCAATTTAATTTTTCTGAGAATCGGGACAGCACTTGCATTCGAGGGATTGCATTTTTGAGACTGAGGGTTAAGCAAGGAATTGGAATTCACCCTAAATCTCGGTCTTAAACTATATGACATTTTGAAGCCCTTAAACTTGTTTTTTCGTCTGAATATTTATACAGGATAAAAAATGTTGGCCTTATGTAAAGGCAATTTTTCCTGACATGTATTTTATTGTAGTATATGGTCCACACGTCACTCAAATGTAGATCCATTTTTCCTCCCACAGAAAACCACTGGATGAGAAGTTGTTTGAACGAGATCTGGAAGCAGCGATCACTCTTTCTTCGCTCAATTATACAGACAACATAAAGGACCAACCACCAGCCAGTAAAGGTATGTTGTGTGTGTTAAACCGCAACAACCTTTTTCTTACGTTTTCAGTTTGTATTTATTTATTTCTTACGCTTCTTTAGGAGTCATGAAGGTTCTAATTTCAGTGGATGAAAACACAGATCCTGCTTCGCGGCACCTGTCGAACTGCAGTGTGGACGCTGCCGTTTTAGGTGAGTTTTCCGTCCTTTTTATTCACTGCACTTTTTATACGTCGTCTCTGATGCTTTGAACACTTGAAATAATCATAGAAAACGTGTGTTTTCTTCAAGGCTTGGACGAAATCTCGTCAGAAACGGGGTCACCCGCTTCATCCAGACAGAGAAAAGCTTCTGCTGTGGAGCAGAAACAAGCGCTGAAGGATGAGGACGAGGATTATCGACCCAAACTCACACCAGGTTATAATCTCCTCTTCATCCTCTTAAAAACATGTATTCATTATTTTGTTAAAATAACAATAACTTAAATGTAGATTCAGAAAGTGACGACGATTTCAGCGAAGCAGCGGAGAGCGAAGACGAGGAATTCGCTTTCAAGAAAGTCAGCACAACGAAAAAGAAGGAGAATGTCGTCACTAAGAAGGAGAAGACCAAGTCCTCTCAAAATGAAAAGCAGCCACCCAAGGCAGCAAAGACTAAATCTACAATCGCAGGTCAGTTCTTGTGATTCTGTGTCGCTTTTGTTGTTTCTAAACACTGTTCAGGAGGATAATTATCACTTTGTTCTGTGCAGCTTCCACACCAGTGAGAAGTCCTCCAGCAGCCAAAACTGCACCCAGGAGACCGGCGCAGTCGTCCACTCTGTCTACACCCAAACCTGCAGTATCTCTCAGTCCAGCAGGGGGCAGGATACCCAAGTGGAACCCTCCAGGTGCAGTGACGGTGTATTTTTCTTTCATTAACGGGGGAAAAAACACACACACACACACTTTGAGAAATAGAGGCCTTTAATTGAGTCAAAGATGATCCATAATTTGCGGAGCCTCGACACAGAGTGGCACCTGTGTGTGTCCCCCTGACTGGTGAAGATAGGAGAGAGCCAGTCAAACAAGGGCCACTGTAGTTCCCTGTAGCTCCAACAGTCTCACCTGACACATGTCACAAATTCTGACACCTGAGCGGAAGTTACAGTATGTGTCGCTAAATTTACTTCCTTTTTTTCCCCCCTCCACTTGATAGGTCAAATTGGCAGAAGTCCGACCTCGTCCCTGAATCCAGCCGTGAAGTCTCCCGGGCAGGGTCTGAGACTTGGACTGTCCCGCCGCGTCCGAGTCAAACCGCTCCACCCCAGCGTCACGAGTCACTAATGCGCGACGTCACGGTCTGTGTGCGCTTGTGTCGGTCGAGGCCGAGTTTTTATCTTTAGCGCTGCTTTTATAAAGTTGCTTGTAAATATGTTCTTGGTTTGTACATAAAGACATAAGTATATTTTTTAGCTTAAGCTGTGTGCGTGATACACTGTGGTGCATCGTTATGTCAGTTAGGGGACACTGATAGTGCATTTATGTATGTATTATGTGGATGAAAAATAAAATTTAAAAGGGGAGGTGGGAGAATCCCGATGTACATTGATCATGAATTTTCCGCGATAAAGGCGTCCCATTTTTTCTGCCATGTGGTGAAGCCTGTGTCCTTCAGGTGTGCTGGTAGTGAGCTGTACCTGCAACAAGAAGAAGAACGGTTTTAGGGGATTGGATCCAACTTTCCCCCCCAAAAAATCTATATAATTATTTTTTTTTTTTCGAGAAAAATATACGACGACGTTTTTGGACTAATGTCATAGTATAGTATGTCGTCCAAAATTGGTCAAAAACATCATAGTATGTCGTCCAAAAATGGTCAAAAACATCATGCGCGACGTCACATTCTGTGTGCGCTCACCCAGCGCATATGCCAAAAAAGTTTTTTGTGTTTATTTCCGGGTTATGGGGCCCATAGAGCATCCGCAGTAGTGTCACTACCATTTAAAGATCTATAAAAGCCTGTGTCCATGTCTCGAGGTGTCCTGTGGTCACTTTTACAGGCGTCTCTTTTACTATTGCGGTCAATGGGAAAATTGCTTTTTGGGCTTTTATGGGGTTTTTCTGTTGCAGTGGCCACCATGTAAAAACAGTCTTCAAGGCAGAGGGAGCGGAGCTCTGTCCAGTTCATGTAATACATCCATGGCAGGAGGAGACAACTGGGAGGACAAACATGTGGTAACTGGAACCTGGAATTGATGATTGTCAAATGTCTTCTCTTTTTATCCACAAGCCAAACATTATTCTGCAATTATTTCTTTGTTATAAGGAACAAAGAAAGCAGAATATAAAACAATTAAAGAACCACGACTACTATTACTACTATTACTACTTTTACTACTACTACTACTACTTTTACTACTACTACTACTAATTTTACTACTTTTACTACTACTACTACTTTTACTTTTTTTGGACCACATACGATTATCCTATGACGTTTTTGACCATTTCTGGACGACATATTAGAGTATGATGTTTTTGGACGACATACTATACTATGACAAAAATGGTCAAAAATGTCCTAGTATGTCGTCCAAAAATGGTATAGTATAGTATGTATTGTCTTCACATACAAATGTTGTTTTCTGTTTGTTACAGAAAGACAAAGACTCCAGGAAATGTTCATCAATGTTTGTCAAACCTGGAATTGATGATTCTCAAATATCTTCTCTTTTTTTTTATCCACAAGCCAAAAATGATTCTGTTTTAATTATTTCTTTGTTATAAGGAACAAAGAAAGCAGAAAATGTTCAACATGTGTAATAAAATAGAACAATTAAAGAACCAACAACAATTTGTTGATTATTAAATTAATTGCCAATTAATTTAGTAATGATTTAATAATGCAGTAATCCTTGCATCCCTACTTGTTTTGGGGGGGCTTGAGCACAGCCCCGAGCACAACCATCGAGTTATTTCTTGGGACTGCGAGGTGGAATCAAACCAACCACCAGCAGACTGGCACAACCTTACAGGTGCGAATGAAACCACTACGCCACACGTCCCTGTGTGATTTAGGAGTTCTTGGTGCTTTTCAGTATTCACTTTGTATGTGGAGCCTTAAATGTTGGAGTATAAGTGGATTGAACCCACAAGCTCAAGATCCTGAAGGCTGCTCCTTAACCAGTTGAGCTAACTGCACACTCTTGCTTTCATTTTGTAACTGTTCGGCTGCGTGTGCTGAACTGACGTTATTAAGTAGTTCAATACGTTGAGGTCATGGGTTCGATTATTGAAAGGCTCCCAAATTTTGCAGATAAGCGCACAAGGACAAATAGCTCATGGGACTAAGAGAATGACTCAAGTTCCTAAGATTCGTGTGAGTATGGGTTCAAATCTTGCATGGACTGATTTTTAAATACAATATTCAACCAGATAGAGTAAATAGGAGTTGGAAAAACGAAAGAAAGAGTCTGGAGTTAGCTCAACTGGTTAAGAAGCAGTCCTCTGGATCCTGAGGTTATGGGTTCAACCCTTGGTTCCTGTGAGTATGGGTTTGAATTTTAAATACAATATTCAACCACAAACAGTAAATAGGAGTTCGAAAGATATAAGATTGAGTGTGGAGTTAGCTCAACTGGTTAAGAGGCAGTCATCAGGATCCTGAGGTTATGGGTTCAATCCTCTTATACGCCAACATTTAAGGTTCCACATCCAAAGTGAACACTGAAAAGCACCAAGATCTCCCGAATCTCTCAGGGATGTGTGGCGTAGTGGATGAGTTCACAACTGTAAGGTTGACTAGTCTGGTGGAGGCTGGTTCGAATCCACCTCGCGGTCCCAAGAGATTACTCGGTGGTGCGGAGCGGCAATAAAGTGGAGGGTAGGAGTAGGAGTAGGAAGAGTAGGAGAGGAAGAGGGAGGAGAGAGTAGGAGAGGGAGGACAGGAGAGGAGAGGAGAGGGAGGAGAGGAGAGTAGGAGAGGGAGGAGGAGAGTAGGAGAGGAGAGGGAGGAGAGGAAGAGGAAGGAGAGTAGGACAGTGAGAGGAGAGTAGGAGAGGGAGAGGAGAGGAAGAGGGAGGATAGGAGGAGAGTAGGAGAGGAAGAGGGAGGATAGGAGGAGAGTAGGAGAGGAAGAGGGAGGATAGGATAGGAGGAGAGGAAGAGGGAGGGTAGGAGGAGAGGAAGAGGGAGGGTAGGAGGAGAGGAAGAGGGAGGGTAGGAGGAGAGGAAGAGGGAGGGTAGGAGGAGAGGAAGAGGGAGGGTAGGAGGAGAGTAGGAGAGGAAGAGGTAGGAGAGGAAGAGGGAGGATAGGAGGAGAGTAGGAGAGGAAGAGGGAGGACAGTAGGAGAGGAAGAGGGAGGATAGGAGGAGAGTAGGAGAGGGAGAGTAGGACAGGAAGAGGGAGGAGAGTAGGACAGGAAGAGGGAGGAGAGTAGGAGAGGAAGAGGGGGGACAGGAGAGGAGAGGAGAGGTAGGAGAGGGAGGAGAGGGAGGACAGGAGGAGGAGAGTAGGAGAGGAGAGGAGAGGAGAGGGAGGAGAGGAAGAGGAAGGAGAGTAGGACAGTGAGAGGAGAGTAGGAGAGGGAGAGGAGAGGAAGAGGAAGAGGGAGGATAGGAGGAGAGTAGGAGGAGAGTAGGAGAGGAAGAGGGAGGATAGGATAGGAGGAGAGGAAGAGGGAGGAGAGTAGGAGAGGAAGAGGGAGGATAGGAGGAGAGGGAGGATAGGATAGGAGGAGAGGAAGAGGGAGGATAGGATAGGATAGGAGGAGAGGAAGAGGGAGGATAGGATAGGATAGGAGGAGAGGAAGAGGGAGGATAGGATAGGAGGAGAGGAAGAGGGAGGATAGGATAGGATAGGAGGAGAGGAAGAGGGAGGATAGGATAGGATAGGGGGAGAGGAAGAGGGAGGATAGGATAGGGGGAGAGGAAGAGGGAGGATAGGATAGGGGGAGAGGAAGAGGAAGAGGGAGGATAGGATAGGATAGGGGGAGAGGAAGAGGGAGGATAGGATAGGATAGGGGGAGAGGAAGAGGGAGGATAGGATAGGATAGGGGGAGAGGAAGAGATAGGATAGGATAGGATAGGGGGAGGATAGGATAGGATAGGGGGGTAGGATAGGATAGGGGAAGGGATAGGATAGGATAGGATAGGAGGAGAGAAGAAAACAGAAGGATGACTTACTCCTCTCCTGGAGAAGAGTAGGAGAGAAAACATCCTTCTGTTTTACTCTAGTCCTGTCCTCCCTCTCCTACTCTCTCCTCTCCTATCCTATCCTATCTGTCCTACTCTCCTCCCTCTCCTACTCTCCTACTCTCCTTCCTCTCCTCCCTCTTCCTGTCCTCCTCTCCTATCCTCCCTCTTCTCCCTCTCCCTCTCCTACACTGCTCTCCTCCCTCTCCTACTCTCCTACTCTCCTTCCTCTGCTCTCCTCCCTCTTCCTGTCCTACTCTCCTTCCTCTGCTCTCCTCCCTCTTCCTGTCCTACTCTCTTTCCTCTCCTCTCCTACTCTCCTATCCTCCCTCTTCCTCTCCTACTCTCCTCCTCTCCTCCTCTCCTTCTCTCCTTCCTCTCCTCCCTCTTCCTGTCCTCCTCTCCTATCCTCCCTCTTCTCCCTCTTCCTCTTCCTGTCCTCCTCTCCTATCCTCCCTCTTCTCCCTCTTCCTCTCCCTCTCCTACTCTCCTCCTCTCCTACTCTCCTCCCTCTCCCTCTCCTACACTGCTCTCCTCTCCTTCCTCTCCTCCCTCTTCCTGTCCTACTCTCCTCCCTCTCCCTCTCCTACTCTCTTTCCTCTCCTCTCCTACTCTCCTATCCTATCCTCCCTCTTCCTCTCCTACTCTCCTCCTCTCCTTCTCTCCTCTCCTACTCTCCTCCCTCTCCTACTCTCCTCCCTCTCCTACACTGCTCTCCTCTCCTTCCTCTCCTCTCCTCCCTCTTCCTGTCCTACTCTCCTCCCTCTCCCTCTCCTACTCTCCTCCCTCTCCCTCTCCTACTCTCCTCCCTCTCCTACTCCTACTCTCCTCCCTCTCCTACTCTCCTCTCCTCCCTCTTCCTCTCCTCCTCTCCTCTCCTCTCCTACACTCCTCCCTCTCCCCTCTCCTACTCCTGCTCTCCTCCCTCTCCTATCCTCCCTCTTCCTCTCCTACTCTCCTCCCTCTTCCTCTCCTATCCTCTCCTACTTTCCTATCCTCCCTCTTCCTCTCCTCCTCTCCTACTCTCCTCCCTCTTCCTGTCCTACTCTCCTCCCTCTCCTACTCTCCTCCTCTCCTACTCTCCTCCTCTCCTACTCTCCCTACTCCTACCCTCCACTTTATTGCCGCTCCGCACCACCGAGTAATCTCTTGGGACCGCGAGGTGGATTCGAACCAGCCTCCACCAGACTAGTCAACCTTACAGTTGTGAACTCATCCACTACGCCACACATCCCTGAGAGATTCGGGAGATCTTGGTGCTTTTCAGTGTTCACTTTGGATGTGGAACCTTAAATGTTGGCGTATAAGAGGATTGAACCCATAACCTCAGGATCCTGATGACTGCTCCTTAACCAGTTGAGCTAACTCCACACTCAATCTTATATCTTTCGAACTCCTATTTACTGTTTGTGGTTGAATATTGTATTTAAAATTCAAACCCATACTCACAGGAACCAAGGGTTGAACCCATAACCTCAGGATCCTGATGACTGCCTCTTAACCAGTTGAGCTAACTCCACACTCAATCTTATATCTTTCGAACTCCTATTTACTGTTTGTGGTTGAATATTGTATTTAAAATTCAAACCCATACTCACAGGAACCAAGGGTTGAACCCATAACCTCAGGATCCTGAGGACTGCTCCTTAACCAGTTGAGCTAACGCCAGACTCTTTCTTTCATTTTTCGAACTCCTATTTACTCTATCTGGTTGAATATTGTATTTAAAAATCAGTCCATGCAAGATTTGAACCCATACTCACACGAATCTTAGGAACCTGAGTCATTCTCTTAGTCCCATGAGCTATTCGTCCTAATCTGCAAAATGACCAAGTGTGCAGTTAGCTCAACTGGTTAAGGAGCAGCCTTCAGTATCTTGAGCTTGTGGGTTCAATCCACTTATACTCCAACATTTAAGGCTCCACATCCAAAGTGAATACTGAAAAGCACCAAGAGCTCCGGGATGTTCATTCCCACCTGTAAGGTAGTGCCAGTCTGCTGGTGGTTGGTTCGATTCCACCTCGCAGTCCCAAGAAATAACTTGGTGGTGTGGTGGTGGGAGATCGGGGCTGTGCTCAAGCCCCCCAAAACGTAGGGATGCAAGGATTACTGCATTATTAAATCATTACTAAATTAATTTAATAATCAATAAATTGTTATTGGTTCTTTAATTGTTTTATTTTATTACACATGTTGAACATTTTCTGCTTTCTTTTTTTGAGGACTCAGACCTCATAAAGACATCATCTCAAAAACATTGCACGAATCAAAGGAGCTGCCAGAGTCCTGACCAACAGTAAGAAAATGGACCTGTCCTTAAATCATTGCACTGTGTGTCAAAGGATCGAGTTTAAAATCCTGCTACTAGGACTCATTGTGAATCCTCGGATCCTCCAAATGTTGGGAAAACAATGCATGGAAAACATGAGACGCTACAGTTGGCTGTGCTCAAGCCCCCACAGACATGACAGGAGGCGGTAATGACATTTTCTATATATAATAATAATATATATATAAAACAAGTAGGGATGCACTACTGCATTATTAAACCATTCCTAAATGGCAATTAATTGTTGGTTCTTTAATTGTTTTATTGTATTACACATGTTGAACATCAATTCCAGGTTTGAAAAACATTGATTAAAATTGATCAAAAACGTCATAATATAGTATGTCGTCCAAAAATGGTCAAAATGGTCAAAATTGGTCAAAAACGTCATAGCATAGTATGTCGTCCAAAAATGGTCAAAAACGTCATAGTATGTCGTCCAAAAATGGTCAAAAACGTCATAGTATGTCGTCCACAAATTGTCAAAAAAGTCATAGTCTGTATGTTGTATCATAAAAGTCAAAAAGTATAGTTCAGTATGTGGTAGTATGTGTGACATACACGTGACAAAATGATACCAAAATGTTGCCAGAAGCTCATGATGCAGTAAAATGTGGTATAAATCAGATGGATCAGGTATGGATTCCTACCTTATAGAATTGAGGGCCAGTTCTTTCAAAGTGGCCAGGTTTGCTTTCAGTCCTCCGATGCCCACAAAGGCTTGATAGAAGTCGTAGGACAGGCCTGTGGTCCCAAACAGAGACGGGTCATCAGAGCTGATGACCATGGGGTGACCCTCAGACATCAGCACAGCAGCAGGATGGTTCCTCAGGTCCGACACCAGCTTCAGCACCTGGAGGACACAGGTCACTTAAGTTGACATTTTTAATTCCACTGTGCAAAAATAAGAAAATAAAGTTGTCTGACCTGGTTTGAGATGGGGCACAGCTCCACAGCCACGTTGTTTTTCCTCGACAGCTCTTTGGCAAGTGGGTGATGTGCCAGAGCAAAGCCGTGACCGATACGTGTGGTGTTGAACAAAAGGGCGTCGAGAAGGTTCTGATCTACATCGGTGCCTTCATCATCTACAGCACACACACACACACACACACACACACACACGGCAGAAGTCAATAAAGTGCTTTTTAAATTAAGGACTTAATTATCCACTGCAGCACAAATATCAGTGATCTTTAGTTTGCTGAGACACAGGATTTGTCTGTTGGGACTTCAAACACAGGGGTTTGACACCCCTGTCCCTGCACTACAGCTTTAATTATAGAACCCGTCACCCGTCTCTCCTGCGTGAAAGAAGTACGGTAGTGTGACTCCCATGTCAGCGGGCAGCGACAGAGCCTCTCTGAAGTTCCACAGTGTCCTCCCAGCGTCCTCCCTGCCAACCTGACAGAACACAACTTTGATTTAAGAGAAATTACAACCCTCAGTGTTAAAGAGTCTGCAGAGGACAGGGTCACTTCTTACCAAGTCGAATCCTGCGACCACGTCTGGAAAGTCCCTCTGCAACTGAATCGCCTCTTCAATGGCGGCTTTTACCTCAGATACACTCAGCGCTCTGAAGGAACAAGGATGTAAAGTGTTTAAATAAGTATTTATATATATATAAAGCTGGAGCATTCCTTCCATTTAAGATGAAAGAACAGTTCAGTCAAAAGACAGTGATGTCCTCAACTGCCCGTTCAGTGACTGACTCTAATTTAATAAGCTATTCCATGAAAAAGCTAATTCAATTGGGAAAATATTTTTTAAGTAAGATTTCATCTAAAACTGGGCCATTGAGAGATTAGTCTCAAAATGTCCATCTGGACTTTGTTTTTTTGCTTATTTTAACCATAAAAACAGTTTAAAACCGACCTGTGGACAGAAATGATGACGCGGGCCCCAAGAAAGTCTGGATGATCGGCTTTAAACTTCCCCAAAACGTCTTCAAACATCTTCAGAGTCCAGATCTTATCGTGGACGGTTCTGTCGAGCTCGTACGCCTGCAACCCAAAAATACAGATATGTGAGATCTGCTGCCGCTCTACTGAGGGTGGTGCTGTTAGGGGGTCTGTAAACAGCGTGTAAACAGACACCTTAGACATTCCACTCCGCAGCTCCAGGTACATGACGTTGTCTTGGTGAAGCTCCTCCAGGCCTTTGTAGTAGTAATCCCTCATCACAGGAGCATAAGTGATCAGCCCTGCGGCTGCAATGAAGGCGTTCTCAAACTTCTCCCACACGGCGTCTTGGTCTGGATACGCTTTGTCTGGATCGTCGGTGAAAAGAGTGAGGTGCTGCATTAAACTGGAAAATAAACAACAAAAACTGTGTTAACTCAAGTTCTCACATTACATTCAGAAGTGTACAATTTTGCTCCTGGTCGCTCTATGAACCAATTTTTCCTTTCACCCCAACCTGTCTAGGCAGCTGCCTGCACATATTTGATTTCTTCCTGTAGTCCATTAATGGTCAAAACGTCATAGTTTTATATGTCGTCCAAAAATGGTCAAAAACATCATAGTATAGTATGTCGTTCAAAAATGGTCAAAAATAATCAAAAACATCATAGTATAGTATGTCACCCAAAAATGGTCAAAAATGACGTTTTTGACCATTTTTGGACGACATACTATACTATGACGTTTTTGACCATTTTTGGACGACATACTATACTATGACGTTTTTGACAATTTTTGGACCACATACTATACTATGACGTTTTTGACCATTTTTGGACGACATACTATACTATGATGTTCTTTACAATTTTTGGACGACATACTATACTATGATGTTCTTTACAATTTTTGGACGACATACTATACTATGACGTTTTTGACCATTTTTGGACGACATACTATACTATGATGTTCTTTACAATTTTTGGACGACATACTATACTATGACGTTTTTGACCATTTTTGGACGACATACTATACTATGACGTTTTTGACCATTTTTGGACGACATACTATACTATGATGTTCTTTACAATTTTTGGACAACATACTATACTATGACGTTTTTGACCATTTTTGGACGACATACTATACTATGACGTTTTTGACCATTTTTTGGCCACATACTATACTATGACGTTTTTGACCATTTTTGGACGACATACTATACTATGACGTTTTTGACCATTTTTGGACGACATACTATACTATGACGTTTTTGACCATTTTTGGACGACATACTATACTATGATGTTCTTTACAATTTTTGGACGACATACTATACTATGACGTTTTTGACCATTTTTGGACGACATACTATACTATGACGTTTTTGACCATTTTTGGACGACATACTATACTATGATGTTCTTTACAATTTTTGGACGACATACTATACTATGACGTTTTTGACCATTTTTGGACGACATACTATACTATGACGTTTTTGACCATTTTTTGGCCACATACTATACTATGACGTTTTTGACCATTTTTGGACGACATACTGTACTATGACGTTTTTGACCATTTTTGGACGACATACTATACTATGATGTTCTTTACAATTTTTGGACGACATACTATACTATGACGTTTTTGACCATTTTTGGACGACATACTGTACTATGATGTTCTTTACAATTTTTGGACGACATACTATACTATGACGTTTTTGACCATTTTTGGACGACATACTATACTATGACATTTTTGACCATTTTTGGGCGACATACTATACTATGACGTTTTTGACCATTTTTGGACGACATACTATACTATGACGTTTTTGACCATTTTTGGGCGACATACTATACTATGACGTTTTTGACCATTTTTGGACGACATACTATATACTATGATGTTCTTTACAGTTTTTGGACGACATACTATACTATGATGTTTTTGACCATTTTTGGACGACATACTATACTATGACGTTTTTGACCATTTTTGGACCACATACTATACTATGACGTTTTTGACCATTTTTGGACCACATACTATACTATGATGTTCTTTACAATTTTTGGACGACATACTATACTATGACGTTTTTGACCATTTTTGGACGACATACTATACTATGATGTTCTTTACAGTTTTTGGACGACATACTATACTATGACGTTTTTGACCATTTTTGGACGACATACTATACTATGATGTTTTTGACCATTTTTGGACGACATACTATACTATGACGTTTTTGACCATTTTTGGACCACATACTATACTATGATGTTCTTTACAATTTTTGGACGACATACTGTACTATGACGTTTTTGACCATTTTTGGACGACATACTATACTATGACATTTCTGACCAATTTTGACCATTTTTGGACGACACACTATACTATGACGTTTTTGACCATTTTTGGACCACATACTATACTATGACGTTTTTGACCATTTTTGGACGACATACTATACTATGATGTTTTTTACAATTTTTGGACGACATACTATACTATGACGTTTTTGACCATTTTTGGACGACATACTATACTATGACGTTTTTGACCATTTTTGGACGACATACTATACTATGACGTTTTTGACCATTTTTGGACGACATACTATACTATGACGTTTTTGACCATTTTTGGACGACATACTATACTATGATGTTCTTTACAGTTTTTGGACGACATACTATACTATGGTTTTTTTTGACCATTTTTGGACGACATACTATACTATGACGTTTTTGACCATTTTTGGACGACATACTATACTATGATGTTCTTTACAATTTTTGGACAACATACTATACTATGACGTTTTTGACCATTTTTGGACGACATACTATACTATGACGTTTTTGACCATTTTTTGGCCACATACTATACTATGACGTTTTTGACCATTTTTGGACGACATACTATACTATGACGTTTTTGACCATTTTTGGACGACATACTATACTATGACGTTTTTGACCATTTTTGGACGACATACTATACTATGATGTTCTTTACAATTTTTGGACGACATACTATACTATGACGTTTTTGACCATTTTTGGACGACATACTATACTATGACGTTTTTGACCATTTTTGGACGACATACTATACTATGATGTTCTTTACAATTTTTGGACGACATACTATACTATGACGTTTTTGACCATTTTTGGACGACATACTATACTATGACGTTTTTGACCATTTTTTGGCCACATACTATACTATGACGTTTTTGACCATTTTTGGACGACATACTGTACTATGACGTTTTTGACCATTTTTGGACGACATACTATACTATGATGTTCTTTACAATTTTTGGACGACATACTATACTATGACGTTTTTGACCATTTTTGGACGACATACTGTACTATGATGTTCTTTACAATTTTTGGACGACATACTATACTATGACGTTTTTGACCATTTTTGGACGACATACTATACTATGACATTTTTGACCATTTTTGGGCGACATACTATACTATGACGTTTTTGACCATTTTTGGACGACATACTATACTATGACGTTTTTGACCATTTTTGGGCGACATACTATACTATGACGTTTTTGACCATTTTTGGACGACATACTATATACTATGATGTTCTTTACAGTTTTTGGACGACATACTATACTATGATGTTTTTGACCATTTTTGGACGACATACTATACTATGACGTTTTTGACCATTTTTGGACCACATACTATACTATGACGTTTTTGACCATTTTTGGACCACATACTATACTATGATGTTCTTTACAATTTTTGGACGACATACTATACTATGACGTTTTTGACCATTTTTGGACGACATACTATACTATGATGTTCTTTACAGTTTTTGGACGACATACTATACTATGACGTTTTTGACCATTTTTGGACGACATACTATACTATGATGTTTTTGACCATTTTTGGACGACATACTATACTATGACGTTTTTGACCATTTTTGGACCACATACTATACTATGATGTTCTTTACAATTTTTGGACGACATACTGTACTATGACGTTTTTGACCATTTTTGGACGACATACTATACTATGACATTTCTGACCAATTTTGACCATTTTTGGACGACACACTATACTATGACGTTTTTGACCATTTTTGGACCACATACTATACTATGACGTTTTTGACCATTTTTGGACGACATACTATACTATGATGTTTTTTACAATTTTTGGACGACATACTATACTATGACGTTTTTGACCATTTTTGGACGACATACTATACTATGACGTTTTTGACCATTTTTGGACGACATACTATACTATGACGTTTTTGACCATTTTTGGACGACATACTATACTATGACGTTTTTGACCATTTTTGGACGACATACTATACTATGATGTTCTTTACAGTTTTTGGACGACATACTATACTATGGTTTTTTTTGACCATTTTTGGACGACATACTATACTATGACGTTTTTGACCATTTTTGGACCACATACTATACTATGACGTTTTTGACCATTTTTGGACCACATACTATACTATGATGTTCTTTACAATTTTTGGACGACATACTATACTATGATGTTTTTGACCATTTTTGGACGACATACTATACTATGACGTTTTTGACCATTTTTGGACCACATACTATACTATGACATTTCTGACCAATTTTGACCATTTTTGGACGACACACTATACTATGACGTTTTTGACTATTTTTGGACCACATACTATACTATGACGTTTTTGACCATTTTTGGACGACATACTATACTATGATGTTCTTTACAATTTTTGGACGACATACTATACTATGACGTTTTTGACCATTTTTGGACGACATACTATACTATGACGTTTTTGACCATTTTTGGACGACATACTATACTATGACGTTTTTGACCATTTTTGGACGACATACTATACTATGACGTTTTTGACCATTTTTGGACGACATACTATACTATGATGTTCTTTACAGTTTTTGGACGACATACTATACTATGATGTTTTTGACCATTTTTGGACGACATACTATACTATGACGTTTTTGACCATTTTTGGACCACATACTATACTATGACGTTTTTGACCATTTTTGGACCACATACTATACTATGATGTTCTTTACAATTTTTGGACGACATACTATACTATGACGTTTTTGACCATTTTTGGACCACATACTATACTATGATGTTCTTTACAGTTTTTGGACCACATACTATACTATGATGTTTTTGACCATTTTTGGACGACATACTATACTATGACGTTTTTGACCATTTTTGGACCACATACTATACTATGACATTTCTGACCAATTTTGACCATTTTTGGACGACACACTATACTATGACGTTTTTGACCATTTTTGGACCACATACTATACTATGACGTTTTTGACCATTTTTGGACGACATACTATACTATGATGTTCTTTACAATTTTTGGACGACATACTATACTATGACGTTTTTGACCATTTTTGGACGACATACTATACTATGACGTTTTTGACCATTTTTGGACGACATACTATACTATGACGTTTTTGACCATTTTTGGACGACATACTATACTATGATGTTCTTTACAGTTTTTGGACGACATACTATACTATGATGTTTTTGACCATTTTTGGACGACATACTATACTATGACGTTTTTGACCATTTTTGGACCACATACTATACTATGACGTTTTTGACCATTTTTGGACCACATACTATACTATGATGTTCTTTACAATTTTTGGACGACATACTATACTATGACGTTTTTGACCATTTTTGGACGACATACTATACTATGATGTTCTTTACAGTTTTTGGACCACATACTATACCATGATGTTTTTGACCATTTTTGGACGACATACTATACTATGACGTTTTTGACCATTTTTGGACCACATACTATACTATGATGTTCTTTACAATTTTTGGACGACATACTGTACTATGACGTTTTTGACCATTTTTGGACGACATACTATACTATGACATTTCTGACCAATTTTGACCATTTTTGGACGACACACTATACTATGACGTTTTTGACCATTTTTGGACGACATACTATACTATGATGTTCTTTACAATTTTTGGACGACATACTATACTATGACGTTTTTGACCATTTTTGGACGACATACTATACTATGACGTTTTTGACCATTTTTGGACGACATACTATACTATGATGTTCTTTACAGTTTTTGGACGACATACTATACTATGATGTTTTTGACCATTTTTGGACGACATACTATACTATGACGTTTTTGACCATTTTTGGACCACATACTATACTATGACGTTTTTGACCATTTTTGGACCACATACTATACTATGATGTTCTTTACAATTTTTGGACGACATACTATACTATGACGTTTTTGACCATTTTTGGACGACATACTATACTATGATGTTCTTTACAGTTTTTGGACCACATACTATACCATGATGTTTTTGACCATTTTTGGACGACATACTATACTATGACGTTTTTGACCATTTTTGGACCACATACTATACTATGATGTTCTTTACAATTTTTGGACGACATACTGTACTATGACGTTTTTGACCATTTTTGGACGACATACTATACTATGACATTTCTGACCAATTTTGACCATTTTTGGACGACACACTATACTATGACGTTTTTGACCATTTTTGGACGACATACTATACTATGATGTTCTTTACAATTTTTGGACGACATACTATACTATGACGTTTTTGACCATTTTTGGACGACATACTATACTATGACGTTTTTGACCATTTTTGGACGACATACTATACTATGACGTTTTTTTGACCATTTTTGGACGACATACTATACTATGACGTTTTTGACCATTTTTGGACGACATACTATACTATGATGTTCTTTACAGTTTTTGGACGACATACTATACTATGATGTTTTTGACCATTTTTGGACGACATACTATACTATGACGTTTTTGACCATTTTTGGACGACATACTATACTATGACGTTTTTGACCATTTTTGGACGACATACTATACTATGATGTTCTTTACAGTTTTTGGACGACATACTATACTATGATGTTTTTGACCATTTTTGGACGACATACTATACTATGACGTTTTTGACCATTTTTGGACGACATACTATACTATGACGTTTTTGACCACAAAATAATAAGATAATAACACGAATAAACGTTTTTATGCAGATATAATACATAAAAAACAATCGTTTTTTTTCATTTATGAACGTTAAGAACTACAAAATGTTTAAACAGTTTATACCCAACCTCTTATAAAGTGGAGCAAAAATAAAGCCCATATTGATGTAGACCTGGTTCTTCCATTGTTTCATTCTTTGTGACAAAGGATTGAAATTAAAATGAACCCACTTTGAAATAAATTAAGATGGAAAGGACATCAAAATGTGTGCTTAATATTGCATTTTACGTCGACGTTGGATGTGATGCACACACTTTTATTTGTCGCCTTGTTCTCTAAAGCTACAAGGAGCCACTGCAGAGTGGTCAAAGAGCCACATGTGGCTCTAGAGCCACAGGTTGCAGACCCCTGGTATAGTATGTCGTCCAAAAATGGTCAATAACGTCATAGTATAGTATGTCGTCCAAAAATAGTCAAAAACGTCATAGTATAGTATGCCGTCCAAAAATTGTCAAAATTGGTCAGAAACGTCATAGTATAGTATGTCGTCCAAAAATGGTCAAAACGTCATAGTATAGTATGTCTTCCAAAAATGGTCAAAAATAGTCAAAAATGTCATAGTATAGTATGTTGTCTCATCAGATACCTATCGTGCTTGCTCAATGTGTGAACTGCTGGGCTTCTCTGCGCTTTATAATGTTGAGATAACGTATAAACCAATTAAATATTTTCAAAAAGTGTCATCTCCGTTAACCTGTTATCAAAGCGGGTCAGGTCTTTCGTTTGGGCCCTCAGGGTCTTGAGCAGCTGCCAGCGGAAACAGTTCCATCGCGGTAAAGGCAGGCTATCGGAGAACAGGAAGCGGACCGAGTCGTCCCACGTGAAGCACACGTGGCAGTGAGGCCTGTAGGTGACGTTCTTCACCAGCCACTCGGCGCTCACCAGAGTCGAGCTGTGGACGTGGAGCGCCGCGCCTGGAGGTGACACAGCAGCAGCAGCAGCAGCAGACTGAAGGTCATGGAAAGTTCTCAACAATGATGTACAATTGTGCAAAAAAACAATTGAGTTAGTGAACACTTTGGGTGCTCTGTGTTGCAGTTTGAAGGCTGGAACGTCAGCCGCTGTACGTGGTGTGTACGATTATCAATGCGGGGGGGGGGGGATTTTGATGGTGCCATTGTTGACTTGAGCTGGTTATGGAGCATCCGTGGAGTAACATTTGGCTCACCAGGACATAAGACGACGGAAAATAAACACATATTTTTTAAATATGTGACCTTGCGTCCCCTCACCTTTCGGCATCTTCTGCAGCAGTTTGAACACTGCACTCCTCTCAATGAGCTCCTTTGCTTTGAAGAAGTGTATCGAAGGAGGGAAGCGGGCCGCAGACATCTCCTGCTCCTTTAAGCGGTGGAGGTAAGCGTCCAGCTTCTGCTCGGCCGCTGTCAGGGTCACGCGACCCCCGGTCTGCCTGGACGCCTCCTGAAGCATGAGCTGCTCCCTCTGCTTGGAGTCGGGCATCCCGTCGGTCACGCTCGCGACGAGCCACAGCAGGGACAACAAAGTGACCAACATCTCCGCGTCCTTCAAATTCCACCGGAGAGGCGTTCTCATGACAACACACACACACACACACACACTACAGCCAGCTGTAGTCATACGAGGTGAGAGGTGAACAAATGACATGGGAATGAAGTGGCAAACAAACTTGACAAACTTGTTTCGGGGGTAAGTGACGTGATACCAACAAACATTACAGCACTGACTCCATTCATCGTCTTGGCTGAAGGAAAAGGACGAATAATTCTAAAAAGGACACTTAAAATAATAAAGAAACGCAGACAAATAAAAGTACTTTAAATCATTAAATAAGCACTCACAAGGAAGAAGGAGCTCCCGGCGTCCTGCTCTCACTCAGTCGTCTGTCTTCCCTTAAAGACTCTGCTTGTTTGTCCCCACACTGAAGTCAAACCATCAGCAGAAACAGACGCAGCTGCTGGATAATTGGGAGCAATTTTTTTGTCTGAGAAACAGCCATGTGATAAACTAATGAATGAATGAATGAATCACGACTGAATGAATGGCCAGTGTCTGGCAAACAAACGCGTCGAAGACAAGGACAGACCGACGGAAGAGGAAGAGCACGTGGTAACTAATGATTTAGATTTTATTACGTCGCACATTTCCACAACAATACATTATTATCAGTTTGAGACACAATCGAAATAAACATAAAAAAAACAAAAAAAACAACCACACATACATATATAATTTAATCTGGAAACCTCATATACATACAGTACAGTACAGTACGGAACAGTGCACCCCTCTGGAATGATCTCACCCACTCTTAACTCATGACAGAAGAATAACAGACAGTTGATAATTAACTCTTAAAAGGTCAACGATGTTTGTTTGTTTGTTTTCCCTCTGATTGGTTGGAGCAGACATCCATTAGCAACACAATGCCCCCGTGCAACTTAAAATGTGGGGAAGAGGTTAATGAAACTCAGATGCTGCGTGCGTGTCACTCAATGAGAGGAGTTCAACCCATGTTACGTCTAACGATTGAACTTAAGGTTGTTATTTTTTAGACTAAAGGAGGTTTTCCTTACCTTGTTAATCGCCGTGTATCTTCATTCCGTCTTCCTCAGAACTGCCACCTCATGCCAGGCGGCGACACACCTACTCAACTATTGTTGTGGAGGTGTGGTCTACCAGTCCAACCTGACAAGGAAGGTCACCATTATCAGGTGACAGATTTGAGGAAGGGCGGAATGAAGATATGAATGAAGAAAACCAGAGGGAAACCTGATCCAAACTGACGAGCCGGTGTAAACCCAGACTCAGCACCAGTAAACTGCTGCAGCACACGTCACGTCCCTTAATTCACAGGAAAAAGAACAGCAAATACGCCACACACACAACAAGGAGTCTCACAGACAAAGAGGAATGATATCTTCTTTTTTTTTTTCTTCTCTCTCTCCGTACGATAACAAAAAATAAAAAGGGGGATATTTTTCCTTCATCTTCTTCTCCTAATACAGCACAGATACTCAGTCCAGGAACTTGCGGTTTGGATTAGCACCAAACAGAGCCACGCGGATTTCGGGCATCATCTGCGAACACAGAAACATCAATGAGTAACGCACCCACAAATTAATTATGAAGATGTGAGTGTGCCGGTGTCTCAGGTGTGACGGAGTCTCCAGCGGCTGACAAGCGCACCTGCATCAGCTGTCTCTTCTGATGAAAGGTGCAGCGGTGGAAAGCCGAATGACTTTTTTCGCAGTTATTTTGTCATCGTACGGATTAAAATGTGATAAGGAAATGTTCTACTCAACGTTCAAGTCCCATTTTCTTACAACAAATTAGCCCGTAACTTTATTTTGGAGCATTTAAAACATTGTAGACTGACGTGTCTTCACCTCAGCATCCGTTTGTCTATTACCACAACGAAAAGTTTATTTTTCTTCCAGTAGCTGACATCTTGCTGTTCAAATACTCCTTACAAACATTACAACCTCTTAAAAAAATAGATGCAAAACAAATGGATTAAAACTACAAAAAGCTTCTTTGTTTTCGTACCTGCTGAGCCATGAGGTCCAGTCTGCTCTCCAGGGTGTTTGCCACCTTGATCTTCCCGTTACCGTTATAGATCTCCACTCCACCAGAGCTGTGACGAGGGGGGGAAAAACAGTCCAGTCAAACATTTAAAAATAAAGTTTCATTACACTCAGGAGTCACTTTTTTTTTTTAATGCGACAGCGCTCACATGTCTGGAGACAGGAAGTTGTCCTGATCGACGCGGACCTCCAGGTTGTTCTTCACGGCCGCTTTGTAAATGGGAATATTCCTCTGGATGGAGGCCTGGAATAATATAAAAACACTTCAACTGTCCCGTAGGGCTGGGAATCACAGGGTAGCACACCATACGACACCAATAATATCCCGATACAATATCAATAATATCCCGATGCGACACCAATAATATCACGATGCGACACCAATAATATCACGATATGACACCAATAATATCACGATACGACACCAATAATATCAGGGTACGATATCAATAATTTCAAGATGCGATATCAATAATATCACGGTACGATATCAATAATTTCAAGATGCGATATCAATAATATCACGGTACGACACCAATATCACAATACGATATCAATAACATCACGATACGACACCAATAATATCACGATGCGACACCAATAATATCACCGGACGATATCAATAACATCACGATGTGACACCAATAATATCACGATACGACACCAATAATATCACGATACGATATCAATAACATCACGATACGACACCAATAATATCACGGTACGACACCAATAATATCACGGTACGATATCAATAACATCACGATGCGACACCAATATCACAATGCGACACCAATAACATCACGATGCGACACCAATAATATCACAATGTGACACCAATAACATCTCGATGCAAGACCAATAACGTCGCGATGCGACACCAATAATATCAGGAAACGACACCAATAATATCAGCATTGATATCGTACCGTGATATCGTATCGCGATATTATTGATATTATATCACGATACGATATCACGGTACGATAGCAATAATATCACGATGCGACACCAATAATATCACGATATAAGATCACGATACGATATCAATAATATCGCAGTACGATATCAATAATATCACAATACTATAGCAATAATGTCACGATGCAACACCAATTATATCGCGATACCAATAAAATCACGATATGATATCAATAATAATACGATAGGACGATTTCTGCATTAGTTATGTGAAAATGTGAATCACATCAAACTGACTCTGGGGAAATCAGTAGAAATAATCGTCTGTTTTCATGATGTCACTGAATTCACTCACCTGCACCAGCTGCACGTCCTGTTTGCGACAGCGAACGGTCACCTTGGTCTCCAGAAGCTGGTAGAATCCCTGATATACGACAGATTATGAAAAAAATATTACACGAGTGCCAGTTTTTTATGTACGTCTAATGCAGCCTGTTACAACAGAACTATACATTGTTATGATGTGGATAATGTCGAGTAAAGACTGTTGTCGTCTATTGTGCCAATTTCTTGTGCAGCTTCTTAAATGTGAATATTTTCTCGTCTTTTCCCCCCTCCACTCTTCTAAGACTGTAAAAACATTAGAAGACGTCTTTGTGAAGATTTGACATTTAAATGACCAAAGAACTAATAAATTCATTGAGGAAAATAATCACGAGATTAATTCATTTAGAGTGAAGTGGTAGAAGATGGATGTATGGCTGTATCCCTAATTGATGACATAAACCTGTATAATATAATATAGTACATTAAATATATTAACAAACCTGTAGCATGAGTCCGTCTAAAATAGCCGGATACCTCGCCGGATCTTTGGCGACTTTGCCAAGTCGCTGACGAGCCTCGTTCAGCATTTCCTGAGGACGCAAACACACAAATGTTTTGATTGAATGAATGGAATCACAGTAAATGATGTGTTTTATTTACTGACAAAACAATTTCAAAACATAGGAAAATCAGAACTATGAAAGCATGAATTAATGGATATATATAGAATCAATATCAGGCTTTTATTTATGTATTTTTTTTGAATGCTTTTATGCAGACTTTTTCCAAGACTTTCAAGACCTGTACAAGCTCATGTGATGGTTGGGTAAGTCCCTAAATAAACACTTGACACTCGACAGCCAGTGTTTAGACGCTCACCGAGATCATGTCATCGCGAGCCTTGAGGACTTTCAGGCGAGCCTGGTTCATCAGGTTTGACATCTGACTGTTTACGAGGAGACAAATAAGACACAATTCATCAACTCATTGTCAGTGAAGAAGCCTAAAGAAAACTGTGTGTGTGAGACACAAAAGAGTCACTGTAGGAAGAAGCAACTGAACACAATTAAGGAACATTCGGCATCACACACACACACACACACACACACATACACAGGTTTATCTTTGTTCTAAAAACGGCAGCGACTCGTCGTCATGACTCACATTTTCTTCTGCTGCTCGATCTGCTTCTCCTTCTTCTCGTAATACTCCATGATCTTCAGACGCTGAGTTTGGACCAGGCGTCCCTTCTCGATGTTGAACTCTTCCTCCGCCTGCAGGGGGAGACACAGTTCACTCACAAACCCTTCATGCGGAAAAAACCACACACTGGAATTACGTCGCGTACATTTACACAAAACTAGATTCTTTCCATCCTCATTTCAAGTATAGAGCATTTTTACAATTAATTTGTCTATTAAAGTTACTCCTTTTTTTCCCCCTTACACATTAAGAGCCCATGTGACCGTGTTAGTTGCAGAAATACCAAGAGACAATACAAAATAATTCATTTTTCAAAGGTATAAAGGCACAAAATGCAAATCAACAAATGTTCAGGGGGGTTATATTTCTTGAAACTGACAAAAACTGATAAAACCAGTTCCAAGATCAGATTAGAAAGTCATTATTTGTTATATGCTTATTAGCTAGAACTGAATATCTCAGTTTGGTGTCTTATTTTTTAAGGGGGGTAATTCAAGGCATTTGTTATATTATATTATATCATAATAATACTATTTATGCTTAGTGCAGGACTGGTAGCTATCAGAGGTTAGCAGAGCTGTTCTTATGTGCACAAAAAACACTGACTACAGGAAGAATAAGCTCCCTGTTTGGGTTGTGTAGCATTCGATTAGCCGACGTTCACGTCGTTGATTTGTTTACTGGAAATAGAAAGACGCGTGTTTAACGGAGATGGAAAATCAAGCGAACATTGGAAGAAAATCTGAAGCAACACAACTTATTCTTCTACAATAAAAACAGGCCTTCAGCACGTGGACATAAAGGCACACGAACGCCCTCCACTGTGTGCTCATACCTTTGCATCAATCTCCTCTGCTTTCTCATTGGCCTCCTGCTCGATGAAGGCCATCATGTGCTTGATCTGAAAAAAACAAACAGGAAACGCACGTCAGGGCAACTGATGATTCTTTTCATAACTGATTCATGTGTCCATAATACTCTTGTTTGGTCCATATAATGTCAGAAAAATGTTGATCTAGGTTTCCCAAATGTCTTATTTTGTCCACAAACCAAAATTGTGTGTGTTTTTTTTTGTTATAAGAAGCTCAAAACTCTTAATTATAAGAGAAATTGATTATCCTTGAGTATACTTGTTTCAAACAGAAAACCAAATAATACAGCGCTCAAAAACGAAACCAATGACACTTTATTACAACTGGTGATCGTCGGGTTTTTCCAGAATCAGCAAAGACTCCTATAATAATAATCTGGATGAAAAAAATACTTTGGATTCTGTTGCACAATAAAGGTTTAAACCAACTTCCCCAGTTCTCAGATTACTTCCCTGATTTCTTAATGTGACACAATCTAAAACATCCGTAAATATATAGAGAGAATAACAAAGGGTTTTATATGCTAATTCTATGTTTTAATATGGGATGATGCAGGGCAACGATGTCCACGGCTCTTCACGGTGGCTTCCTCAAAATTAAAGAAAGGTTTTTCTCGCTCTGCTGTGAATGAACTCTGCTGCCTGTTTCTATCACTGTGGTGAGGAATGAGGCTTTGATTGTTCCTGTGACCTGTAAAAACCCCACTATGTCACTTTACATTAGTGCAATAAAGATCACTTTTTGTGTTTGTAAGACTTGTAAGGCTTGTTTTTGTGTGCTCTCTGTTTATGGTCCGGGAAAAACAGAAAAACTGTCATTTAGTTTGGTGGGCGTGTGTTTCATATAGGTGTGCGACCACTTTGAAATAATAGTTTTATGTCAACTTTAGGCAAGGGTCTTGATTTACAGAGGCTGCCATCTTGTGTCATAACATTTCTACAGCGGCCTGTGAGGACAAATCAGCCGGAAGTGTGTGTTTTTGCTTTTGGAATTTGCTTTTTGGGAATGCAAAATTCATAGATCACAGTTGGCAGGGAGGAGACTCAGCATCTTAAGCTGCGTTTCCACAATGGTACGGTTAGGTTTGGAATAGTAGAGAACCTCAGTCATACTTGCATTTCGACTAACAACAGTCTCTTTACTTGGTAGATTTCACATATTTCCAATTGTTATAATCCACAAACAGAGAAGGCACAAAGACCTGAGCCTCCACAGGCTGATTTTTGGTGAATCATCCAGAACATTTAGCACTGATAATATGTTTTGTTACCACTCTGCATCATGTGTATTTACTATAAATAGTCTAACATAGCCACTTAGCCTTGATTGAACAATAAACCCTAATGAAATCAATCTTATTTAATAACCTAAGTTGCCCCCTCAGTCTCATCACACTGTTATCAGGCCTTCAGTTATTTCCAACTTCCTCATCATGTGTTCATCATGTGACTACGTGGAAATATGAGTCTGTGCATCCTCGGCTTCAGCTTCACTCAACACAGGACACACAATAACTGCTCGTTTCTATTGTTTATCCTTTTCACGCAAAGAAAAAACACCCACAAGTGATGTTTTAATGGCTACTTGTTTGTAGCTAACCCCATGCTAATAATGCACTGCACCTTCGTCAATGTCATTCTCCTCGCAAACACCCACATTTGAAGGAGAAATACAGCACAAAAAGACACAATTCGTGGTGTTTTCATGAGACGAATGTCAGCGCACACTGCGACTGCAACATTAGCGTCGTGTCAGCGGTTAAATTGCGTCATTTTGAAGGTTAAATCGCTCCATTACCTGCTTCTGAACGTCGGCATCGCTGAGCGCCATGGCTGCGGTTGTCAAAGATCCGCCCGGGCCTGGACACACACAGAAAAAATACAAAAATAGTCAAATCAAACACACCCGGAAATATAGGAGGTCGTATGTTACATATGTGGCGTTTAAATGTCGCAAAATTGGCGTCAAATCGACGGTTATTTACCGGAGAATCACAGACGAAGAGGTTTGAATTAATCGCCGCAGTCGTGACTCGTAAAGATGTCCACGGAGGGTCAGCTGATCTGCGAGGTCACGTGATGTTTACTTCCGGGAAAAGGCAAACCAGAGGAGAGCGCCAGAGAGGCGTTTAAAGGTAAAAAAAGAGGAACTATATTTGTTTATTTTCATTGATTTAATGTTAGATTATATTATTTTTGTCCCATAATTCATTATATTTTTGTTGCTGCTTATTTTAATTTTTAGATGTTTATATACTGTGTCAGAAAACATTAAAACATATATATTTATTACATTTTTGGTTATTTTCCATGATGTTCCTCCCTTTACTGACTTTGTTTATAATCAATGTGAATAGAAACATGAAATCTTACCTGTCATGTGCAGTATTATTTTTTTCCAGTGTGAGCAATAGTATATATTATTATATATATATATTATGTGTAATTTTACACTCATTATCATGTACATTTTTATTTTAATTATTGCATTTATATTGTTATTTATGCCATATTTGAGTAATATCTAAAATGTTATAGTTTCCACCATATCCTCTTACAAAGTATTTTTCATTAGATTTATTTTTGTAAATGCTTAATTTTAGTTTTTATTAGTTTTAGTGTTAGATAAAAAAAAAATAAAAAATATATCTACTAACACGCATCAAACAACAAAAGGATTATGTATGAAATTAATTAACAAAGACATAAACTAAGCACATTTTCAGTACAATCTTACTTAGTTTTAGATGAATTGAAACCACAGATAAAAGCTGAATTTGTGTAAATCAGTGTGTGATCCTAATCTTTTATTCACCCAGCGTGTACGAGCGTGTGCAAACACGCTGGTACTGGAGTTGTGTTGTGTTTTGCCAGCAGATGGAACTGTAGGGTGCAAAGTCAGCGTCAGGATCAGCTCCTCTTTCTGTCTGATGTGCATTTTCCACTCACTGTGGACTCGCACGCTGTGTGAAGCTGCTGTTTGAACAGCAAACACAGAACCGAGACCACAGACCACTCCGCCACCGATCTGTAGCTCCCCCACCTCCCAGCCCTCCTCACAGAATGAACACAAAGGTTAAAGTCTGATTCCAGGCAGACAGATAATCGCAAAGTCACCACTGACGCGTCTCCTGCCAACTGTTGTGTCACGGATTTGAGGGGAGAGAGAGAGTGAGAGAAAGAGAGGGGAGGAAGGAAGGGAGGAAAGAGGGAGGGAGGGGGACAGAGAGACTCTTCAACAGCTTGTCCAGCTTGTCATTCTGGTGCCAGGCCCAGCTCGCATGTCTGCCGCCTCTGTGTCATTCTGTGGCTTCGTGTCTGAAAGCGCTCTGATTTTTCCAGCACCTGCTCCTCACCTCTCAGCTCATTCAGCACGACACCGAGAGGACGCAGGTACGCCACAGGGGTTTCTTTTAAAGACGACATAAATAAATGAATGAATGAATGCATGAATGAATACATAAGAATGAAGAAAAGTTGGAGCAAAGCTTGTAATCACGAGAAAAGTCTGTGTGAAAACCAAAGATGTGATTTGATCCTGTGTTTCTGTGACAGCAAGAGTGTTTTCATGTGTTAAAAGAGTCACAGTGGTTATGGGTCACTGATGTGGTCAGAGGACAGAGGTGTTTTGTCTTTAATCTGATAATCATTATGTCCTCTTCAAAATCACAGCAGCACAATAAAAACCCACTGATCATTGATTTCAACACAAGTCTGTTGTCTCTGGACGAGGATCAATGGGAATCCAATTACTCAAGTAGGCCAGTGAGTGAGGGAGGATCACAGGGGAAAAGGTCGATTGGTCTCTAAAAAAAAAACAGGAACACAGTCAGTAGGTGTGTTTGTTTTGTGTGTGTGTGCGTGCGCGTGTGTGTGTGTGTGTGCGTGTGTGTGTGAGGATCGAAACAAAAATGTATAAACCAGAAGAAGCAACAGAGGTGGAAATTTCAAATTTTACTTCAGTGCAAGTAAATGTACTGGTCTCAAATTACTCAAGTTAAAGTAAAAAAGTAGCTTGTTTAAAATGTACTCAGAGTAAAATTTACTTAGCTTCTTTCTTGTGTCATTTAAAAAGGACAAGGGAACACAAATCTCATGTGAATTTTTTTCAAATATTATATTGGCAAAACTTCACAAATTAAAAGTGCTGACGACAAAATAGAATATGTAAACACAATGTATCAGTCAACATGGGTCAAAGGTCACTCAGGGGCCAACGCAATTCACCTGTCCTCATCGGTCACCTGTCCTCTTCACTCACCTGTCCCCTTCATTCACCTATCCTCTTCATTCACCTGTCCTCATCAGTCACCTTTACTCCTCAGTCACCTGTCCTCTTTGTTAATCTGTCCTCTTCGTTCACCTGTCCTCATCGTTCACCTGTCCTCATCATTCACCTGTCCTCATTGGTCACTTGTCCTCATCGTTCACCTGTCCTCTTCGTTCACCTGTCCTCTTCATTCACCCGTCCTCTTCGTTCACCTGTCCTCTTCGTTCACCTGTCCTCTTCATTCACCCGTCCTCTTCGTTCACCTGTCCTCATCGGTCACCTTTACTCCTCGGTCACCTGTCCTCTTCGTTCAACTGTCCTCATAATTCACCTGTCCTCATTGGTCACTTGTCCTCATCGTTCACCTGTCCTCTTCGTTCACCTGTCCTCTTCATTCACCTGTCCTCTTCGTTCACCTGTCCTCATCGGTCACCTTTACTCCTCGGTCACCTGTCCTCTTCATTCACCTGTCCTCTTCGTTCACCTGTCCTCTTCATTCACCTGTCCTCTTCGTTCACCTGTCCTCATCGGTCACCTTTACTCCTCGGTCACCTGTCCTCTTCATTCACCTGTCCTCATCGTTCACCGCTTTGCACAGCATTAATAAGGTCAAATAAAAATAAAGCTACAAACGTATAAACGTGTAAAAGGCTTGAATGTAAAAAAAAAAAAGTTAACTTTTAAGACACTTTTTTGTCATTTCTACCATAATCGTACAAACTGAGACAAGAGAAACAGAGAAAACCCACTTCATTTAATTCAACCTCATGTCACAACTATCATGTCATCACCAATTACAACTATTTGTTCTTTCTTTTTTTTTGCATCACCTCTTATGAGTTGAATTGACCAGTCAGTGTGAGTGAGTGTGCCAATGTAACCGATATTCAAGCTCCAGAGACACCGTTAGAGGCGGGGGATTTGTTCTTGTTAAGAGACGCGATGTGAAAGCGGAGAAGCCTCAGACACAAGGCCATATGATGAGAGCGTGATACAACATTAGTCAGTGAGGAACAAGTGTTGAGGAAATCTATTCTGGGGCAGACACGCGAGGGTGAATAATTACGAGGCACATGGAGGAGACAAGAGTCACCTCAGAGACGTTTGAGCTGAATTCGTTCAGTCATGCTTCACATGTGGCTGTCCTAACTTATCCTTTATTTAGACATTATAATATCAATAACCAGCCACTTTATTTGCGCACACAGGACATCTAATAATCTAACATCTAATCCTCTGTTTGAATCTCAGCAGTGCCATCACGTCTAAATACACTAAGCTGCTGCCATGTGATTGGCTCACAAGGTTGTTGTTGTTCACAAGCATTTAAGCAGCGGGTACCTAATAAAGTGGCACTGACCGATCATTTTGTCACTTCCACGAGCCAAATTCTCACGACACGTGAAATCGCCGGAATAGCTTCCACTCCTGCGCGACACATGGAGATGCATATGGCGACTAAACATAGTAAGGCATGCAGGTTGAGGCTATAGATAGCCACAGCCGCTGTACCTCAGAGCAGCCAGTGAGCAAACTTTTTCCATTCATCAGCATTGCTGATGTCACCGCAAGAGCCGAGGCACAGCGGAAGAGCAGAGCCAACAGATTCAGCAAGTGAAATATCATAAAGTAAAGGGGCTTAATATTATGGAGATGTCACCATTTCTTTGATTCAAAACAGGAAAAATAGTTTGCACAACTATCGGGAACCAGGTGTGTAGGGAACAAGATTATAGGACATAAAACTGCACAGAAATCATCAAATATGTACGGGTGTAACTGACTTGAATTCAGTGTATTTATCCAATAATAATAATATTTTTTGGACTTATTTCATTATTAAGGCTGAAGATATTTAAGATAACTGGACTTATTTCAAGGTATGTTTGATCTTGTTTCGTTGTGTTTTCATTATATTTGGTCAAAATTGGAGATAAATTTGAGCAAATTATAATTAAAGAGTAATTGTTTTCTCATTTTCAAAACTGTCTATATGACATTTCTTGGTTGCCTGGTTTGTGGTTTGGATCGGTGATGTTGCCTCACTGCCCTCTGCTGGATTTAGTCAACCATTACTTCCTCTCCGACCCACTGAGATCACCTTCACAATAAAATCTGAAGCAGCCTGTATCTTACCATGTTCCCCATGCTTTTATTATGGTAACCCACTTTTTAAAAAAGTGACAAATCACTTTGACCTAAAAACTGTAATTTCTATAGAAAAACTATGTTTTCATTTAAAAATTGATTAATTCTGGTCTAGATTGACCTGCTGCACCCATAACAAAGATGATTAAAAATGCTGTTGACCACATCGGCTTTGTTGAAACTGTAGCCTGTAACCATTAAATACTAAGGGACATTCAAACCATTAAAGTACACACACACACACACACAAAGCTGGTTTTAAGCCAATCAGACAACACACACAAGTTCCTCTGTGCAGCCGTGTCAAGACCTCGTGCTGGAAGTGATTTCATTTATGTCTAGACAGACTGAGGCAACAGCGTCATTGCACTGGTCAAATGAGAGAAAGTGAGTGTTGGAGTTTATTGTATGACCTATGAACTTCTTGTATTATTAAAAAATACAAAGAAGCGTCCACGAGAAGTTCTTGCCTCCTGACTTTCTAAAACTTCTTTTGTTTTAGAAAGCATCCAGCTGTCATTCTGGAGGGAAAGGCCCCAGTCCAGTTCAGCAGGGAGGATGAAGGTGGTGAGGAGGCCACCTCCTCAAGCCCCGGCCTCACCGCGCTGCCTCTGACCCACGCAGAGAGCGCCACCCCTTGGCAGAGCGAGAGCCTGCTGGCAGAGTCCTGGTCCACGATGGGCGACGTGGACGTGGAGGACTCCAAGAGCCTCGACAGCAGCGACGACGCACTTCAAGGCGAGGAGGAGAACCACTTCTCCAACAACGACATGGTCCACCTGGAGCGAGAGGAGGTGGAGATGCTTGAGGAGGCGGATAAGAGACGAGAAGAGGAAGAGGTGGAAGACGAGGAGGAGATGCAGATGAGCGTGATGAGTGTTTTAGGTGGGGAAAAGGAGCTGGAGGAGCTCGGGGAGGAGGAGCAGGACATCGAGGCTCCGGAATCTGAGGAGATCCTGGTGTCAGCAGAGGAGCCTTATGTGGAGAAGGAGCCAACAATGTTCAGGCAAGTGGTTCCTCCGATGGCGCTGCCTCATCTGCCTATCCTCAAGCTCGATCCACCGTCCGCAGCATCCACCCCGGTCTTTTCATCCATCCCCTTTGAAGCTGAGCAGCTTTATTCCGGTCAGGGGCTCCACCCTCCATCTATCCTCGCACCGATGGAAGCGGAGCCTCCAGTAGTGGAAAGTGTGGAGCATCTGAAATTCTCACAGATCCCTCTTTCAGATCCAGAGGAACATTCAAAGTCTGAACCGGCAGCAGGAAAGGTGAAACCACAGCCACCTGTTCCAGAGACTGCCAAACATCTGAGCTCCACAGAGCTGCTGTGTGGAGGCGCTGCTTTAGTGGCCATTGTCGGCGTGGTGGCGTACGGTGCGGTGGCCTACTGCAGGAAGTAGTGAACCTCTCCTTCAACCCTGAATCACACGTTCAACACAGTCTGTTTCTCAATCTATTCCCGATTCATTCATTTCACTTCACTCTTTCTCAAACTCTGGTTTGCACCACAGACTGTAAATAAACAGTGGACGCAGTCTTCTGGTTGCAAAATGAACTCTAATGAACTCTAACTCTAACCTAACGGACGACATCAGCATATGCTCCATGATCTATCATCAGCATCATCTAAGAGTCACAAAAGCATCAAGTTCCACTGAAGAACTCATGACTGAGACATTAACTCTTCAGGACAATGTTTACTGACTATAAATCAAATGAGAAGGAGCATCATTTTCCCCATTGAGTTATTTTTGCAACCAGCGGAGTCGCCCCCTGGTGGCCTTCATATGCTTCACTTTTTGAAACTGAAAGACTGCATCCATTTGTATATACAGTCTGTGGTTTTCACTCTTTGTGTTGCAGTTATTTAGATTTTTTTTTTCCAGGTCTGTTTTCTGCTACCTCAGCTCGCCTCAGAGCTCATGGCCTTTGTCATTGTTGTGTGTGTTTTTTTTCCTCTCTATTCAATCGGAATGTAACTGATAAAGTGTAAAATCGTGTAACGTACAATTTTAAAGAATCCCTGAAACTTGACATTGTCTATTTGAGGTTTTCTTTGTGTGATCGCGTCTCTTAGTACATCAGCAGAACTCAAACATGGAGGATGAAATGAGCCCCAAGCTAAAAACCTGAGGACATGACGCGACGGATCAACACACACTCACAACCATGTTTGCAGAGCATTTCGTATACATAATGCACCCTTAACCTAACCTCAACCATCACAACTAAATGCCTAATGACCCTAAACCCAACCTAAACCCAATTCTAACCCTAACCCTAAAACCAGGTCTTAACCCCCATAAAAAGCACTTTAAGGAAGTGAGTACCAGCCAAAAATGTCCTAACTCCTGGTGGTTTGTACAATTGTTGGTCAAAGTTTGGACAGTTTACTCATGAGGGTGTATTGGTTTGGGTTGAATCTCTCCACTGCCACCTGCTGGTCATGCAGCAACACAACCGAGTCCAACCTTAGGTCAACAGGACGTCCTGTTCACATTTTAACTGATGGGCCAAAAATAGATAATTATTGGCATTAAAAGCTGTAAATTATATATATTTCCTAATGATTTATTTTAGTGAGACTAGGCTTTATTTGGGTAGAACAGATAAAAAAAATGAATCATGGATCAAACACATTATAACATGGATCTGTCGTGTATGACTTTCAGATAATTCCAACCTTCAAAACTGTTCATTTACGTCGGGTGCAAATCGGCAAAATGGACGCCACAATCCAAAGCGGCCGACTTCTTGTTGAGTTGAGGCCATGGTGCCAGTGGACTTTTTTGGTCGTCTTGGGCTATAACAAGTGCCCACCAAGTTTCATGAAATTTGGTCGAACTCAATTTTGGCTTCAACACATGGGTCCGAGCACTATGACAATATCGCATTTTCGCCTCCACCTGACCTCCGTGCCAAGCGTCCAGAGTTTTTATGCACGTTAATCTGCTCAAAAATAACTGCAAAGCCATGGATTTGATAATAATCTGAAGGAAAACAACAGGGCCTGAGCACAAATTCATGGCAGGGGCCGAAGAATCACCAAAAGTTACATACTGCAGCTTTAAAAATGGAACAAGTGGGATTATCTGAAGAAAAAAATAACTTAGCCAGGCCGCATTATTTTACAAAGTGGAATAAATGGTGATAAAAAATAAAATAAAAATAAAAGGGAAAATAAGTGCATTTTAACAGCAGCAGTTTATTTTACCTGGTGTTCTCGCCCTGCACACGAACATGATATCACTGCAGATAATGATTGTAATTCTGCGGTCGCGCCCGCACTCGGGGCCTGACAGACTAATCATACACCAGCGGCTTCAACACTTCTTGATTTTCATCTGGTGACAGTAAATAAAGAAGAACAATGGGCCCGACTGTGCCGCGGCTGTTTCCCACATCAGTGCCAACAAGCACGCAGCTATTGAATCGAGAAGGGGAAGGAGAGCTCTTCTTTGTTTGGAAAGATAAAGCTGCAGCGGTGTCGGCCAAAGACAGACAGTGTTACAGTGCCACGCTCACAGATTCACATCAATGCACCATCTCACCGCATATTAAACACGGGGACTCCCTCCACATTAGAATGTCCAGATAACAGCTCCACTTGAGCCAAATGTGAGGACATTAAAACCATTATCTGCTTTATTTTACAGGTGAACGCAACAACACAGAAGCTCAACTCAAATATTCATCAGTGCGCGTGTGACAATAAAGAGGAGAAGAAAGAGGAAACACTGAAAACCACAAAGGTTTAAGACTTTCAGTATCGCGGTAATGAGGAAGTGGACACATGGGTGTCAAATGTGGTGACAAATGGATGTGAACACACAAAACAACTGGTCGGAAACAGGCGGCTCGTGGACCACAAGTGGACCGCCCGGGCTTCAGTATTTGGCCCCTTAATTCAGAGCCTTTACTGTGAAAAAACAGGATTCGGCTGCTAGAATTAACCATAAAGTGACATAATATTTAGTCTGGATAGAATAACAGATAAATAAATAAAACACACTTTTCCTGAGAGTAAATGTCCTTAAAATTACTATCAGTATATGTTCAGTCAGGCCTCAAGCTGATTGGTCCAATTTCACAATAACGTCTACTGATTGGCTGGGTGAAATCCACGTGTTTCTAAGACACTAACAGTCCAAGGTGTATTTTAGTTACTTTTTTAAATCAATACATTCACTAAATTTGTTTTTTTTTTATGTACAAGATTGGATAGTTGAAAAGGTTTTACCTGACAGATAATGATGTTTTGGCTCATTATTCAATCGCTTAGAAAAAAATTGGCCCGAGGCTGAGCTTACAGCTGACGTCTAAATCTAAAAGAAATGACGAAATTAAAGATTAAGGATGATATTCAGTAAAGATAACGTGGATTAAATTTCACTCACAGTACGTTTTAGAACAGGGAATGTTAAAGAATGTCAAATAAAAGAACAGAGGTCAAAATAGCTTGGGATTTTTCTTTAGTTTTATTTTTTTCGTAATATTGAGTATTTCAAAAAGTTGATAATAAAACTATTGTGTGTCAAATACAACCTTTTAGAAATTGCAGACAGAGAAGAAATAAACACACTTCACATGAACACTAAAGGATTATGAATGACATTAATTTACAAAGATGAAAACTTTTAGTTAGTTAGTTAGTTAGTTAGTTCCTTTGTTTTCGCTCTCTGTAATAACCTCGAATAGAACAGACCAAAAACAGAATGAGATAAAAATGGATAATAAAAGAAAAAAAATAGGACAAACTCGTTACTCGACACTCTGCAAATGAGTTTAGTGATTTCTGACGACAACTTTATCTCAAAAAGAAAGAGGAAAACTGTGTTTATGCAGTAAAAAACTCTCATTACACACACACACACACACACACACACACACACACACACACACACAGCTGTCAGGCCGACAGGTTGTGGTCTGTAATTTATGAAATTTCACAGTGAATGGAGAGGAGAGACGGAGCAGGGGAGAGGACGAGGTTTGTGGTTCTTTGTTGTTTTTTTTTATCAGCGAGCAGCACTGGCAGGAAACACACAAACACACACGCGCACACACACACGGACGCACCCCCGCACGCACACGCACACACACACACACACACACACACACACACACACACACACACACACACACACACACACACACACACACACACATTATGGCATTACTTTTGATTAAAACCTTTAATGAGTGACAATTACAACACATACTGTATATAATCAGTCATGTATAAAGTTACCAGAAAATGACTTTGGTAGAAGTATCAAAAAGTAATTTTCTGTTTTAGAAGTAAAAGTATTAAAAATAATTGAGGAGTTAGGATCGAGCCACGGTGGCTCAGTGGCAGGGTGGGCTGTCTTTCTGGAAGGTTGAGGGTTCAATTCCTGGCTCAGCTAAGTCTATATGTGTCCTTGAGCAAAGACACTTAACCCCATGTTATAACAAACTGTAGTGTAAAGCAGCTCTATACAAATACACACCATAATACCAACTCTACACAATACAAATTAACGTAATGAAGTTATTTGTTACTTTGTTACATTACACCATGGGGCATAATCTGACATAATCTGTGCAGCATCTAATCTTTGCGTCTCACTTTCCGTGACGTTTCCCCGGCGCGACTGCTCACGCTCAACCTCAGCAAAAAGGCCAAAAGGGGAACTTCAGGAGCAAGTCAGTTGATATTTAAACTGCACGCCTGAGATAAATGCACTTCTCAAAAAAGAAGCCTGTGTTTATTTGAACAGGAGGGGCGGCGTGTGTGTGTGTGTGTGTGTGTGTGTGTGTGTGTGCGTGCGTTGTTTTGCACACACACTTCAACAGCGATCACCACAACATTAACCATTAACCTTTACCATCGCAGCCACTTGAAGCTTATGACACGGTCAATTAATTGATAAAGACTTTAGATTTAAAAAAATATATAAATGTTTTTTTAATTTACTTGATGAAATACAGAGTGAATACTTTACAAAAAAAAAAATAAATAAATATATAATTATAATAATTTCCCCCCCAGCTCTATCATGAGAAAAGTTTCATAATAAAGGATAAAAAAGACCTTTAATATTGTTTAAAAGTTGTTAAACATGTTTTTTAAGCCACTTTTAATGAGTTTTATCACTTTATGTTCAATTTATAACAACAATAATACTCACAAAAATAATCTTAAGATACTCTGTTGTGAATATAATTACTTACTACTATTTACTGACGAATAAAACCACAGCAGATGTTGGTTTGATTGAGCTATAGAAGAAAAAAAACTGAAGTAAATCAGTCAATAAATGAAGAAAATATCTTAAAGTTGAACATGAATGTAACTGATGATAGTGGACGATAAACAATAATAATTTTAAAAAGGACACATTATTGTTGTATTCTTGACTTGAGATGGTTTATGTTGCTTTGTGAAGCATGAAAATTTTTTAATTTAACATTTTAGCCATTTTAAATTCGTTTTCATCACTTTTAGTTCAATTTAATGAACTATTTCCAGTTTAAGCAACCCAGTGATACAAAAATAAAAGCCTTTAGTTTCATAATAAGAGAAAAGATCAATTCATGTCTAAATCAAGTGGCCAAAAGTTAATAGTATTTGTGGTTTGTTAAAGAAGTGCAACCAGTGAGTCTCGTATCTTTTTATGCAAATCTTCATCACTCACATCATGTTATTGCCTGACAAACAATCAAGTGCCACATGGTTAAAAATTCCCAGCACTTCTTCAGAGCGAGAGGGGGAGAAAAAAAAAAACAACCTTTAATTTAAAGGAAAATGTAATACTGAACAGCAGCAGCGAGTCAGACACATGTATCTCTGGCCTGGTTTATGCAAATTCCTTGGTCAAGTGTGGAGAATCAGTGGTTTATCCCTGGTGTTGAGTGTTGTTTGTAGATTATGATCGACGAGGACGAGGGTGACGCTCAGGTGTCAGCTCATCATCTCATCTGTTCGTCCCGACAAAAAAAAAAAAAAAAAAAAAAAAGAAGAAGTGCGCGGCTGCAGTCCATCGTGAAGTTAACATATTATTTAAAATTGACCCGCCCTGGAGGTCTGTGACGCATATATATGTCCCTGTCCAAAACCTGGACACCTGCACTCAGGCAGACTCACACCTGTTTGCACAGTAAAAATGGCCTCAATGGAGGGAAACACTCAGATTTATAAGCAGGTGAGATATTATTATTATTATTATTATTATTAGTATTGTTCTTTTATTAGTATTGTTTTATTATTCATTCACTGACGCTTCTCTGCCCGTGTCTGTGCATTCTAGACATCACTGGATACTGATATCAACCAACACTTCCAGGACGCCATCGATGTGATTCAGCACCATTCGAATAATTCATATTATGACTCAGGTACTGGAGAAAAAAGAGAAGAAAAGCAATTATCATTATTATTATTATTATTATTGTTATTAAGTCTAATTTGTGCTTAAGAAAACAAAAACATGTCTTCTTTTATAATTAAATTTAAAGATTTTGAGGTTTTAGTTCACTTTGATTTATTGTCAGAATTAGCCACAAATAAAGCAACATTTATTTAACGTATAAAACACAGTAATTAGTGAGTTATACCAAGATTAAGTTCATTCAAACTTAACTAAACAGTGTCTTTATATATATAACTCACTGACTCAAAGTCTGATTGTGGAAACACTGCTGTGATGTTTCTACCACATCTTGTTGAATGAAGACATGAATTTATCCCAGTAAAACTATAAATAAAAGTCCTGACTCTCACTCATAAATATCTTCTATATATATTCTGTTTTTCAGAGTACCCGCACTATGAAACCCTGGTTGCTCAGCACCACTGCCTGGTGACTCCTCCGCCAGACGCTCCAGCTGCTGCATACGACTGGAGTGACGCGGCTGTGAGTACATGAATGATCATAAAAGACGTGGAGATATTTGCTTTTTTTTACAGGCGTTTTTAAATTGGGGGGGAAATATGTGTCTCTTGCAGCAGCAGCAGTCGTGGCATCAGGTCATCCCCGATGTCTCGCTGGGTCACTCCATACCAACTGAATCTCCTCAGTTCTACTCCATCTTACCACCACAGAGGACCAGCAAAGGTAACCAGAAGCTTAAGAGTTTGAGTCCCCACCAGGTCACAAAAAGGGGCTAGGAAAGGTAGTCAACCCCCACAGGTGACTAGGAGAGGACGGGTTAAATGCAGAGAAGGAATTTCCCAAATAAAAAAGTAAACTAAATCATAAAAAAAGGCCTAAGTTTTCAAGACAAAAATAATGGGAGCTGTGTAAAGTAGTGCACTTTTTCCTTTTTTCAACGGTCAAATCAAGTCAACTTTATTTCTAGAGCATATTTAAAAATGTCGACCAAAGTGTTTTCCAGCAACATAAAAGGTATAAAAACATCAAATCAATATAAAAAAGTAAATGGTTAAAAAAAAAACTAGATGTAGGGGTCCAAGTTGACTATTATTTTTTATCCTGGTGAAGTCCAAGAAGAAGAGGTGGATGTGATTCAAAATTTGAAATTCATAATTCAAAAAATACAAACAACACTAGAGAAATAGGAAAACAATTACCAAACGATTAACCCCCTAAAATAGTCCAAATGTAATTCCAATTCACTGGTTTGTTTGCCTTTTCTACATGTGTCTACATTGTTGTTTTTAAAGAGCCGTCTTTTAATGTTTTACATATAATTTCTTCTGCGCAGTTGTTCCATACAGTCGCTCCTGTTGTTTTTGGACTTTTGGAACAATCAATAAGTCAACAGTTATAAAAATTTTGATTTTTAAGGACAGAGAAAACATGTGTGTCCGACTGTCACCGAGTATCTCTTGTCAGTTGCTATTGATTCAATGACTGTACTGCCGCACCAATGAAGATGTTGCAGTGAAAAACCCTACACCCTACACCCTACACCCTACACCCTACACCTAACCCTACACCCTAACCCTAACCCTAACCCTAAATTTACCCAAACCCAACCCCAAACCCCAACCCCAACCCCACATGGACAATGACTTTCTAACCCTACTCCGTCCTCTCCCCGCAGGTCGAAAGAAGCTCAGACTCTACGAATACCTCCACGAGGCTCTGAACGACCCCAACATGGGCGACTCCATCCAGTGGACGGACAGCGGCAGCGGCACCTTCCACTTCATCTCCAAGAACAAGGAGAAGCTGGCCGAGTGCTGGGGCCAGCGCAAAGGCAACCGCAAGACCATGACCTATCAGAAGATGGCGAGGGCGCTGAGGAACTACAGCCGCACGGGCGAGATCATCAAAGTGCGCCGCAAACTCACGTACCAGTTCGACCCGGCCATCCTGCACAAGCTGGGCTCCACGCAGGTGTCCCTGCACCTCCCCTGCCACACTGCACAGGAGGAGGTCCACACCCAGCAGAACCAGAACCAGAACCAGGCCGAGCAGATCTACTTCGGCGGCTCTGCAGCGGGCGACTGGCCCACCTGGTACGGACACTACCAGCTGCAGGAGGACTACGACCTGGCGTCCAGCTTCACCTCACACAGCACAAGCAAACTCTGAGCCGCAGGATTCAAATTCAAGATCGGTTTTAAAACGAACCAAACAACACGATTTTAATCACTTGGACACTTTAATACACTTTAACTCTGCCTGCACTACACACACACACACTATATACTACAATCTGATTCTATAAATACATCGGTTAATGGGTCAATACCCACTGTTTTGGGGGGAAAAACTATACAAGAAAATTACGTTTAAAATCATTTGTTATAATTCTGTCTTTTGTTTTGTTTCTTTTAACCGTTAAAATTAAAATCTTTTAAGCCGTAGTTTAATGTCAACTTTCCATTGAAGGCCATATGCAGCAAATTTCAAAGAAATACAGCAAAAAACGTTAAAAAACATGAATATTTTTCTTATTATGTTGTGTTTTTATCTTGCCTTATTGTCAAAATGTTAAGTTATATGTAACATGATGTCATCTTTTTAATGTTTTCTTTTTATACTATGTATATTTATTGTGTATTATTATTTTTATCTGACCACTAAATTCATATGTGTGCTTTCGCATGTGCTTAATAAAAAGTAAAACAAAATAAGTGGCATTTTCACTCAATAATATATAAAAAAAAGGGTATGGTGTTGTATAATTTGGCACTTTCACTACTGGAGTGAAATATTACAACAGGCAGAGCTCAGAACAGAAAAATGAAGACACATCCTGAGAGGAAAAATATGGCAGCAAGTGTGTTTTTCCTGAAAAGAGCGCTCTGCGCCTCCAGGCCAGGTCTTATCTGCTTGAGCGGGGAGGATGTGGTCAGCTCTGGGAGGCTTTTTTGACGGGTTGACTGCTGGTGTCGGGGCTGTTTGGGACGGTGGTCATTGTTCCTGTGAGAAGGGGGTAATAAGAACATGTGTGTGGGGCTTTGCACAGAGCCCCGTTCCTGTGTGTGTGTGTGTGTGTGTGTGTGTGTGTGTGTGTGGGTGATAATAAGAGTCGCGGTTCTGGAGCATTTCAAAGTCAGAGTTTGTGAAATTCTCCCAAGACCTCATCTCTGATGGTAAAGAGGCGACTTTAACTGCGAGGGGCAACAGACGCTGATGCTGTGTTGTTGTTGTTGTTTTAAAACGATTTTATCTTTGTCGAAATTATCTTTCCAGGAGACTCAGTCTGACTTTGAGGTGATCTTGGAGTTCCTGGAGGAGTACTACAGGCAAAACGCCACAGGGAACGGTAAGAGGGAAGATTTTCTTATCGTGAAAGACGATTTTTACTTCTTTGAGAAACCTTTTGGTATTAACTTATTCCCCCCCCCTTCCAGAGGATAAGGTGTACGGCACTGCACCTGTGGATGAGGCATCATGTGAACAGCGCTGGATGTGCTATGATCCACCTGTGAGCATTGAAGAGTGATTTCCATATTTTCAATTCCAATTTGATCTGCTCTGTTTTACTATAATGGAATATGATATCGATACATGACAGCGCATTTGGTGATATAGAGGAAGTTTGACAGCCAGTGCTATTTAACTGCTCAGGATTCATTTTCTCCATCCTTTCCCTCATATGTCAAGCGTAACCCTCAGCCATTCCTGGCACACGAAGCCCCGGCAACGCTCTGCCAGAGCCCAACAGCAACACTGTCTGAGCATGGGTCACTGCCAGACTTTGTGTCAACAAGACAAACAACCAAACACAGGGCCACAGCAACAGGGAGTGGTGAGTTCTCCTTTTTCTGGTCACTACATACTGTTATTACCCCGGCTGCTAATAGCCCCGAGGGAAACAAAAACCAAGAGAGCAAATAAGAGACCTTCCCTTTATCGTAAAAAAAACAATGGAGGTGTGCGCGGCTTAAGCTCAGAAGCGGTTTTTACATATCCATCAGATAACAACATTTACGGCTCTGGCGGCTCCATGAGATTAATGGCATCTCAGCAGTGAAGATTTTTCAGGGAATCGTTGTATTTGAGGAAATGATTAACCGTAATCCAGCTCCAACTGCTTTACTGTGGCACAGCAGCTGTGATCTTCTTTTTCGTACAGGGTACATGCAGGAATCCTGAAGTTCATTTCAATGACCTTAATCAACAACACATATTTAACTTGCAAAACAGTTGTAGTTTGCAATCAAATATTATTTCGCACCATAACTTCTAATCAGCCCTGTCATAAATAACACGCCCTGTTTCCTCACCGGCTGCAGGTAGAAAGGTGCGACTCTTTCACTTTCTCTTTGAGATGCTGGAGGATCCAAACATGGCCCACTGCGTGTCCTGGGTACCGGCGGCCACCGCCGGCGTTTTCCGCTTCTCCTCCACGAACAAGGACCAGGTGGCGGCGCTTTGGGGCCAGAGGAAAGGCAACAAGAGGCCCATGACTTATCAGAAGATGTCGCGGGCGCTCAGGAACTACGCCAGGTCAGGGGAGATCTTCAAGGTGAAGAAGAAGCTCACCTACCAGTTCAGCCAGGACACTCTTATGTCACTACAGAGGTGTCATCCAGGAGACTTGTAAATGTTGTGTTCCATCGTCATCTAAAACTCTAAATGTGTATATTTTTAGCCTCTTTTTTTTTAAGTCTAAACATCTTTCTTGACAGCTACAGGTGTAAATATTACAACATAAATATAAGTTACTGTTATTAGAGGTAGTGGTTTTACGAGTTGCGGGCGGTGGCGGTGACTGAAAATCAAGGAGTAGATAAAGAAGAAAAGATCTAGTTAATGTCTAATTAAATATGCAGCACACAATATAAATATATGCTATTATTATTATCCAATGTTATTATGAGTTATGTCTGCATTCATGTCATCCATGTGTGACGTCCTGCTGTTTGTATTGTTGCGTTGTTTTCTTTGTTGAGTTCTGCAATCTGTCATTACCTGCATCTTCAAATTTACTGTATAGTTATTTTATATATAAACACTATATAAAAACCGACTCTGCTATGTCACAATTTTTCAGCATTTAAAACTCTTGGAATGTGTCAACATATTTTCTGTCCCCACCATAATAAGAGTAAATCACATTTGTGAGTATATTTCTTGGCCGGTGAACATTTCCACTATAATCCAAAAGAAATTAGCCTAACAGCAAGTTTATTTTGGGTTTATAGAGCTGTGACGTGTCTAATGAGGGTTATTTATTATTATTATTATGTTATGTCGGCTATTTGATTTTTACCATTTTGCACTTCAGGGTAATTTATTGTAGAAATATACTTGATTCGGAGATGGTTGTTCATCATGTGTCCTCAAAAATGGCATCTTTTGTTGAGTTTTTTGACACACAACACTTATTATAACCTTTTTGAATCTTGCACCTGGCAAATACTCCAAATTACATGAGCAAAAAATAAAACCCACTCTAAAAACTGATTAAAACTAACTCATTTTAAAAAACAAAAAGCCAAAACTAACAAAAAAACTATTATAAATTTGCTCTCAGCCATGTATGTTGCTTGTATGTGTTTTTTGATGACTGTGAGACACCAGAGGGTGTCAGTGTCGTCCTTGTCACTGCTTCAAGTGTCTTTGTTGGGGTGTTTTTTTTTTCTTTTTTTTAGAGACCTGACCTCATGGCTAAACAGCCTCAGTGATGTGAACTCTCTGCTGTCCCGGGCAGCACCAAATGGTTTTGTGGTCGTTGTAGTGGACCCGCGTGATACTCCCTTAATCCTAGTATTTACTGCTGGAGCCCGCTCTAAAGTTATAAATGGGGCTAACTGAGCTACAGGTGTCTGGTTACTAAGAAAAGGCCACATTCTTTGACGCTAAATGATGAAAACTGTCTTTGAAGGGAAAGTGCACATTCCTATATATATTGACATGTTCCCGCATTAGATTGCGTGCATCGGCTTGGATTATATGTGTATTTACAGCGCGAGGGATCTCCTCACATGCTGTGGTTGTCGTGAGTAATGATGGTATGAACAAAAAAAAGCTGCATTCTGCTCTCAGACAGTAGACATGGACCGAAAATAGAGCTGCCCTGCTGGCGTGTCTGAAGAAATAATTGTGCATGCTTTAAATTCACTTCCACGTTGAGATCATTAGTACTTTAACACAAGGGCTCGTGATATTTTTACTGCATTTCAATATGTTTTTTTTAAGCCTTTCCTGAATAGGTTTCTGAAAGATGAGAAACTTGCGAGTCAAGAAAGAACTTGCAAGTCAAAGTCAACGTGTTGAGGTTATTACGGTAATTTCACTCGTGCTGTTGCAGGAAGCCGGAGAATATTAGTTTTTGATAATTGAAATAAAAACTCACTCAAACAAATGCTACTTTAAATGTGGTATGCTGTTCACATTTCAAATTAAACACATATGGTGTTCATACATATGGTGGTACTACTACAGTTTTTTTTTTTTTTTTAAAATAAAACGTTTTGTTTTTCTTCATTTCAAATTGTTAATACACTACACTCTTAGAAATTAAAGTGCTAAATAGAACCATATAAGGACTTCGGCTTGTCCTCATAGGAGAACCCTTTTTGGCTCCAGGTAGAACCTTTTCTATAAAAGTTCCACTAGGGACCCTTTTAAAACTCTTTATTCAGGAAAGGGGTTTGAAAGGGTTCTCTGTATTAAAATGGTTCTTACTGGAACCATTAGTGTTACCAAGAACCCTTGAAAAACCCTTTCTTTTGGGAAAGGGTTTTTTAGAAGCAAATGGTTCCAGGTAGAACCTCAGCCCTTGTAGAAGGACCCTTGTGGAACCCTTATTTCTAAGAGTGTATTTTAACATGCAGACAGACATTTTGAGGCTTACGTGTTAAAGGGTTAAAAGAAAAATCCCTGCTCTTGCTGCTGCTTGTTTATCTAAGCATCTTTCAGCCTCTGTGTTTACTGCAGGACTCTTTGGTTTTCTTTGCTGTTGGATGTGCTAAACAGACTAATTAGGCCCAAAAGAAGCAAACTCAAAGACACAATACACAATGAAACCCCCGTTTCATGTCAGATTCACACGTCAAATGTCAAGGTTTATGGGAGCTTCTAAGTATAGGCCACAAAACCACCAGCCAGGCATCTCCCCCTGTATTCATTTGCCAACTCAAAAGGCCTGCTGTTCTTGGACAGCGTTCCTCCCGGATTAAACTGATATCTGGCATCTGGCTTTAGTGCAACGCATGTCATCTCAGTCTTTTCTTTTATGAAAGAAATCCAGAGATTCTCTGACCATGTTGTATATATCGCCTGACCATAACGCGGGATTGTCGGAAAGTATTACATCAGCCTCAGACCTGTGACAATGACGACACCTCGTCCTTTTAGATGCCACCGCCCGATGTCCCGAGTCCACTCCCTCTTCACCTACTTCTGTAGTGCAATAACAAATGATAATAACAATAATAAAAATAGCACCTGTTACCGCTGATTTGTCACCGGCAGCCGCACAACTCCTCTGGGACGACAAATGGGCAACAAATGCAGTTCAATTCAATAAAGAGAATACACAAAATCCAACATAAAACCTTTTTGTGCCACTTGTGCCACACATACGAGGCAGATATACAGTACTCCAGAAAGCACAATGGATGCGGGCGGTTTATTTTTAAGTTGATCCCACACACACACCATCCTGCAGCTTTAAATACTTGGTGGGACACTAAATCTGCAGACACAAATAGTCCCCCAATACATTATTTTCTTGTGATTAAGTGTAGAGCTGGAACTATTTTGATCATCGATTAATCAGTTTGGGTGTTTCTTAAAGTTTTTCCGCTTCTCAAATGTGAATATTTTCTGGTTTCTTTGCTACGTAGAACATTTTTTCAACATGTCCTTACATTTTACGGACCAAACAGGTCCTCGATAAATCCACAAATTAATCACCAGATTAACGAATATGAAAATAATCCTTAGTTGCAGCCCGAATAACTACAGTGCACAAGCCATCATTTAAAATTTGCATCTGCTTTAGATACTAAAGAGCTTAGCAGAGATCAACACATCATTGCCTCTGTGCTTAAAAAACATAGATTTGTTTCGATTTGACATGATTCTGGAAACTTCTCTTGGCGACAGCTGCATTATCGTTTTGCTGCAACCTTTAAAAACTTGGAATATGAGGTGTCCAAGTTACAGAGACATCAAGCGAGGGAATGTGTGCTTCACCACATCGACATGTCCGATCGATGTTGTGTTGAGCTACAGTCAACTTTCCAGTGCTTTGCGTTGGCAGAAAGCCCTCAACAGGCTGGAGAATCACATTCTTAGCTTGGTCTCTTCACTGGATTTGGTCAACAATGACAAAAGAGAATGAAATGCAACTGTTGTTTTGAAGATAATTTCTAAAAATAAGTACTTGCTGTTGCCTCTTTTCCACAAAGCTGGCACAGCAGCCGCCAGTGGATAGGGGGACAGTGATGCTGCAGACATTGTAAGACAGAGCTCCACTGTTAATTATAAAGAGGAGGAGCATGCCACCTTGCTATATAAGGCCTGAAAGCCTGTCCCCCCTCCTGTATCTGTCACTGGTCCTCTCTCCTCCCCCACTGAGATTTCCAAGCCGTATCCCCGCGCCCTCCTCATCTCCCATCACTGTGGCCTGTGGGGTCCCAGAGGTTTATCCTGCCACTATCCTGTCCTTATCATCACCACCGTCTCTCTCTCTTCATCTTGGACTGAACGGACTCCCAATCTTAACCTGTCCTCCCACAAGGTGTCCACTGACCTGCACCTTTTGACTCCTTGTCGATTTTCTTTGGACACGGCTCAAGATGCCAGAGCCCACAAAGAAAGGTAGGAGTGTTGACAGAGGAGATGGACTCGGCATGTTGCCTGCAGCAGCGAACAGATCTAACGTGCTGCGTGTTTTGACTGATTCATTGAGTTTTGACGGCTGCAAACAGCAAATTTTGATGTTGCATGTCAACCGTCTTTGATCAAAGTTGATACTGGCTGCAGGGAGCTCCATCACTTTGTGGCTGGCTTGCCAGCTTGTTCGCAGGAATTCTCAAAGTGACTTTGACAGTGGTGTTGTATTACTGATGTATGTGAGGTTCCGCCATCCTGTGGAGCAACACAAGATCTGAGGTCCATGCACAGATGCTATTGTTGCTATCTGGGGTTTGCCAGGTCTGATAGTTCTAGGTGTTGCAACTGGAGAGAGGCACGATGATGAAGCACGGCAGAGGAATGTTGATGAGTGGCGAGTCGAACACAAAGTGAATATCCATGAAGGATGATGCAGTTAGGATAGACTGCATGAATAATAAACCAGTGTCGTCCCCTCGGACCAGTTCTCCGCCCATAATTCCAATCCATATTTAACCACACACATCATCTTATCTCATCTCATCCCCCCGGCCCCGCCCCGCCCTCATGTTCTCCACACCATAACGCCACTCATCTGCATCATCATGTCCATCAACAGTCCTGTTTAATCTGGTCCTGTCTGTCGTCTGTCATTACGATATGGTATTACTCCCACCCTCCCCGTTAGCGGTACTTTTTTGTTTTGGTTTTGGGGGGGTTGCTGATGAGCCAGGCATGCCCATGTAGCGAAAATAGAACATTTTAGTTGGCCTCTTGGAAGCCACCCTAATGACTGCTGGTGCAAAAAAGCATTAAAGATCCGGGTGAAAAAGATTAACTATGTCCTGTCTTTGAAAGAATCAAGATTAACTTTTTGAGACTGGGTCTATTGAAGCAAATTGGAGTTTGGAACAAACTGCTCAAATGTCCTACTTTGCATCATCAAAACAGCCAGAAGCAACCAGCCAAGCCTCTAAAATGAATGTATGTACCTTGGTGCAGATGATTGTGTGATGAGTGTACGCCCCAAAGTGATCATCCACTACCATAAACATCTATGATCCCCTCCGAGACAAAGCTACAGAGAGAAATAGAAGCAACAGATTCCAGCCTGCTGCAAACACTCCCCAGAAATAGCTGCACGGCCCAGAGAAGCAGATATATGAGGGTAGAAAAGTATTGTTCTTTAAGTCTGAACAGCTGAAGAGGAGGAAGCCAGCACTGTTGTTTTAGACACCCCACTCTCAAGCCTTTAAAAAGTCTGAACAAGAGATGACGAACTGGCTGGAGCGGCTCGGAGATCTCTTGGGACTGGGATTCTTGTCCCGGGAATAGTTCAGAATGAGTGCCCTTTTAATCCCTATCCCTTGTTCCCTGCCATCTCCCTTCACTGCCACCTACCCCAACCCCGCGCCCCCCACCCCACCCCACATCTCTCCTGTGCCACACGCCAAAACAGACACCTCCCCGCTACCCCTGCATTAAAGACGGATCACTCAGAGGTCACCCATCAAATGTCTGACCCTTTGCCCAGAGTTGCGATACTGCAACGGTTTGGGTTTCAGTCGTGGTGAAAAGTCTGTGTCTTCGCATCATGAGATTTACTGTCACAGTCCATCACTCTCCTTGGATTCTGCCCTCTGACATTGTAGCTTTGTGTTACAGAATACCACCTCATAAATCAAACAGGGGAGAATACAAAGAGAAAGGCCTGTCAGCAGCTAATTGTCACCCAAGTGAGGCTCTCACCCCGCACGCAGATTCTTAAAGGGTTATTTAAGTTCCATGTTATGATATTTTTCCAACCACAATTGCAATAAACACGTGTCAATCTAAAACACAGAATGAGGGCTCATCCTGATTAAAGTTATAATGATCTATACACGGAAAAAAGAAGCTGTCTGCAGTTTGGCTCTTGCTGGAGCCTGTATGAGCCCCTCTGTCTGCAAGCCAGCAGGAGCAACAGCTGAAAATACCTGCAGCTCCGTCAGCTGCACTGGGAGTCCTCAGAGGTAAAACAAAACCTTTCTCCACTCTCATTATCTCAGCGGTGATGAGACAGAGAACGAGCAAGGCCCATTCTCGGGTGCATGATGTGACCCTCCAGGATTGTGGCCTGGTGGCCAGCAACACATTGTTTTGAAGTGAAGTGAAGCGAGAGAGCAGCTAATTCTGACAAAGGAATGCTCAGCGGGAATCGTTGCGAACAGAGGAATATTAGGAGGGGAGGAAATGGAGGGTAAAAATGGTGCCAATAGTCATACAAGGAGTTGGGTTTGCAGTACCCACCTGGGAGATGCAAATAGAAGTGACTTTGATAGTGGCATGTTAGTTGGTGCCAGACAGGCTGGTCTGAATACTTCAGAAACCATCACTAGGGATTACAGAGAAGGGTCAGAAAAGGAGCTAGTTCTTTGGGTGAAAAGGATTTGTTGAGGTCAGAGGAGAATGGCCAGGCTGGTTTGCGACAGAAAAAGTCATTCAAATAATCCACATGTCAAATCTTAAAGCAGAAGACCACACCAGCTACTACTCCTGCCTCTTTTAGGGATCCAGTATACCTAATAATGAGGCCAGTGAGGATACAACTTTAGAGAAACTGCTCTTGTATTATTTTTCTACATTGATGCACTTGGTCCACCAATACGCTTTCCAATCCATGCGTGAAAGAAGGTCACATCCTGACCATCCTCAATAGCACCATCAATCTTCACCATCAATCTGAAAGTAAAGACCACCCACCCAGGTGGGAGTTTTTGGTTTCACTGTCACCTACAGATCTTCAAATCACCTACGAATTTACAAATATCTGTGATTCAGTCAACAGTTATGTTTTAAAATTGGAGTTGCACCATTTGTTTCCAGGTGAGGATCGAACTGTTTGAAGTACCCTTGTAGGATTGCTTCCAATGGATCCAAGGCCAAGAACCAGGCCTAGGTCTGGGGGTTGTAGAGCCCAAAGCCATGTCTGTCAGCTATACATTTGCCCACCTTGCGTTACTTGTCTGAAGCTCCCCTGTGTTCAGGACAACCTCTGGATGCTCCGTGTGCCATTAACCCACTAATAACAAAAGAGGTTAATTTTTTCTAAGCCAGTCATAGCTTGCCAAAGAACTGTATGGATGCTTTGATCTGCTGAGGCCTCGTAGTGAGTGTGAGTGTGAGTAAGTCTAGACGAGGCAGAGGGCAAACAAATGGTGTGTCATGGGGGCGTCCTGCGTAATCACTTAAGATTACATAGGTCTGAAGATCCAGTCACCCAAGGATTAGTGCTGAATCAATAAAGTGGGTCAATGTTCACAAACAGAAGGAGGTTTTTTTTGAGTGTTTGTGTTGATTACATCAGAGCCACATGATCTTGATGTCCTGTTTGATTTTTATCTCTCTTTAGATGAGATGCCCAATGGCCAGCCAGAAGGTAAGTGAATGGCGACACTCATCAAATCTCTCCCCCGACAACTTAATATTCTTAATATGATTCTTTACAGATCATATCTCGACAAAAACTATCAGATCATATCTCGACAAAAACTATCAGGTCACTCAAAAAATGCAGATCGTTTCACAAGAGAGACAAAGTAATCATGCGGTGTCGGTACCCGTGTCAAAAAGTTTGCAGAACTGAACGCGTCTTTGGGTGTAACGCAACAATCGATATGCCGAGCTCCAGAGTGAGCTGCGGCGACAACCGAGCTGTGAGTATCTCTAACATTCCACTCGCCGCTCAGCTGATCCTTCTTTGTTGATTCAGCTGACGCCCCCCCAACCTCCCAATGTGTGTCGGTGCTGGGCTTTGACCTTGGAGCCGCAGCATCTTGAGGTTCCAACATGGTTGTCTTTTTAGGGCTAGACTAAAAATGTTCCCGTCAGATAAATACTGCATAAATTTAGTGATCCAAGGATGCCATTCAGATCGTCATCTTATAAAAAGCAATTATCAATAATAGAGTACTGTATGTAATGTCTTTCACGGTCTGTAAAAATGTCCTCATGATGCGTATCTATCAATACTGGTCATGATAAATGAAATAATGTACAGAGACAAACATACAGAAATGTGTCATATTTCCAGGGCATTAGTATCAAAATATAATAATATATAGAATATAGAGCAGAATGGACACATAATACTGTTTGATAAAGCATGACATTTAAAAACTGTGACACAATTATCAACCGTTAACAAAAACAACAACACTGAATGGTATGATCCAGGCTTGTCCAGTCTTGATAAAAAAAATCTCTTTAACTCGGTGTGTTTATTGATAACGACGATTTCTGCAAAAACCTCTAATACAGCCTAATCTTGAAATATTAACAGCACATTTTTCACAGAAAAATAGTCAACAATATATTGAAAAATAAACTATAGGTCCCCCCCCACGAGTTATATGTTCAAATGAACTGTGAGAATGGTCCAAAACGATATCTGGTTCTGTACAATGTGATATGTTGTGAATGTCTACAGGAAGAGGCAGGTGGGTGGATGTACACATATGTGTTTCCATGTCTGTTTGTGTCTGTGTGTGATTCTGTGTGAGACTGAGAGACGCAGTGCAGAAGCTGCAGCTTTGTGCTTATTAAAAAGCAGCTCTTCCATCCACCACTATATTTGTCACACGCTCAGAAAGTGTTGCCCCAGACAGTAACGGTGCTCCGCCCCCACCTGAGATTACCTTGGAGGTTTCTCCACCACCAGGTGGGTAAACCGTGATGGACACCCTGACCCCCACCACCCGCTTTCTACAGAATGTTTAGGTCTTTTCATCACACTCACATCACTGGTTTGTTTGGAGTGTGTCGTCACGGTTTTTTTTTTGGTACTTAATTCACTCTGAGAGGCCTGAAACTGCACTTTTCTTGTGAAGGTATGATTATTAAATACACCTTTATGTTCACGGAAAAAAAAAAGTTAACTGGGTTATCTTTAAATCTGCCACCCCTCACTCACTGTGCACATATACCTGCACTGCTCTACTGTATATGTGCTTGCCTTGGGTCTTTAGTGCCGTCTCTAACTGCTGCCGTGTTTTGCTTCTGATATGTGTGAGTTAATACAATGTAGGGATTGAGGAAGTTGGGATTTACTGATTGGTCAAATGAAAATATGGAGCACTAGCAGTGATATAACAAAGTAAAAGATTTTATAGTGCAAATAAAGTATCTTGGGGTTCTGAGCTGCGTATTGGACAGAGTAGTAGATTCTAAGACATTGCAATCATAACCTTGTTAAGAGCCAACAACCCTTGTTGTTTAAACCAAATTATTGATCACTTAATAAGGGAAATAACTGTCAGATTAACTGATTATTGAACTGATAATTGTCCAATGTGGTTTCAATTGTTTTTATATTTAGCTATTTTGATTTTGATTGCAATAGTTTTTACACATTATATCCTTAATGTTCAGTAAATCCAAACCTCTTTGATCCCTTTCAGTAAAGATACCGTATGACCAGAAAGACAACCTATTAACATAGACATCATGGAGATGCAGATAATTTATTTATTGGTTGAATTTTGAACACAATTGTGGCTTTCTGGTGATATGATATCTACCTAATTTAAGCAGCCGTTGCCTTGCAAAGGCATTGTCTTGCCTGTGATGCTTGCTGCTCCAGCCTGGCACTTTGTCTGATGTACAGAATCGGTAGCAGAAGTGAAAGAGCCAGTAGAGACTGTTGGGGAGAAACCAGAGCCCTCAGAGCCATCAGAGCCCTCAGAGCCATCAGAGCCCTCAGAGCCCCCAGAGCCCTCAGAACCCTCGGAGCCTGAGCCGTTACAGGCTGTGGCAGCTCCAGAACAGGGTACCACCACTGAGAATGGCTCAAACCAACCGCAGCCTGGTGAGACTCAGGCCAAAGAGCAAACAGAGTCTGCTAACTCTGCTGTAAAGGAAGAGGGCCCTCGCTCTCCCCCACCAGTTGGTAAGTATTCTGTTTAAATACACACAACTCCCAGGTCGCTCCTTGTTTAAATGCATGTTTCAATCCCTCCAGCAAATCAGTCGTAAGCCTTGGAAATCTTCTAGATGGCTCAGCAGCTTTGCTAAACCGGCCCTTTTTTATCCTACAAGACCTAAATGTCGGATTAATTTGCAGCAGAAAGCTCAAAAACTGATTTAATTCTCAGTGACTAGAGCCAAACATTGATCTGACCTCAAAGAAATGCACAAAATATCATTGCACCTGGCCTGGCCACGTCCTCCTACTTCCTCCAAATGTCTTTCACGTTTTTTCTTGTTGGATCTGAGGACATATTCGGGACAGATTGGGAGTATTTAGATAGGGATTTCGCATGATCTGCATCACTCAGGACAGAAGATAATGCCATGTTTGAACACTCAGAAATATACTTTGGTACGGTCAAATTCCTTTTGTCCAAAAGTTGCATGTCATGGTCCACTGAAAGTCATGTCCCGCATGTGATCGATGGCCTCGTTGGCCTGCCAGTCTGCCAGTCTTGAGTCTTGTTGGCCTGCCAGTGATGGAGCTTTTTGATAGGTGGGTCTATTTGTCAACGACATCTTTATTGCAGATAATGATGTGACAGCAAGTACCAAATCCCCAACACCCCAAGCAGGTTGGTACCCTTAACAACCCTACCACTTCCTATTTTTGTCCCTCTTCGTATTACTCTCTGAGGACGGTTGCAATGGCAATGGACCGCAAAGCATGAGATGAGGTCAAATCAATGCCCAAAATGGTGCTTTGTGAAATTTGTGATGAAAGTATGGAAGTATTCATACGTATGTTGGTGTTAAATCAGCAAATATTCCTACATGTAAGTCTCTGCACAGCCATACATGTAGTAAAATGTGTGATTTATTTATGCAAAATGCCTCCTAGAAACACATCAACCTTTATTTACATATCTCAAATAAAGGTAAGACTGTGTCAATATGTCACATGTATATATCCTGAATAAATACATGGATGATTTTGATGGGTTTACGCATATTAATGCACTCGACCGCTTATTATTTTAATCAGTGAACAAGCTTGTGTGTCTATTAGAGGGAACAGTATTGAATTTCAGATTTTGTTTCTTTGGATACTTTGGATGAATTCTCAGTTGTTCACATAAATGTCAAGTGTGTTATATTTAGGAGGGTTTATTGGCAGAAGTGTAATATACTGTTAAGTGTATAGTCACTTTTTGACGTTTATAAAGCTATACAAAAGTTGTCTTCTTGCTCCACCATGTTTTTATGTCTTGTCTTCCAAAGTAAAAGTTTACTACACAAACAAAAAAGGACATCTTGGTATGCAAAGACCACCGCAGTTTCCCCAACAAGCTTGGGGAAATGGAGGGGTGACCACAGGAGGCACAATATTGTTCTAACATGCAGTGTCACCATTAGATGTCACTGGTTCTGACACAGCGTATCTCCATAACTGTGCTTTTCTTCACAGAGGACGCCAGTCCACACAAGAAAGTCTCTGTTGATCTGCCTAGTAAGAGCCCTCTGTTAAATCCTTCCACGATTTTAGTGTCAAACACCCAGTTGCTCACTCTAAAATCGGAATGACCCACCGTCTGAACACACTGTGTAAAACGTGTTTATTCATAGGTGTTTTGGTGTGTATAGAATTTTGGTTTTCAGCACAAGGACCTGACGGTGTTGGACTTTCCCTTTCTAACGTATTAATCTACACCCATTAATGGACTGGTGCCATTCTTTTCATTTTCCATTTTAATTACTATTATACACATGTCGTGTTCTTGTTTTCTGTACACATAAATTGCCATTTATGTGAGTACATTTGGAATTCTGGTCAGTCACATCTAAGTGACGCTCCCTCCAATCACCAATCAGTGTTCAGTCAATATCCAAAATTTAGTCTGAACTCCAAAAAGAGCTTTTGATTCAGAATTCCTTGGGCCTAAGCTTGGAAGTCTTTAATCGCTTGCTGGTGAGTGTGTGCTTGCTTCAGTGGACTTTACAGTACTATTCCTTACAATATGCTGTAAATTTCTCTCTGTCTTTGTTCAGATGATAGCGCCTCTCAGTCAACCAGGGGGAGAAAAGACTCAGGTAATAAAGTGACAGTCGAACTGTAAGATACTTATATATATATCTGGTCAAATCAATCCTTGCCCCGCAGCTTTCCAGGTATTCTGAAGAGTGTTTTACGTCTGTAATGTCAAAGTGTAATGAATTCACATTCACAGCTCCAGGATCGCACAGAAGAGCGGAGCATCACGGGTTCACAAACACAAACATTTTCTTTATACATCCAATTTTGTGTTTGGTTTACATGGCCTGCAGAACAAAGGATCTGCCTTTGCTGCATTTCATTATTGTCCGTTTCATGCTTTCCATGTTGCAAAGAGCTTAAAATCTGTTGCCGTATGCGGTGCGAATGTTGAACGTGAGAACATGTGCGTCTTTTAGTCTTTCTGTCTGTCTCTGTTACTTTACCCTAAACTTTAAGATGAAATGTGAAAGGTGGGTGTTGTGAATTCCTTAATATTCTTACACAGTGGCTGTCGATGAAAGATCTTTGGCTCACAATTGTTTTTTTCCTGAATGACCAGTGTGGTCTCTGGGCGAGGGCCAGAACCCAGACGACCTGGACAAGCCCATTGACACTCCACCACTGTCTACACTGCTGATAGAGAAACCTCAAAGTGGCTCCATCCCCGTTGGTGAGTCATGGTGCAAATAATAGGTATTAAGATAGAGAAAATACCACTAAAAGCAGCCTTGGCAACAGTAGAAACCATAAACACAAGCTGTCTCCATACCGAAGATAAAGCTGGCCTTGCAAACGTTAGCCACCATAAACTACTGGTCATAAAAGACCTCAACAGTCATCATCTATTTTCAATGTAATATCTCAGGAATATCTTGAAGGATTCCCTTCAAATTTGGCATGAACATTTACTTGGACTTGATGATGACCACATTTGATCTTGGTGGTTAAACGTCTCGATCTTTACATCCAAAAGTCATAGTCAAGGTCATGGCTGCCTTAATCAAATAATACACATAATCAAAATAGGTCTGGAAAAATGTAGACTTAGACTGTTGATAGGCTGAAAATAGTCTTGTTATTAACGTGACTTAATTGACTTTCTGTGTCCAAAGGTGGAGACATCAACTTCGTTGCCAAGGTGGAGGCCAAAGATCTTCTCCGCAAACCCACCGTCAAGTGGTTCAAAGGAAAATGGATGGATCTGGCCAGCAAAACTGGGAAGCACCTACAACTGAAAGAGACTTTTGACCGAATAACTAAGGTCCTTCTGTCATTAATGGGGTTGTGAGCACCATACTTGTAATACTACATAAATGTTGTTACTAAACTCCTTTGTATCGCCCCTCCCTGGCAGGTCCACACCTTTGAGATGCACATTATCAAGGCTAAAGACAATTACGCTGGGAATTACAGGGTTGAGGTCAACTACAAGGACAAGTTTGACAGCTGCTCCTTTGACTTGGAAGTCAGAGGTTTGTTAAAGCGGCATCGCTCATGACATCAATCAATCTCGGCATAAAATGGCACAAAATGCAGACCACTGTGTTGCTGTTCTTACAGAAGCTGGACAAGGCTCACAGAACATTGACATACGATCAGCGTTCAAACGAAGGTAATAAAAAAGAATGTGATGTGACTGCAAGGCGTGCTTATTTTGGACAAAGTCGACAGCAGCCATTTTGAATACAGTATTTTCACGGTGTTTCCTTTGCAGCTGAACTACAACCAGAATAAATGACATCTAACAATCTCTCAGTACTCATGAATAGACTTGAACTACAGAGAAATGTAGAATAATGAACATTTCATTGGTTGTAATGTCATTAACCTTTTACAATCCAACAGCTCCTTGTTGAATTAAAGGCCAACACTTGCATTTTTTTTTAGAATTCCTCACAAACAATGGAAGGCAACACAAAGCATCACAGTTTCATCGTGTTATCACAATGTTGCTGCTCAGTAATGTTGCCTCAACATTGTGGCAATGATTCATGGGACATCTGATAATGTCTTACACAAACCACCTCATGTCGTGGCACAAAAAAAGTGCCACGATGCTTGTGTAAGCATCAATCGCGTTAGCTCGTGCGGCTAACGCAGTGATTGACGTCAGAGGCTGTGCTTTGTGTTGCTCTGTTAGCATTGTTTTATAATGCAATATAGTAAGTGTTTCCTTTCTGATTAAATCTCTATTAATCTCTCCTTGTTAACAACAGCAGTGAAGGACAAGAAGATGCAGGGGAGCTTGACTTTAGTGGTCTCCTTAAACATAGGTGAGAATCACATCCCCAACACCAATGGATTTTGGTCTTTTCACAGTTTTTAGGCCGCTTTTTCTTTTTGGATGTGCTTATTTTGCTTCTTTAAAAAAACATTTTGTGAATTTGATTTGTGTTAGGTTATGAGTGGCAAGCACATGTCTACATGAGGAGTACAACAGGGGTTTTCAAAGTCTGATTTGCCTGTATATATTTAGGTTTAGGTTACATATCGCCACGTCCCGTCTATGACTCACTTTGAAATCCAAGAAAGCTTAAAATCGCAATGCTTCAGACACGTTTGAAAACCTCTGTGCTACGTGGTGGTTCAAAACACACACCATCATGCATATATGCATATTTGAGATGATACAGTGCAGCGTTTAAGTGTGAGTACTAAAAGGATGTAGGCGGCTGCCAAAAATATACATTTATTTTGGGCTTGTCTCTCTTTCTCCCCCCTATATATTCAGAAATCAAAGGTTAGTACAGAGAAAACCATATAGGTTTTAAAACGATTATACCTTACTGCGGGTGAGTATGTAATCCTGTAGAGTCCCCAGCATGACATGTAGATTTAGGAAATGGACGAGCAAGAGTGTTGGCCTTCTGTAGTACGGTAACACTTCATTTGAAGGCAGCATTCCTAACCGCTCTGTCGGCAATCAGTGATGATGGAAATGGGCTTTGCATCATAAACAGCAAACTGAGGTGACTGCTTTACACTGACCTGTAAAAGTCACCCTTTATGAGGTAAAGATCGCCATTTTGGATCATTATGGATGTGCACGTGGGCCACTGAGAAATGATGCTGTAGAATAGTGTTATCGCTACATTGTCGCTTTATTTCGATTTAGAAATATTCAGACAAATTACCACCATTGTTTATTTTTCCGTAATTGCCTGAAAATAAACGGATGAGAAACACATGCAACGATATGGAATAATACTCTATGCTATTCACTGCCAATCTTTCAGACATTTGGGTAAATGTCAACGAAAGACTTGACTGAATGTTCTTTATATAAACTAATGTAAACTCTACACTCATATCCGGGGCAATGTCTCCTAACATCTCTGCTAACATCTCCTATAGTCGTATACATCATCTAACAGCGCCAGAGCATTTTCTGAAGTGATCACTCAAACCAAACAGTAAACAAAGGGATGGGCCAAACAAAGTAAACATTATTTCCCATGTCACGGTTGTTGCGACCACACGTTTTCATGACGAGACGTACGTACTATTCTGTGGCTTCTCCTGGTGAAAGATTGTGTATCGCGAATAACTCATCACAAGACAGCATATCGCGTAGAGCAGAATTGAATATGACTCGGGGCGGCATTAACCAGAAATGAGCCCCAGACCCGAATCAGACAGGTGTTCTGTATTGTTATGGTAAGAGTCAGACACAGCCAGGGTAAGCTAAAGCGTACTCGGCACAAACCAAAGCCAGTCTAGGGGCCAATTCCTATCTTAACCCTCAAGCTCAACCCTTAATCTTAACTGGCCCTCAAAACCAAGTGTTGAGGGTTATTTTGTCACTTAGAAATGGGACACCCCTTAAATGCAGATACGTCTTCAGACTGTAGGGGGCAGAATAACGCGAAAGCTGCGTCCAGTCTGTCAACTCCAAAAAAGAAGAAGAAGAAGAAGAACACATTTACGTCACGATTGACAGTTACCACACACGGCTTATTGAAAAGTAAACGATAGCAAACGATCGCTTGTCCGCACCGGCCGGCTATTGACAAAAGATCGTAAAATAAAAATAAATGTTGCGCAACAATGACGTAAGTAATCCATAATATGGGCCTAAACTAAGATAATACAATGGTTTTCAAATTTCATATTCATATATTCTATTAAAAAAGAAAATACTGAATTTGTAGTGTTTCGCTGCTTTCGGCGCCATCTGTGTTCTGTCCAAACACACAATGCATTCTGGGTAGCCCTTGCTCCCAAGGGTGGTCTCGGAAAATCTCAATATTGAGGATGATACAGCGCTTAAACTTGCCCCTCAACTTAATTTTTCTGTGAATCGGGACAGCACTTGCACTAGAGGGAGCGTGCATTTTTGAGATTGAGGGTTAAGAAAGGAATTGGAATTCACCCTAGTTCCCTCAGGAGTTAGTGAAGACCAAAACAGAGCTCTACCAGTCTGTCTTGAAGAGGAAACAGGGCATATTTAAACCTCAACAACTACAGATGATGGAGAAAACACATCTGTGTTTTGTATCAATAGTGCTGCTACCCTGTCCCTGTTGACATAATGGCTCCAGAGCCAGTATTAAAGCACAGCTCACTATGCCCATCCCTTTGTGTGACATGTCCCGAGGAACACTCTAAAAAGAAGTAGATTTAAAATTACTATCAGAAAACATTGTTCCAGCAAAAGAATAAAATGCTGAAGTCAAACTTAAAGCAGGTGGGAAGCAGCGATAAATCTCCTACCTTTCGCAGCCTCTTCCATCAGAGTTTAGTGAGCAGTTCCTCGGGACACGTTGCAAGACACCAGCCAGTGACTCCTTCCCTCACAATGTTCCTTCATATACGGCACCACTAGGGAGCCGAAACCGGACGACACTCCTGAGGTGGATGTGTGGGAGATCCTGAAGAACGCGCGGCCAGACGAGTATGAGAAGATTGCCTTTATGTACGGTATCACAGATCTGCGAGGTCTGCTGAAGAGGTTGAAGAAGATCCCAAAAGAGGAGAAGAAGAGTGAAGGTGAATTAAATAGCGTTTAGTCTGACAAACGCACATTGACAGTGACTTTCAATGCCGTGCACTGATTTTGTTTGTCTTTTCTAAGCTTTTGCAAAGAAGCTTGAACCATCCTACCAGGCGGATAAAGGTGGAAAGATCCGCATGGTGGTCGATCTGGCTGACCCCACTGTGGACCTGAAGTGGTACAAGAACGGACAAGAGATCAGACCCTCGCCCAAGTATGCAGCGACCTCTTCTTTTTTTTTCCATCTGCTCTACTTCCTGTCAACACAGCACAAATGAAAAGCATTTTATTTATCCAAAAAAAAATGCAACTCATTTGTGAAGATTTGAAGTATTGTGTGTTTTTCATTCTGTCAACACTCAAAAGCACAATGGTTGATCAGGTCAGGTTTGTAGTGTAACCACCACACTATAAATCACTCTCCTCATATGTGAACCATTGACAGCTGATGCCAGTGAACAAATAACAACACCTCTACTCTAATGTGGCTCTAATCAGTGTCCGTACAGTCTCATACACAGACATATTATAATAATCATGATGTATTATTATAATTACCACAGAGCTACATTTGGGTGTCAACGCAGTGTATGATGTCTACTGTTGCCAATAACTGTTGTATATGTCCTTCTTTGTACAGGAAAAAGGTGGTACCTCCTTCACAGGTCTTTAACAAAGTCTGGCTTTGCAACAGATAAAATAGATTAAATACAGAGTATGTTATGTGAAAGGTGTCAAAAAGGAAGCTATAATAAAACCACAAAAAAACTGAGAAATAGCAGGTGGATATAATATTTCGTAGCTACACAGCCAGCCTAGTTTCCTTCAGGAGTTGGTGGTAACCAAAACAGAGCTAAAAGGAGAACAGACAGCTGCTTTTGCCTGCTACGGTAGAGTTTGGAACAACCCTTATATGGCTTAAGTTTCCATGGCAGGGTGTGTAGACCATAATATATGATATGACACGTCCTGCTAGGGCAACATAGTGTTTTTGCTTTTTTCATTCTTTAGCAAACTATTAAGAAGTGCATGTGTCTCGTTGTAACCTTTACCCCCCGCACAAAGGTGCAAAACCGTGGGACAGTACAGATCAGTTATTTTGGTGGACAATAAAGCAAATACTGTAACCAGGCAACGTGTCAAACTGAACTAAACTGTGCTTTAAAAAGTGCTAATATGGTTACATCTTCAACAAATCGACTGTTACTCACTAACATTATGCACATAAACTCAAACTACTGTTCAAAGCCATTCCAAGTTAAAGCCATTTGGGAGGTTATTGCTGTTTTCTGGTTTTGGTCACCTGTGGCTCATTCTCCAGAACACCGTGTTCTTGAGACCTCACTGTCTGCTGTAACACTTTTGCTGACTGTACCCATCCAGGCATGATGTCTCTCTGTCTTTTGTCTGTTTGTCTGTAATGTTATGGTGCTGCTTCCTCTCTGTGGCCCTATTCTGGCTCCACTGCCGACCTTTAGTCAAAGGAAGTAAGTTCAATTGTACAGCAAGTTCTGACTTCATCCTATCGTTAATGTCAAGTCCAATTTGTGTGCATTTGATGCATGTCTTTTTTTGTAATGTAATTGGAATATTTTTAACTTTTTGTAGCTTGTACTGTGATTGTTTATTGACCTCTCTCAATACTTTATTCCCTATTAGAAATGCTTTACACACCATATTGCCTTGTGCATATCCACGGTTCCCTTAGTTGGCTTGTGATGTAACTAATGGACTTCCTGTTTAGGTATATTTTTGAACATAAGGGCACACAAAGGATCATGGTCATCAACAACTGCTCCATGAACGATGATGCAGCCTATTGTGTGGCTGCAGGAGATGAGAAGTGCACCACAGAACTGTTTGTCAAAGGTATCTGGATTCAAAAAAATTGGCAGCTTTTCTTGACAGATGCTTTTACTCAAAGTAATCAAAAACTGACTTCCGTTTCCTCCTTCCCATCGTGTCTTAAAGAGCTGCCAGTTAAGATAGTTAAAGGTATCGAGACTGTGAAGACCACAGTGAATGAGAGGATTGAGCTGGAGTGCGAGGTTACAGAGGAAGGTGCTCAGGTCAAATGGTAAGTAGAAAATAATCTATTCAAAGGCGTATGATTATGTCAGTACGCAGGAGCACTGCATTGATGAATGCGTCCTGCTTTCAGGATGAAGAACGGTGTTGAGGTTCCAACAGGAGTGCGCTCCAGATACCGAGTCAAATGTGAGGGAACCAAACACTACCTGGTGATTGATGATGCCTCCAGAGAGGACACCGGGACATACTCCATAATGGCCAGTGGTGGCACATCTGAGGCTAAAGTACAGGTCGACTGTATGTAGAATTTTGACTTTCCTTTTAAGTGTTTTTATTACTTAAAAAATTGTAATTATAACATCCTCTATTATGATCTACCCTTCAGTGAAACCACTGAAGGTCTTCCAGGACCTGCAGAATATGACAGTGAAGCTGGGCCAGCCCTTTAAATTGCACTGTGAGATTTATCCAGGCAACGTCCCAGGCCGTTGGTACAGGAATGGACAGCTGATCCAGCCCAACGACCGGATCACCATTATACACAGAAATAGGTACACTGTCTCTGATAAACTCAGTCATTCAAAAGCAGTTCCAAAAAGACGATAAGATGATATCAATTTGTTGTTTTTTTTAGGGTCCACCGCCTTGAAATTGAGTCCAGCTCTCTTCACGATGCAGGAGATTACACTTTTGTACCCGAGGGATATTCACAGAGCCTCGCTGCCAAAGTTCACATCATTGGTATGAACAAAAACAATGCATCCCTCAATTGGAACATTTAAGAACATTTCTATCTTTTCATTATTTTATTTTATTTTATTTTATTTTTACAGACCCTCCACAAGTGCACTTGGAAGGCTTGAATTTCCCAGACAACACTGTGACAATTGTGGCAGGAAACAAACTTCGCTTGGAGATACCCATCAGTGGAGAACCAGCACCAAGAGTAGTGTGGATGAAGGGAGAACGAGTGAGTCTCAGTCTTAAACTCCAGCAAAATCTGAATACATGGGCAGAAGTTGTTTGTAGAGAATCCTTCATTGCTTCATTGTCTTGTTCTTCAAAATGTCACCTGGTAGTCACAAAGCCTTCTATTATACTTCCTTTTAAAGGCTGATTTTGAGTTTTTTCTGTCTCTCTTTGTCTCAGGTCATTCTTGAGACAGGCCAGCGTGTCCGAGCTGAGACATACCCCGATCATACCAGTCTGACAATTGAAGTCACAGAGAGGGAGGACACTGGGAACTATAAGATAGTGCTGCAGAATGAGGCTGGTGAGGCCACAGCCAGCGTCAAAATCAAGGTAGTAGGTAAGACATCGCGAGACTTCAATCTAAAGAGCACAAAGCAAAAAAACAAAGTTTTTTTAAAAAAGGATTTTTTTTGGATGCTCAATACAATTCTGTGTTTCCCGCAGACATTCCTGATCCTCCAGAAGCTCCATTGGTCCCAGTGGTGGGTGGTGACTGGTGCTCTATGACATGGGAACCACCAAAGTATGATGGGAGTTCACCAATATTAGGTATAATTATTGTCTTAATTATTACCCCAGTTTAAATGGAAGTGTCGGTTTTACACGTCAAGCTCTCTGATCCTTTGGTATAGGCTACTTCATCGAGAGGAAAAAGAAGCAGAGCTCCAGATGGATGAGACTGAACTTTGACCTGATCAAAGAAACATCATTCGATCCCAAGAAGATGATTGAAGGCGTGCCGTATGAAGTGCGGATCTTTGCGGTTAATGCCATTGGTGTTTCCAAGCCCAGCGAACCATCCAAAGCATTTACTCCCCTTGGTGAGTAAGGTCTCCAAACTCTGGCCTTCAACATGTTACTTGTCAGATAAGGCTTCACTTTATCTAACCATCATCTCCTAGTAATGGACAGAATTTCAAAGTGTGGGCTTATGATAGCCCATGTGTGATCTGACCCTAGTTCCCGGGCAACACAGCTGTTCCTCCACCTACTCCACCATCCCAAGCATTCTGACTGTGACATGCAGCGGCTTTAGAGGATATTAAATATGTCTTTATAATCGCTGCCAAATAATCAGTGGATTAGAGGTTCAGGAGCGCAGCTCTTTTGGGAGGTGGGTCAATAGAAGTATGAATCAGAATACAAGAATAGACTGCAAGAGTGGGGAACAATGAGATCTGATAGGGAGGTTGACCAGCCTCCCCAGTGATTTACCAAAATGGATGTTTTCTGAACTTCACTTTCATTGTTGGCAATTAAAACTCTGACCCTTCTGATCACTCAGCTGTGACCAGTGAGCCCACTATGCTGACTGTGGACGATGTTACCGACACTTCAGTTACCGTAAAGTGGCGCCCTCCGGAAACTATTGGCGCTGCCGGTCTGGACGGATACTTGGTGGAGTACTGCATAGAAGGAAGTGAGTCAATTACCAAGCCAAGAAATAACCCTTGAGACTGTGCAGTACAACACCTACAAAAAAGTTCCAAGCCTTGGTCCCATTTACAGTATAGTGTATGATAGATACATTAATTCAGTGGTCCTAACTGGACTGCCTAACTGGACTGTTATTTTCCTACAGCCGATGAATGGATATCATCTAACAATGAAGTGACAGAGAAAACAAAGCACACCATCACTGGTCTGACTCCAGGGTCTAAAATCATAATTCGTGTCAAGGCTGTCAATGCTGCTGGAGAGAGCACTCCGAAGACCCTTCAGCACTCTGTCATGGTCAAAGAGGTTATTGGTGAGCTGTGACAGCTTTGTTATGTGTTGTGTCGAAGTTTGGAATAGGTTGAAAAGAGAATGTAACATACCTTCTGATCCATCTCGGGCAGAACCACCCAAGATCCGTGTCCCACGACACTTGAAGCAGACATACACTCGTAGAGTTGGAGAAGCGGTCAACCTCGTGGTGCCATTTATGGTAAAAATCTTCCGATTCGGTTGTTCTTCTGCGTCTTGGTGTAGAATGATTAACCCATGCTGATCGGCGTGATGTGTGCAGGGCAAACCCAGGCCGAAAGTCAACTGGTTGAAGGACGGTAACCCCATCGAGCCAACCCACGTCAGCATCCGCAACACAGACTGCGACAGCATCATCTTCATCCGCAAGGCAGAACGCAGCCACTCTGGGAAGTATGAGATGACAGTGCAGGTTGAAAACCATGTGGACACAGCTATTATTGACATACAGATTGTAGGTGAGAAATTGGACCATGCACTTTAAAGTTTTCACTACTGATACTACCAACACTACTGAATCAGATGATAATATGCGTCTATAGCAAACTGTGAGCTCACTGTCCTTTCACTGACCGTTAGATCTACCTGGACCTCCCTTATGTGTGACGATTGAGGACGTATGGGGAGGAAATGTGGCTCTGGCCTGGACACCACCAAAGGATAGCGGAAATGCCCCAATAACAGGCTACACCATTCAAAAGGCAGACAAAAAGACAATGGTAAAACATGGATTTATGCTAATAGTGATATTTTACTTATATTTGACTTCTCTACAGAGTAAACACCATCTGATTCACTCTGCTTTTCAGGAGTGGTTCACGTGCATTGAGCACTACCATCGCAACACCATCACCATTACAGAACTGGTGGTCGGGAACGAGTACTTTTTCAGGATCTACTCAGAGAATATGTGTGGCCTGAGCGAAACTGCCACCCAAACAAAGAAAAGTGCCCTCATTGTCAAAGAAGGTACTGGTGACTGTGGTGTTACTGACTGTGGTGCGACTGGATGTGAATGGTTATCATTTCTGATGGGGGAAAATGCTTCCAAAGTTTTTACTTTGGAACAAATCACACTGGTATTGCAGACTGAAACTGTTAATGAAGCATTTGTTTACTTTTCTGTCTTCTGTCAGCTCTAAAAATACGACAAGGGTCAGTCAGGCTATGACCGACAGGCCCTTGAAAGTTTGTGTCTCAGTCTCAGCCGATGATAAATAAAGAACAATTGTCTTTCCCTCATCGCTTAGGCAATTCCCCGCATGATACCGCCCAACGACAGTATCATGCACGACCCCATTCCTTTACCCTTCCCCCAACAGGCATGCAGCTTAAAATACCCGAGTACAACGACCATGACTTCGAGGAGGCGCCAAAGTTCACACAGCCGCTGATCAACACTTTCGCCGTCGCCGGCTACAATACTACTCTCAACTGTAGTATCCGTGCCAACCCTAGGGTAGGTGCAAGAACAGCAGGTAAAAATGGTAAATGCTCAAATACTTCTGTCATTTCAATCATTTCTGTGTCTGCCCACAGCCCAGAGTGATGTGGATGAAGAATAAGATCATCATTGTTGACGACCCACGCTACCGCATGTTCAGCAACCAGGGAGTATGTACTCTAGAGATCAGGAAGCCCAGCCCCTACGATGGAGGCGTCTACACCTGCAAGGCCATCAACAATTTGGGAGAGGCCCAAGTGGAGTGCAAGCTGGAGGTCAAAGGTCAGTGTGCAGTGGGAGGCTAAAGCGGTGTGCCTACCTGGGTATCTGTCTATATCAGAATCTGGTTTCCCAAAGTTCCTTTTCTTAATTTCTGTTAATGTTTTCATTAGTCACATCGAATATTAAAGCATCGCTCTTTTATGGGGATCTTTACTGAATCGTCTTCATAGAAAGAATTAAAGAAGCATTTACGATTACAGTCATCGTTAATTTAAAGTAAAGAGTGTTAAAAAAGGCAACTTTAGGAAACCAACTCCACCAGATATTGTTGTGTTTGAACTGTGTGTTACAGTCCACCAAATGGCTGACCATACAGGCGATGGACATGTAAGTATCTCGACTGGGTTGCACCAGATATTTGTAAATTCATTGCTGAGGTTCTTGAGCCAAAGTCTTTCTTACAATTACAGAGACCTATAGCCAGTTTCAAACTAGTCGTTTTGTATCAAAACTTAATGGTAAATTTTTGAAATTACTTATTAAAGATCAAAATCAGATGCTAGGAGACCCAACATTAATCATATTTGCATGCATTGATAAATATGTGTGGATAAATGTAAAATATATGATGAGAAAACATGATTTGGTCATTTAGTTGTAAATTATTACAACTTAGTAGGCTAATGTTAGCTTTGACAGTAGCACAAATAGCTACATATGTGGCGTAACTGGGTGTAAATATGAAGTAATAACTCATTTAAAATGCAAAATCTGTAATTTGATTATAACCAAGGTTCGAACTTATAAACATCTGGTGCAATGGACTCCTGGTCAACCATTTTCCAAAGAGACATAAATAATGACATCATGATAATCCAGTCACGTGTGTGCACAGCGCACACGGTGACACTCCATCACCACAACATGTAAAGGTTTATCCCCCCTTGTGTTACTCAGCCATCATGTCCATCATCACAACACACCACATCAGCACCAGTCACACCTCAGTAGACATAACGTGTAGAGCCGTGATGTTCTTTTGTGTTGTATTATTTTATGTCTCCACAGATTCCAGTGTGACCCTCGGGTCACGCTGTTAACTCCTCATATAAAAGAGTTCAGTAATAACCCCAACTGTATTCCCTGGTGAACACATATAACTCCATGTAAACATTGTGTTAACCCCTCTTCTCTTTCTCCTCTCTCTCCCCCAGTCCAAACTCAAGAATTGTGAATGTAATGTTCTTAAAAAGGTAAGCTTTCATATGGTTTTGACATATGAAGCTTATGTCACTCATTATGCATCTCTCGACCGGTGTTAGCAACCTCGCTATTCTCAGTCAGTGGCACTGAAGTGGCTTCTCGTCCGCCGAGAAATCAGGAACCGCAGAAAAAAAAAAGCAGGATTTGCATGGCTGCTGTTTGCTAAATGATATACCACAAAGAAACCCTTAGCTGGCTGGCCTAAATCCAACCCTGTTTTGAATGATTTAATTGAAAGTGTGTGCATTTAAAGACTATCTGTCATGTTACTTGAACCACAGAAAAGGTGAGTAAAAAACGTGTACCAACTCAACTCAATAAAACAAGCAAACTTACAAACAAAAGAGAGATAAAAACAAAACAAACTAACACTGGGTATGTATGTTGTACGTGTTTGGATATAGGATTTTGCTTTTTGTAGTTGACTAAAGACAGCATTCACATGGATTATTGCACTATTTCAGAGCAATCAACTACATTTTAGTTCCATCTGAGCACATACTAATTCCCACGATTGTTAGCAGGCTTTAAACTATACATTAATAAGTTAAATTGTATAATTAAAGCCACTACCATACACTATACATATATAGCAATACATTATATTCTAATTCTAACACGCAAAAAAAAAAACCAATAGGTATGGAATCAGCACACACAACACGATAATTTAAAGGCACAGTGTAAAATTTTGCGTGTGGGAGGACCTATACAAGTTGGAAATGTTTAGTTTGTCCATTGTGGGCTATTGTAAAAGAAAAAAAAAGGGATAGCACTATACCACTTTTCCGTGTCCGGTACCAATATCTCATACGATACTGATATCGGTCCGATACTGTAATTTTAGACCCTTTAAACTATGAAGCTGTTAACAACACATTTGTGCAATTTCAAGCTATTTCAAAGACATAATTGTCCAACTGTGTGACAAATATTCTTCTCCCATAAAGAATAAATAAACAAGCTACAACATGAGTGAGCAAAAATGCTGTTGCAGATTTATATTTACTTTTTCACAGTCTTCGGATTTCAAATTTGTATCCTTTCCGATATCTGATAAACATAAAAGGCTCAGTCTGGAGTTATATCAAACAATTTATACAATCATGTGATTGTACATATTGAAAAAACAAACTTTTACACACTGCACCTTTAAAAATGTTTGCACTATATATTCGTATATGAGCTTCTCTCTTTTTACTCTCTGTCCAGAGCTGTGAACATCTTGCTTTTGTTTGTTTTTTTGCTTCATCAGCCTGTTGCTCTTCCTCCTCCTCCTACTCTCCTTCCTCTTTCTGTTCTCCCTTCTTCACATTTTGCCTCTGTATCTCCTCAACAATATCGTGAGAGTTTTTCCCTCTCGTCCCCCAGGGGGGTTCACCTTCTACGAACTCATGCAACGTGGAGTGCCCCTCAATCTGATTGACAAGTACATGAGCGAGGCGAAGGTTGTGGAGCAGGAGAAGTAAAATCGGACAGAATGCGATGAGACTTTTTTAGCTTGACGGACTTCTGCTGCTATTTGTGATCCTCTTCTCTCACCTGATCGAGGCTGGCGGCCTGAAAGTGGACGGAGGCGTGGATGGTGGGACAGATAGAAGGAGTGTGTGTGTCCTTTGTCTGGGCTCTAGTGTGCTTTTTACCATAGGGATAATAAAGTTCACTTCTTCGTCCGTCACCCTGTAGTGTTTTGAAAGACTATCAGCTCAGATGCATGTCAGCAGTGTTTTGGTTCCAGCTTTAACTAAGTTCATGTAGTGTGTAAAAGAAAAAAAAAACATATACAAAGCACTTATACACAAACATTGACACACGTACAGTAGTTCTTTTTGGGGAGTGCTTGTCAAAGAGGAGATAAGGGGGAAAGTTTGGAAAAAAAAGACTTGAGTGATGTTGTATAATGAATGTGTTCAAGATAATTCACTCTGAAATGATTCATTTCTGTGTAAGTTATGTCTAATAGAAAAATGTAGAGGTTTACACACAGTCCACTGCATGATACATTATGATTTGTGAATTCATATTGGACTTGATGCTTGACTGAGGCTCAGTCATGTGTGCATGCCTTTACCTTTGTAATTATGGGAAAAATAAAATAGTACATGTAAAATAAATCATAACAAAGTGTCATTCTTGGGGAAATTAATCTAAGTAAACTAATACATTTGGTACGATCCAAAACCTTTAATATTGTGATTCCAAATACATGTAACCAGCCAGAATTATTTAGTTTTCAGTAGTATATAAAAAAATTGATATTGACCTCATAAATATTGGTAAACAAGATCATAATTACTAGTTAATATACATTATTGGGACAGGAAAGTACATCAGCTTAAGTAAATATAATAGCACTCTATTGTTAATCCATTGTTAGTTAATTTGATGTAATTCAATTTCTAAAATGTAAACAAATAGTCTTATTTTTTTTAGAAAATATTTTCAAAAATACATGTTAAATTTAACCACAAGGAAGATAAAACAGCCCAAAACAAATACCACTTAGGTGATAATTTTTTACTTAGGTAGAGGTGAATTCTATAACTTTTGGAGGAGTAGTATAGTGGATATTATTTAATGATTATCTACTATAATTTGTGAATTTGGTGTATGAAGCGTTTACTTTTATTATTATTCGGGTATATAAATAAATATATGTTTTATTAAAGTTTAAAACAAAATGTTAAGATGAGGAAAACATACCTGTTTGATATCTCACGGTTTTCTTGAGGGTTAGTCATGACCTCACTGTAATAGCTGAAAATAGCTGTATATGAATTAAAATCCTGTAAATAGACGAATAACTGTGCTTTTAAAGCCCGTAAGTTGCTATATAAATTGGGTGTAAAATGTTGTAAATGGCTAAATAAACAGTATTTATGAATTATTGAACGTAAATAAACTATAGTTATAAACATTCTAAACATAAATCAAATCCCGGCTCTCATTCCTCGTTTGAACTTCCCGGTACATCAGTCATTTCATTCCCTTCCGGTCTCTCGCTTCCTGCCAAGACGTGACTCGATCAGAAACGTACGAACTATCGACATCTTATGGTTCCGCTGTGGACATGGCCTCGTTGGACTACTTAGCTATAAACGCTAAATGAGCCTCTGTTCTTTGGGGTCGCCCGAGAGAAGATAGCCCCGGTCCGAGTAAACTACACGGAGCTTGTTTACGGTAATTTGAGGCGGTGACGAGGCAGAAAGAAAAAAACTATGCCACATTTCCTGTGGCCGGAGCCGCTGTCAGCAGCTCAGCTGAAGCGGCTGGAGGAGCATAAATACAGCGCGTCTGGTCGGTCCCTGTTTGAGCCACCGTGTCAGATCTACTGGAACTGGCTGGTCCAGCAAATTCCGACATGGGTCGCACCAAACACGCTGACTATTGTAGGACTGCTGGTCAACATCGTCTCCACGGTGGTGCTTGTTTATTATTGTCCCACGGCAACAGAGGAGGTGAGTGGAGCCACCATGGCTAAAGTTCCTACACGTCAACTATACCGAATTGCGAAACCCCCTTCCAGAACTTCTTTAATTTAAGGTTTTAGCAGCTATTCGCAGCCTTGATGTGTATGAACGCCTGGATATGTTGACATTCTCTTCATAAACAGGATATGCTTGTTAATTCGGCGCAGCAATGTTAAATTATTAGGGTTAGGTTTGCTGACGCCCTGGGCGTTGTAGTGGTAAACATAAAGTGGGTGTTTTCATTAAATAGAATATGTTTAGTGCACACAAACATACCCCGAACTGTATATTATCTTGTGTTGCTTCACTGATTTATAATCTGTAAAGGTGTTATGACCACATACACTGTCAGAATGCTTAAAACTCTCAGATTGTTAATGGGATTCAGTAATCCTGCAAATCTGACATCATCATCATCATCATCATCACAATCAAGATGCTGCTTTTTTTTTGTTCAGTTCATCTTTTATTAGAGACAAGACTTTTTAGTTCAACAACACGGGTTATTGGTAAACACAATCATCAGTGCATGTGACCTAAAACTATGTAAATGTTGAATTTAATTTAATTTGATATGGAATGTCTGAAGATCCATCTCATATTTAGACCCAGCCACATAACGCTAAATCCTTTTTAACCTAAAATCAACTGATCCACTTTAACTGTGTCTCCAGGTGATTCAAACTTTCTTAGGACGGTTCTGGGAATGCATTATGTCAATGGGTGTCCTCACTACGACTGCTGTACAAGAATGTGTGTGTGTGGGGTTATCAGATGTACACCTTTGTTCAATCCAACAATAAGACCCTTGCAACCGAGTCCACAGTCCATTGCAGGCTGCTGTTACTATCAAATTCCACGAGTGCAGCAGAGGCCTTTCAGATTTCTCAGATAATACAACAGGGACTGAGGGAAAATCTGCCACATGAATGAGATAAGAAAGAGCTGCGCCAGTGCAGACGAACGCAATATGATCGGGACTTGTGTATGTATGAACCCACGGCTGCAGGGCAGAGTGTCCCCTGAGGCAACCTCTGTTTCCCCCTAAACAAGCAGACTCTCTCCGTCGATGAGCGTCCCCGGGCCGCGGAGTTTTAAGGACAGTGTGGAATTCTTGATCCCTCCAGAAAAACAGACTCTCTTTGTCTCTCACACATTGGCATTGTCGTGGTTAAAAAACGCACTGTGTTGTTGGCCAGAGCTCACGTCCAGATGGTCGCTAACCTCCACCCTAGTTGGAATCCCTCCTGACAGCACACACACACACACACACACACACACACACACGGTGTGGTGCAACTCCAAAATACAATTTGTTACAACATGTTTTTGTCGTCAGAAGAAACCCACACCCATATATTACTGCTTCAGACAGGGCTCTGCTTCTACAGACAAATAAATTAGTACAAATTAGTTGGGAAGTAAGCAAGGAAAGATAAATAATGCGTAAAAGTGGGAAGGAAAAATATGTTATCGAGTGCATAACTATGTCCTAGATCTATAAATGAATGATCAGATACCCTCATTAGCCACTTTATTGGGTACACACGATGACTCCTAATGAAGTGTGGTGCCCTAGTCTATCAGCTTTTGGTTATATATATATATAATGTGGTTATGAGTCACTGAACTGTGGATCACTGGATATTTCCTTCTTTTCATTCTCTGTAAACTCAAGATATGGTTGTGTGTTTTAAAAAAAAAAAACCAGCCTGTCTCGCACCAACAACCAGGTCACGTTTAAAGTCATATAAATTAAGTTTCTTCCTCATTCCTATGGCTGGTTTGAATTTCAGCAGGTCGTCTACACGCATAATAAACTCACTGAGGAGCTGCCACGTGATTGGCTAGTTAGACGAGCAGTAGAACGAGCTATAATCTGCCAGATATTAACCTCATGAATAAAACAAAAAAAGTCATTTTGAGGCAAGAAAAACCTTAAGGTCACAAGGTCAGAGCTGTAATCACTTTATGACAAGTGCAGGTGAGCATTTTATGAGTTGTACTGGTCATTTCAAGTTATTCAAACTAGTAAATGAACGGCTGAGGTAGAATCTGCCAGATGTTACCCTCATGGATGAAACCAAGTGATTTTGAGCCAAAAAGGTTTCCTCCCAAAACAAACAGAGGTCAATTGGACGCTCCAGTGACCCATGGCCCTCATGTGAAGGATAAAGATGATGAATGAGTGAATGAATGAATGCTCCCTAACACTTTGTCCTGGTTGCCTCTCAGGCTCCGTGTTGGGCCTTCTGTATGAGCGCCCTCGGCCTGTTCATCTACCAGTCTCTGGACGCCATCGATGGCAAACAGGCCCGCAGGACAAACAGCAGCTCACCCCTCGGGGAGCTCTTTGACCACGGCTGCGACGCCGTCTCCACAGGTGCTTGTCATTCAGTTGTTCTGCCGTTTTATTTCTGGAGATAATTATAAAAATGGACTCGCTGATTGTTGGTGTGTTTTTTTTCTTCCCTCCATTTATTTGCAGTGTTCGTCGCTATCGGAACATGCATCTCATGTGGAATTGGCAGATTCCCAGACTGGACGTTCTTCTGCGGATTCATCGGGATGTTCATGTTCTTCTGCGCCCACTGGCAGACCTACGTGTCCGGCACGCTCCGCTTCGGCCTGTAAGTCGCTCCGCTCTGTCCGCGCGCTCACCCGCTGAGCTCGTTCCTCCGGCCGCTACAGCCGAAGCTAATCTCGCTCTCCCCTGTCACTCTCTGCACAGGGTCGACGTCACAGAAGTGCAGTTCGCCATCGTGATCATGTATCTGATGTCCGCGTTCGGTGGCGTGAGCCTTTGGCACACCATGGTAACCGAGTAGAGAGCTGTTTTGTGGCACATACCGTACACACGCGCACTCACAGAAACACTGTCATTTCACCTGGAGTGTATAGTAAGAGACTCTTCTCCTTTTACTTTTTCACACTTTTACTAATCTCTCAACTGCATCGTTTCCTAGTTTTTCAGTCGTCTTTCTTCTACACCTTAAAGTAGAATTTGTGTTTTACTTTCACTCTGTGCTGCCTTTGGAGGCTTGACTTAACATCACATGAGCGAAGTGAGAAGGTAAATATGGGTAGCTAATGCCGTGGCCACAGGTCATCAACTGGACATGATCTGGCTCAAAAAGCTGATGATGTCACCTGCATTTTTTTTTTCCTTTCTTTTCTTTTCTTTTCCTTTCCTTTTATTTATTTGCTTTGCCTTCCCATCATGCTCAGCATGCCAGCAGCTTCCATTGAGCACCATTGTTGAGTTCTCGTGAGCAGATTTCCATCGTCACATTCATTTGACCTCCGTGTGTTTCCGTAGTTGCCCGTCCTCGGGCTGAAGATGTACGTCTTCCCCATCATGGGCATCATCGGCGGCGCCCTCTACTCCTGCTACAACTACTTCTACGTCATTTTGAACGGAGGCGTTGGCAAAAACGGCTCGACTGTGGCTGTGAGTGAACACACATTTACACGTTAATGTAAAAGAGTGTGTGCGGACGTTGACTAATAATGAACCTTCCTGTCGTGTAGGACACCAGCGTCCTGAGTCCTGGTATGCACATCGGTCTCATCCTCACGTTAGCCTTCATCATTTTCAAGAAGTCGTCCAGCCACTTGTTTGAGCACCACCCGTGTCTCTACCTGCTCACCTTCGGCATGGTCATCGCCAAGATTTCAAACAAGCTGGTGGTGAGTTTCAGAATTGTCACTGTTTTGTTGTTGTTGTTGTTGTAGTGCTGTTTCCATGATGTCGTTTATGATCATGTCTGCGTCTCTGTTGCAGATCGCACACATGACCAGAAGTGAGCTTCATCTGCCAGACACGGCCTTCATTGGCCCCGGCCTCCTCTTCCTCAACCAGTACTTCAACAGCTTTGTAAACGAGCACATCGTCCTCTGGATCGCTATGGTTAGTATCACGTTTCTATTTTATTTTTGAAGGGCTGTGTTAGGAACATTACAGGAAAGTCAGTATGTAGTCCAAAAATTGACAAAAAAAATATTTTTTAAATAAACAAATAAATTGTCCAAAACTTGACAAAAAAAGTAAATACATTTTTTTTTCAAAATATTACCAAAAAGTCATACTATAGTATGTTGTCCAAAAAATAATTTGCCCAAAATTTTACAAAAATGTCATAGATTAGTATGTTGTTCAAAATAAGTCAAAAATATTTTGCCAAAAATCTGCCAAAAATGTCACACAAAAAAAATGTGTCAAAAATTTGACAAAAAGTCATAGTATGTCGTCCAAAAAAAAATTTGCCCAAAATTTGACAAAAATGTAAAAAAAAAAATTGTCCAAAATTTTACCAAAAAGTCATAGGTTAGTATGTTGTCCAAAATAAGTCAAAAAAGATTTGATGCCAAAAATGTAAAAAATATGTGTTCAAAATTTGGCCAAAAGATTAAAAAAAAAAAAAAAATTGTGTGATGTATATTTAAATACATATTTGAGGTTTGTGTTCACTCTGTGTCGTTTAATATTGAAACTCACACTAAAACACGGAAAGGAAAAGTAAGTCATAGGCTGCTGCGACTGTTGCTGAGTCACTAAACCAGAAAAACAACCAGTCAGTTCCAGATTTCCAGATTTGAACTTGATTTGGACGACGGCTGCAGCACAAACCTGTACGACAGGTACAAATCTCGAGGATCCACCCCGGGGGGAAAAAACAACGCAGCGTTATGTGTTACACGTGAGGTTCAGTCACGCCAGCCACCGGCTGTAGGGTTTATATTCCATCTAATCAGAGACTCGCTGCACCTGTAGTTCAAGGTTCACTGGACACTTTCTCTGAGAAGAACCAGATAAATCTGACTTTGCCTTCTCTCCGTGAACTCTAACGGCACAATCTCTCAACCGCACGGCGATAAAATTTGACTGCAGATGGGTCAAAAAGGTAACGACAGTAAAAACATCAGACAATAAATAATCACTGCAATAAATGATAGATAATTAAAGACTGGTTTAAGCTGAGTGAAAGTGGAAGAAACCAGTTATTGAGGAAAATTATATAATTCCTGCTTTTTACCATTCAAAGATTTGTACCAATTAAATGTGTATTTAATGAAGTTTGTCATATAAAGCAGGACTTGATCAAACAATGTGTTTTATTTAAGGTTTTACCTTAAATAGTCTGTCGCGTCCAGGCGTCCCACAGTGACGGTGACTCGGCGTAAAACGACACCAGGACCCTGAAACTGAACTGAAACTAGATTCAAGTGCATTCAAAACCATTGTGTTGATTTTTTTTTTTAAATATACCTTAATTTGCATTTTCATTATAATTTTTCTCCATCTCCGATGTCGTATAATGATCGTTTTTACGACCAAATGCGGCACATTTGAGATAAAAAAAAAAAAAAAAAGATTAGCCTTTATCTGAACAATGGTAAGTCAAAGTAATAAATAGTACGCGTTTTATGCATTATCAACACCGTAAAGTACAACAAAGATAAGAAATATTAACATGCTGGAAAGGTTTAATGTACATGAACTCAAGTAGGTAAATAGTGCAAGTGGCTGTACAGTCCAACCCTAAATTTGAATTAAAACAGTGCATGTCAAAAACAAAATAAAACATGTTAAAACTGTGGTTAAAGGAGTTTAGTGATGGCTGTACAGCCTAAAAGCTCCTCAGACCTTTTTTCCTCTTTTTTCCCCGCGCACTGTACCTTTAAATCACATGCTCCTCCCCCCGCAGGTCCTCTCTCTCGTGGATCTAGCGCGCTACTGCACGGGCGTGTGCCTCCAGATCGCCTCGCACCTGCGCATCCAGGTCTTCAGCATCACGCCGCAGACGAGCCACGCCCACGGCGACTGACGGCTTGCCCGGCGGGAGAAGGCGGGGGGGGGCGCGGACCTCTCCCCGCTCCTGGAAGCAGACGAGGACGTGGACGACGACGACGACGTCGTTGTCGAGACGTCCTCGACCCTGAGCCACTGCAGCCTTGACAAAGTGACCACTTCAGAGTAAAACTGCCTCCTACCACACGGTACAATAAAACCAAAAAAATATTTAAAAAAAAAAAAAAACCGGTGACATGAACCAGAAATGTACGAATGTATCATACTAAACTATTACCAGAGTTTCCCTTGAATACATTTTAATTAGTGCATGTCAAAAACAGAATAAAAACCTAGATTTTTACATTAAAAGGGCGCTCTACTCAAGTTTTTTTTCCAGCGGGTAATTTATAGCTTGGTCAAATACCGATTCATTTAAATTTAAAAAGATATTTGTTAAAAATGAAGGCTCTCTTGCATTTATTCAACACATAAATAAATAATAAATAAATAAATAAACAGCTAGTAAACTATCAAATATTTGCCCAAACTGAATACATTACCCATTGGAAGAGTTTCTTAACATCTGTTTTTATTTATTCAATGAATGTGACTAAAATACGAAGTAATCGGAGCTTGAAAATCGTTCATTTTTTTTTTTTTTTTTTTTTTTAAATGACCTCAGGAACCTCAAATAATTTCCAGTTAAGTTTTTTTGCGACTTTGTGGTCTGGCAGATTGTCAAGGAGCGAGTGTACGTGAAGGGTTAACGGTCTTTGTGTTAATGCTGAAAATGTGGCGGCTCGTGTTTTCCCCACGCAAACTCTTCTCCAGTTTTTTATTTATTACCCTTTTTTTCTCATCTCATCTCATCCATAAAACCTGGAAAAAAAAAATAAGGAAACACGGCACCCTAACCTGCAGCCTTCTGCGCTGTGAGCTGATGACGCATTAACACTCGACCTGTTCTGCTCTCTCTGTTCTTCTCCCTGAAGGGCTAATGCTTATTAATTATATGTGATTGTACAGAATTCAACTGAAGACGCCTTAAATATTTTTGTTGTAATTACCGTTTAACTTGTGCATATTTAAAGGGGTGTTTTTTTTTTTCCTCACTGAAATGTCATGTAAACATGAACAATACCAGTGCTTTTTAAAAAATTAAAAAAAAATCGTAAATAAATCATGACATTTCTTCACTTATACACACGTAGAGGATGATGATTTGTTTTCTGAGTTTACTTGTAATTTTTTTTTCAATCATATATAGAGAGATTACTTTACATTTGATTCATTATTCAGGTGTATTGGGATCAAAAGGGATATTTCTGTAGTGCCGGTAAAACAAAAAAAGTATTCTTGATTTTACACGTTATAAAAAGGGGGAGGCGTGCGTCCAAAATTACGAAGAATTTTGGCGCTATGCATCGAAGTGTACATTCATCGTTCTCAACACCACATTGCACTGTTGTGATGACACAGTAAAATGCCTTTCTACTAACAGGTATGAGTGGAAAAGATTGTAATAAAGACGATATTTTTCCTCCGCGTGTTTGTGTGAGTGATTGAATGACTCGGCATGAAATAGTTGCAAAGTTTGGTGCCATTTTACAATTAGACTACAGGGTTTTTAAATGCTCGCTTATTCATTGTATTAATTAATTAATTAATTGATTAATTAATTAATTAATTAATTACCATGTAAATACTTTGTTGATAAGATGTTAAAACTCATAAGACAAAAAGGGCAACAGTCATTTGTCGCTTGCCAGATAGTGAGCCCTTGGCAAACTTGCTATGCTACTGAATTTACACGATAGCGCCATCAGATAATATTACGAGGATTTAACCTTCGTCTTCGGGTTAATCTTCAAGTTTAAGACTTGACAACTTGATAAGACGACTTTTTATATGGAGGTTTTGACAAATGTTTACCTGGATATTTTCAGCTTTCTCGGTCATTTTCACAGAAGAGAAGTTCCTGATTTGCCTTGCATTACATTTGTTGCATGGTGGACATTTAAGTTATTCATATATAATATAAAGGCTTTTTTTCATATATACTTGTAAAAATATGAAAACATTATAATTATCAAGTATTACTCGTGCTATTTACTTAATGATAATCCATTTCTAATGCTTTCTAAGGGTAGCATTAACTGTGAATTGGTATGGAGAGTGGCACTAGCTAGCTAACCAGCTAGCCAACATAATGCACCGGTTTTAACCTTTTTTTATATACTTAAATATTAAAAATATGTATATAAATATTAAAATATTACATTTAACTTTGTAAAGGTAGTCTTAAAATCTGTTAATTGGTATGGTGAGGGGAGCTAGCTAGGTCACAAAGCTAGCTAGCTTTTTTTTTTTTATAGTCTGTCACAACAAAGGTCTTGCTTATATATATATAAAAAATGGCCCTTATAAATACAAAATGTTCATCGTGGTGAAAATACTCATTTGTACCACATGTTTGAACTTTAAATAAACGCTAGAGTGACATGGCAAACAACAAGAGGACTGAACCAAAACTCTTTTATTTCAGTCAGGAACCTCATAAAAAATCTGATGATATTCCATTTCCGACAACATGTTACTCATCGCGTGACTCTGAGGAAGCGGAAAACTGCTGACGGCGTCAAGGAGTCACTTCCATTTGAGTTTGACATTCTATTTGAACAACAACAGCCAAAGTAAACACATTTCTTATCTTTAAACTGGTGACAAGCATTGAGGCTACAGATGCACCGGTCACTTGGCTCACTGTTACGATAATATTTCACCAAAAATAAGTTACACAACATGCTGAGGGAGTCTGAATTTCAGACAAGTTGCGACCCTGTCGAGTCCCACAGGGACGCACATACAGGCGGCTGCAGTATCACATGTTGCTCCAAGAATCAGATGCATTGTACCACAGTAAGAATTATCATATCATCCAATATCTCATTCATTTTCATTGTAAATAACTAGATAAGGGTGCGACGAGCACGGGCCGACACTTACAATATCATAAAAAAAAAAAAAAAAAAATTCAAACAAGCAGGAATGAACAAAGAAGGCACTTCAAGTTTTCATGTCATGAATGACAACAGACAAAGACGACACACAAATTAACTCTTCATCCTACACGTACTTCATGCTCCTCATCCTTAAAATGAACCCACGTCACGAGTAAAAGGTAAAACTCAACCCCACAACAACAAAATGTTTGGCATTTTCAAGCGAATCAGAATTATTAATGTTTAAAATAGTGGCACTATTTTCTTTTTTCTGTGTGTTGATCCATCTTTTAACTTCAATAATGACCCACATTTCCACAGCGATCCTTTTAAGAACTCAAAGGGAACAAAGCCTTATATTTTCTCTGAACTCAACAACAACCACTCAATGCCTAACCTTAACCTATACGACAGGGTTAGGGGTTCTCCTCAGAAGTTATGTTCCGTCTCATTCGGACCAGATTTTGGTCTCCTTGACACACACACACACTTTCTTGTACTTGCTGCATACTGAGGACCGGGTAAAAGTGCTGACAAAGTGAGGACCAGCATTTTCCACTTTATAAATCAACACAATCACATTTATAAAGAACTACTGGGTTCAGTAATGTCTGCAGGTGGAGCTGGAAAACTGTTTTTCTTGTACCAAATTGAGGTCCTCTGTCAACTGTGTTAAAAACAGAGTATAGCATGTTTACAACCTAAGGAAGTGATTTCAATGAAAACAAAGTGAGGACCGGCCAAAATGTCCTCACTTCGTAAAAATGACCTCACTTTGTTGGTTAAAAACCATCCCTGGTCCCCAGTGTGACGCACGTACAAGAACACACACACACACACACACACACACACACACAAGTCCTTACCTGCTGCTATCAAGTGTTTCACATGTCAACACCACATCAATCAATGACACAGAGAGGACGTGACATGAGGAGTGGGTACAGTGTGGAGTGTTTTATGTTTGTTTGTGTTGTGTAAAAGTCTCCGATGCCCCCCGGTGGCGGGAATGAAGACGCACAATCGCGCCTCGACACTGTGGCGGTTATTTTTGTTCGGTCCGTCCGTCAAAAAAAGAAAAAATGTCATCACCATCTCACACGGGTCTCTGTCATCCACGTGCGCTGATGCAACACAAGCACAGAGGACACCCACGTCCACCCTCACCACCACCACCACCCTGTGTCTCCCGTCCACTGCACTGAGCAGCAGAGGAGAGAGAGTGGAGGATGAAGTGCAAATAGAGGAGGAGAGTCTTCCTCAATCACACCCGCTCGGAGTTGCTGTCTCTATTCGCCCTGCGTCTGGGAAACAGCTTTCGCTTTAGCAGAATAAGCTGCAGGAAGAAATGGCTTCATTACAATTTGCACACACACTGGCCACTTTATTAGGTACACTAAATCACAACTACATCAAAGTCTTAATATAGAGCAAATGACTTTGCACGCAGATAAAAGAAAAAGTCTATCTGAGGACGACTGATACACGAGGAGGGCGTCGAAGTGCAGCCGCGCTTGAGAAATAGAGGTAGTAATCACTTTCGAGGCTGAGTGTTAAATCATTAAGCGTTACTTTAAAACGGTAGCAAAAAAAAAAATCCACCGGCCAGGAACTCGTCTCCTCCACAGCTTAACACTCGCTTGATCATAGCGCACATCAATCAAAACTATTTTAAATAATCAGAGAGCTGCTAACTTCCTCCTTAAAGTGTTTGTAACAACCTTTGGACATCTGCTTATGTAAAAGTCTTACATTACTTCTTGGACGTCCTCAAAGACAAACCTTGTTTAATAATTTGTAGAATTATTTATTTTATTCATAACCAAACTAGAAGAATTTGAGCGAGAAATCCCCGGCGACAAAAGAACGTTAAAAAAGTAAATATAAGAAGCGTCTGATCCAGGATCTCGCCTTTCACAGAGGACGACTGGGAGCGTCTTTCATTTCTGTTAAGTCAAATCCTGGCTCTGCTCGCCACAGTAGCGCGATACATGAGACGCTCCTAAATCATAGCTCAACTGTGAATCATGGAAAAGGAGAGGTGTGTGCATGCAAGTGTGATCCAAAGTGTGTGTGTGTGTGTGTGTGTGTGGTCCTGCTGTGGACGCACTGACCTGTTCGGCAAAGAAGGACAAGATGGTGAAGATGACGAGCGTCACGAGGACACAGTGCGTCCAGAACTTCAGCTTGTCCCGATACACCCGCCTGGAAAAAGAACAGCAACGGGATTTCAATTAGCGTCAGACAAAGAAGCCGACATTGTCCTCGACAGATTGCGGACATAAAAACAAACGTTTCAGGCGCGGCACGTCTCTCACAGGAACGACACACGCGAGATGCGATGGAACGCGACAAGACGGAAGTATGCACGATCCAGAGGTCGGCGGGGCAACAGGGTGACAGGGTGACATCACCCGACGCCATCCGCCTGTCACTTCATAAACCACCCGACACAATGTGAGAGGAGGAGAAGAAGCGGCGGGAGTCGAGACCAGAGAGGCTCAGCTGTGCCACGCCGTCTCGCAAGCATCTCAAAAGCTACCGACTGATCTGATCTAAGAGGCCGCGGGTCTCGTCTTACAGTCTCCATGAGAGGCTGGAGTAAACACGGGAGCTGGATCTCTGAACAAAAAAGAATCCCTCTAAAGCCCCCAAAGGATTCCCACTGCTGCGAGCCTGGCAACACTCGCCATCATATGGTTACAGCCACAAATTCTCAACTTGGAGGCGACTGGAAAAAAATGAGAGCTTGATAAATTACCAGCACACGTGCGACACGGTAACCACGGTCTACGAGGTTTACAGTTTTTCTCTGTCAAAGCCTTTGAATTGTTGGAATAAGATGAGAATATGGAGGAGATAATCTACAGAAGAGGATTAGGGCCACACAGGAAAAGAATATTTGAGTTCTGAATTCAGAATTCTGAGGTTTAAAGTCAGAAATTCTGAGAATAAAGTCAGAATTCTGAGTTTTAATGTAAGAATTTCTGAGTTTTAATGTAAGAATTTCTGAGTCTTAAAGTCAGTTATAGGTTTAAAGTAAGAATTCTGAGGTTTTAAAGTCAGAATTCTGAGTTTTAATGTAAGAAATTCTGAGAATAAAGTCAGAAATCGGAGTTTAAAGTCAGAATTCTGAGAATAGTCAGAATTCTGCGTTTAAATTCAGAAATTCTGAGAATAAAGTCAGAAATTCTGAGTCTTAATGTCATAAATTCTGAGGTTTAAAGCAATGGAAATGCTTTCATATATGCACTGAAGTCCAGACTTCAGTTGTGGGTGAGAACACAAATGTCCACAAAAGTTGCTCTGTGCATTTTCCTCTGCTGCCAGATCCTGAGTAAAATCTCAGGATAATCAAGTGTGGATAATTCACAGTGAGAGCCAGGGTCAGTGTCCCGTCTCCTGCAGCTCGATCCAGACACCAAACCTCGTCTGAATGTTCCAGACAATCTCCAGCAAACTCTGGACAAGTATATTTATACACGTACCACTCCTGGAGCTCCTTCATGTGCAGGAACCTGTTGCGATACTCTCTGGGCAGCTCGAACTGGGACGGCAACGGGAACATGGACTCGTAGAAGTCCCTGAGCACCGCTTTGACCGTGACTGCGTCTTTATGGCTGTGGTCGATGTTGTCGTTCAGACAGATGAACTTCCTGTTGGACCAAAAAAAACAACTGTAAGGTTACTGTTCAAGTTAAGAATATAGAAAAGATGCATAGCAAGATAAAGAGACTGACCTGGGATTCTTCCTGATGTCGTCCAACTGGCCGACCACGTGCGACACGTTGGTGCGCACCATCTTGAAAGCGATCTCCTCCTCTCCCATGATCTCGAACCTGACAAACATAAGCAACATTAACACCAAACATGGAAGGACATGTGTGTCACTTAGAAATGTCTTTATTTTTGAAGGAAAAGCACTTTTTTCAATTAATATATTATTAAATGAATCAGAAATACACTCTATAGATTGTTAATGTGGTAAACGTCTATTCAAGCTGCAAACGTCTGCAAAATATTTTCTATTCATTTTGAAACTCTATTGATGAATAAAAGTGTGACTTTTAATGGAAAACACAACAAAATTGCATAGGTGACCCCAAACCTTTGAGCAGTAGAGTATTCAAAGACTCACTTGTATTTATTCTGGTCTTTAAAGGCTTTTTGGATGCGCTCAGTGATGGCTTTGCAGTGAAGGATGAGGCCTTTTGTGACAGGAGGCTGCAGATGGAAACGTTTAATTCAGCTAATGCAGCAACAAAAGTGAAATGTGGCTATTTTCATGACGGACAAACTCGGGCTCACCATGCTGGCGTCGTAGTAGGTCTCGTGAGTGGGGTTCACCAGGTGGAGCTGGGTCAAGTTTGTTGGTAGAGTCTTAGAGCAGTTTATCAACATCTGCTCCAGACTGGTCAGATCCTACAAGAATCCCAGAATGAAAATGAAACCTCAAAACCACAAAGATGCTTCACCAAAGCTAACATAACAAAGTCTTTTTTTTTAAAAGGAAGGACTGACCTGGAGGCTCAGGGGAAGATCGTGGATCCTGGTGGCGAGCGTTCGAATCTCTCGGTCGGACAAAATGCCCGAGTGATCCGTGTCGATCTCGTCGAACACCTCGGAGACGTTGAGCTGCTGCTGAGCGCTCATGAGGAAGTAAAAGTACGAAAAGGCGAACTGCATGTCCTCCGAGTGGCGCACGCGGTGGCCCGACGTCTTGTCAAACTCCTCTGGGAACCTGAACGAAATGGAACAGAAGAGTTTACATCGACTTACCTCAAGGAAACCCGAACACTAGCCCCAAAATGAGTTCAAAGTCTGCCTCACGTGTCCTGCAGCTCTTGCATGATGAGCCGGTCGATCATGTGAGGCATATGCGCGGGGACTTTGCGGGACGTGAAGCCAAACTGGCTGTTGAGCAGCTTGTTCACGTATCGTAGGGAGTCGGCGAAAGTGTCCCGCAGCTTCCGGCCAGTGGCGCCGCCGTCGGTGTCATACATGAGCTCTTTCTGCAGACGTTCTTCCTCCTACGCAGTCAACGCAAAGTAAATCAAAGGAAATCCACGACTGTAGATACAGAGTCAGACATGCAGGTAAAACTTACCTCAATTAGTTTCTGAAAGTACTTCCTCCTCTCCCACGGCAGAAAGCCTCTGTCAAAGGAGGTGAAGTGTTGGAGTCTCCTCCCAACGACAACATCTCCTCCTGCGGCGTCGTCCGGCTCCTTTTGATTCTCAGCACCTCTGATTTTAGAAAGGCTGTTGAGTAGTTTTGAAGTCATGGGCCTTTCGATGACAGCAGGAACTGTAGCCATTTCAACGTCTCCCTTAGGTTTATCGTCAATATGGACCGGGATTAGCGGAGTGACTGGTGGGTCCTGGACGGCTGCATCACCCCTGGACGTTTCTTTTTTTGCATTTTGGTTTTTCTGAACAATATCTCCAGCTTCCTGCTGTAACTCTGCGTGCCCTCCCTCCAAATCTTTATACGGTTTACCTGGGACTTTGGCTTCAGCCTGTGGATTTATGCCCTGCTGCATCTGAGCCAGTGTCTTGTAAGGTCCGAGGAGTTCAGCTATCGTGAGGTTATAACCCTTCTCAGTGATGTCGCCAGTCAGAAGCTTCTCCTCCAGCTTCTGCAGCTCGTTCCGCACGACCGCTGGTAAAAGGGACACGTCGACTGAAGGGACCTCGATGAAGACCTGGGATTCGTCGTGTGGCATCTTCTTGATCTTAGGACCACGTTTGTCCTCAGGAATATCTGAAAAGGCAAAAACCGGCTCTGGAGTCGGCGTCGGCTTTGGCTCTTTGTTGGCGTCTTCGTTCACCGCGTTGGTCACGTTGGCCTTGGGAACCTCGCGGGTGTCTACAGCCACACTGAAGGTCATCGTGAACTCGGTGTCGTCTTCTCTTTGGAGAGTGAGGTTGTACTGGATCTGGGTGGCGTTGTGGCCGGGGTAGAGAAGCAAATGGATGGTCTTCCACTTGTTGGCGACGGAGGTGTGGCGAACCGCCGGGTTGTCGCTGACGTGGGCCTCGGAGACTCTGCGAGCGAGGCGATCAAAGCTGAAATAGGGCCTCGTCTCCCCCACAGGGAGGGTGTACAGACTCTGGTCTGTCAGCAGGGTCACATGGTGCAGCTCATCCAAATGCTCTACAGACATCATGATAAAAGATAAGGCAGCATCATCAGACTCACTCTTTAACCACCTGACATTTGTGGAAAGGAAACCTTGGTTTTAAAACGTACCTTGGCCACAGTCGCCCACGTCAAAGCCACACGACAGGACGTTGCACGCTTGGTCACAGAACTTGTCTGCCAGCCACGAGTTGGCACAGCCTTGATTGCAGTAGGACGTCCCCCCCAGACCTCCGAGGCCACCTGGAAACTGCCACACCTGTGCACCGGCTTCCCCAGCCCTGCCGTTACCAAGCCCCACACCGAACCGATTGTTCCCAACGACACCTGCGAGATAAAGGTTAAAAAAAACACATAAGTCACGTGGACAAAAATGATTCTTTTTGCAGACACAGTGAAGGACGTATTCTTTTTACCCAAGCAGTCTCCTCCGTCCCAGTCACACGCCGAGTTGTTGCAGGTCTTGTCGCAGTACCCGTCTTTGATCCAGGATCCGGGGCAGCCCTCAGCACAGTTGGGAACAGGCCAAGTGAGATAGACCTGCGGAGAGGACGAGAACATGTTCACGATCCTACAACTTTGATCAACAGTGTCCATAGAACCCTGAAACCAAACAGACTGGAGTAATCTGATCATCTGTATTTAGCCATTCGCACCTTCTGCCCCTTCGAGTGGCTGTAGAAGTCGTCCGGCCAGACGTCCTTGCCGAACATCACGTCGTCATTGAGGTAAATAAACTTCTGCGAGAGACCTGGGATGCGGTGGATGTGGGTCTCTATCGCTGGGGAGCTGAAGCTGGGAAGGTGGCTGTGGTTCAGGAAGACATCCTGTGAGACAAATGTGTCAAAATGTAGAATCAGGAGTTTAATATGAAGGTAACAATCCAAAGATCCTCACTGGAAATACAATTATACAATTTTAAAACATTATCTTCATCCATAAAAGATCACCTGATGCGAGACAACAGTAATTCGGGGGTTGTCCAGGTTGAGCCAGGAGGGAATCTGTCCGTTAGTGACGATGAAGATGTGCCGCACCCAGGGGGCGTGCTTCTCCACCGAGCGCATCGAATACCGCAGCTCCTCGTTGTCCTCGAATCTGCTGGCTGAGACATCTTCGTCCTGTTTAGACTGAGGAGGCGAAGACAGAAGAACATTTCTTGGCTGCTCCCAAAAAAAAAAGTCAACTTGGGGAATCTTTTTTGAAACTTACCTGAGAGATGGCAGTGAGGTCCCAGAACAAGTACGCGGGGCTGATGGTCAACTCTTTCCCGTCCAGCGTCAGGTTCTTCTTGGCCTGCTGCGTCAGGTCGGAGAAGTCCTGCGGGGTTTTCAGGTGGAGCAGGGCGATGCTCGCTTCAGAGTACAACTCAAACTGTGAGACAGAGGAACAGCCAAGTTGGTGGACTTTTTACTTCCCAGAATGTGTCAAATTTGATCCTACATTTCCCATAATGCAACTCAATATTGTTACACTCTCCTAGCGTGAGGCTACAAATTCTCGGTAACACTTTAGATTAGCGAACACATATTCACCATTAACTAGGTGCATACTAACATGCATGCAAGTAGCATACTAGCCCTTAATTAGCACCTTATGTATGAAAAATCTAATTTCATGTCATAATAGAGGTATTTATGTAGAATTAGGTGTTACGTGCTTAATGATTAGTATGCTACTTATATATGTTAGTAAGCACCTAGTTATTGGTGAATATGTGTTCCCTAATCTAAAGTGCGACAGTAATAACTTTTCCTCTAGTGCCACCTTGAGGTTGACACTTTTTTTATGTGTATAAATATGAGTGAATATGAACAACAAAGGTCTTTTGAGAATCAAGTCTTTGGTGAGTCCAGTTCAACTTACATCACACCACGTTGGTTGATGAACAAAAGCATGTAAAACGACAGTTCCACCAGACTCAGTTGAACTTAATATAAGTATTAAGTATATTATAATACTTAATAATAGCATGATTTTAGCATTTTAATTTCTTAAAAAGCCATAGGCGATGCTGTGATGCAGTGTTTTGGTAAATGTCCTGTTTTTGTGAATTACGCTCCTCTATCACGTCCTGACCTTTTACTCCCACTGTTGAGACAGTTCGGGGTAAAATTCTGTGATGTCATTGTCTTCACCGGGTAGGTATCACGGTGGTGGCTCGGTGTCTGACCTCGGGGCAACTAGTATGCGAAGCATCGGAGTGACTCCGCACGCGAGCATGTGTACTTGGCATTTGTTGCCTCTTTAGGACTTTTACTGGCATGATCCCTGACCTTGTCGGAGACCACTTGTCCTCATGGGGATTAAAGCCTGGCTCTAATGAGGCAAAAGCTCATTTCTGAGGAGCTGGTTTAAGTTTAGGGCTAAGATTGGTTAGCGGTGTGTGTACTATTACTGTACATGTACATATTTGCAAGAGAGTTGCCCCTCTCCTCCTTCTCTCATCCATCAAACCTTTAACTTCCCAAAATAATCCCGACCTCGTCTCCCTCTATTGTCCCGAACGATGAACCCCGAACGTGACTGACACGATCTCGTGTTCAGCCTCGACTCAACTGTCTGTTGTTTTTTTCTTCTTCTCTGCTGTTTTTAGGTGAAGAGGATTATAAAACACAGCGGGGGTCCAGTGAGGAGAAGAATGCAGCCGTCATCTTTATTATAGCTCAGCACACAAAGCTGGCAGAGGCAGAGGCATGTGGCGGCCTCTGTTCTGCCTGACTGTAAACACGTCAGCCTGTTTACTCCAAATCAAATGCAGACATTTTTTAAAAATCAAGTGAAAGCCTATCGATTAATTTCTTATTTTTTTATAATTTGAATGGAAAAACAGCCTCAGAAGAATTTTCTGTTTTACTGCAAAAATGTTAAGTTTTTTGAACAGTGACAGACAACTCTAACTATTTTGTGACATTTTACTAAAATTAACCGAGCAGAGTTCAGTGATTAAAAGGGCAATTATATATATATATATATATATATATATATATATATATATATATATATATATATATATATATATATATATATATATATATTTATATTTTGGTTCTCAGACAGGTGCCTGGACTGCGTAAACATGGTCAGTCGTCATGGAAACGTGTCATGCTTTAACGTGCGTTAACGTTGACGCCTTTAACCGCCACTAATAGTTTATACATTGTTTTTATTCAAATTATAATGGCTTTAACATGACTGTTGTTCAATAAAGTAAAGCAATTTTGACAGCTTATTATAAACCTGTCAAACAGAGGAAATGTTGATGTTGAAAATCAGCCGTCAAACGTGAGAAATTTCACCGTGGCTACTTTTTGCATTTAAAACATGGCAAACGTAGCCAGTGACAGGAGGAATCAGTGGAGCAGACAGCTACAGCTGCTCCTCACTACTCTATGAATGTGTCCCGTGTGAATTCTGCTGTCATTACACACTACAACACTGCTGCTTGTAATACACAACAGAGGAAAGGCTGTGTAATTAGTAAAAGGAGAGAAAAACGTTGGGTGAACTAGTTAACCGAGTGGTGAGAGATCTTTTCAAAGCAGCTGGATTGAGATGTCAAAGGACGACTCCAGAGATGAGCGACTGTGAACATAGACGATATAAAAAAAAAAAACACAAACAAACACAGACACATAAGAAGCAGGAGGGCCCGGCTCTGGGGAGAAGTTGTTTAACTGGTTTTTAAATGACAGAATACTGCAAACAGAGGCTAATTCATTTCTGTCTAACTGCACACCAAAGAATATAGAACGGCCCTCGATCGAACCAGGATCTGAGCCTGTGACCTTCTTGCTGTGAGGCAACAATGCTATCCACTGCTGTTATTACAGTTTGCTCACGAGGCAGCACTGAAGTGTATTTATATCCATATAATGCCTTGTTTACATTTAGTTTCTGGTTAATCTTTTCCTCCCATGTGGCACATATGACCCATGTACATGTGGAGGACCAAAGAAAGGACACGGATTCAGATCCTTAGAAATAAGACGAGTGACGTAAATACGCACATGCACACGACTCTCTTTCAACCACTGGAAGACAAGGGTCCAAACTAATAGCGAACAAACCATTTTCAGGTCTCCCCATGGGTGACAAAGGTCATATATTGGCATTGGGCATGAAGACCTGCAGTGGAAATGCAGCCTTTGTTGTCGGGGCGAGGGTGTTAATAGTCGAAAAAACAACAAACAAAGTTTTGTAACACGACTTCACAGGCGACAGCGCGGGCAGATGATGATCGGGGGTCTCGGTTCAGCTTTCATCGCCAGGAGACACAGTCTGACAGCAGCTATAAATACACGACATCGTCCCTCAACGCTCCAACCGCTCACTCCACACTATGCACATCATCCCTCTTTCACAGAACCGGCCCAGCAACACCGGGAAATACCTTGAAACCCAAACTGTGCATTGTGTGGCAGCCTCTTGTCGCTGAGAACGCCAAACACGCACACATGCACACACACACTTTCCATTCTACTTTCTGAACCCTGAGTGACTCCACATATCACTCCCTCTATTTCAGTCCTGCAGCACCACTTCCAGTTTTTCCACCCATAAAAAACATCAGCAACAGGTGTAGATAAAAACATAAATAAATAACTAATAAATAAATAAAAAAGAAGAGAGTGCAGGGGAAGGTCAGTAAAATACCGGCTGACCTTTCCGTGCACTGGCTGGCGCCACGCCACTCCAAACAGTTGTTCTAGTGTTAACCCCCGCACCGCCAGCTAAGGTTACAGGCAGAATACCGCCGGTTATTATCACATGACATGCAACGGCGCAAGAACCATGTGGAGACGCATGGACCAGCGGAGTGATGGGACAACTGTGTACGATGATGAAATGTAGGTTAAACGCCGTTAACCTACTTATCGTCACTCACAAAGTTACAGCAAAGTTTCGCTCCCTCAAGGGTCTCGGTCTCATACGTGTTTATCTGTGACCACTTCATCCGTTTGAAGTACGGCAGGTTTCATTTTTCCATGCCGTTGCGACTTCACTGTAACATCTAGGGCTGCGACAGACGGATTATTTTTATCGTCTGTTAAATAGTCCAATTGGTTTGTCGATTGATCGATGAGCTGTTGGGTCCCCATGTGGTCCTTTACTGTCCTACCCATTAAAAGGCAAAAGAAGCCCCCCAAAAACAAACAAAAAAACAATTAACTTCGCAGCTACGCCTGTTCAGACGCCCTGCTGAAGACCAAACTGAGCATCAGAACGAGGAAAAAAGGTGATTTAAGAGACCGTGAACGCAGCACGGTTGTTAATGCCCGACAGGATTAAGGTCAGAGGTCAAAGGTCAAAGGTCAGACTGGTTTGACCGGATACAAAAAGACAACAGTAGTTGAAAACTAAGCAGGAGATCATCTCTTGAACCTTGGAGCAGATGGGATCTCCTACAGTGGCAGAAGAGAACACCACGCGTCACTGCCGCCACTTTATTATGGCGTCTTGTGTACCTAATAAAGTGGCTGGTGAGTGTGTATAAAGGGACTAGGTCTAATTTTGCAGAAATATGGTATATTGGTAGATTAAAAACGGTGATTATTAAGATTATATTATGTTCGCTCTTCTATTGTTTTGCTTCTTTTATACAATGCCTGATTTTACTTTGCATTTATTGTTTATTCAGTGAAGTGTTCTTGGGTTTAGGCGTGAATAAATAAATGATACAGTTAATATTATTGCTAAAACTATGAATACTTCTTCTGGAAGCTTATAAAAAAAGTGTTCCATAAAAACACAAAACGTTAATGCAACTGGATCCTAGCACTCCACAGCCACAGTACTCAAAGAGACTGTTATGACATTGTATTTTTCCACTAATTGATCATTAATCCTCATCAGCCTTGTGATAATGTGAATCCTGTCAGGGTGGAATAGAGAACAGCTGACTCGTGCCACATGTCCGACACACGGTGTGACACTCGACGCGCTCCCTCTCGGCCTTTTCGCGGTTCTGTTGTCCTCGATTATTTCGGAGTAATCCGCTCTCATTAGTGACATTCCTCCCGCTCGAAATACACGACGTGCGTTCTGATTTGAGAAAATTATTAGATACGGCAGGCCGGGGGCCGGCAACAGCTCTAAACAAAGGCTCTTTATCCACATCACAACATAACGGTTTTAAATAGAAAACAGAGTGAGCGTCATGTGCCGCAGAACACATGATACAAGTCAATGAATGATGTAATAACATCCTTTCATTTACGCTTATATATGTATTATATATACATGCAATTTCTCACACCTGTGGACAATAAAGTATTATTTTTATCCCTCAGATTTGTTTTAAGACATTGCCACAGTGACATCTGGTGACCAAACGTGTGAAGTTCACGTGACATCCCAACAGAACCTCTCTGCAGAAACGACCCCCTAATAATCTATCGCACACAGCTCGGTGTGTGTGCAACGCTGCCCCCTGCTGTCTTCCAACAATCTTAAAATATCCTCTATTTTTTTTTTGGTCGAGTGTCTAAAACCTAATTTTGTCATTTATGTACAAAATATTTTAACTCAAACTATCTTAAAAAACAGTGTCATCAATTCCTGGTATTTTCCAAAAATGTTGCACGTGTATTAACCACTCAAAAGCAAGACATTTCAAAATAAAAGCATTCCATTGGTGTTTTAAATTAATCTTGTTAACCAGTCATTTTCAGAGATGTGGGTCGCAGGACTTTTTTTTAAGGGTTACTAAATACATTTGCAGATTTCTTTCTTTCAAGCTTTTTAACAACAAATCTCAAAGTTTTTTTTACCTGTTTGATCTTGTCGGTTATAACAGCGGGGATTTTGACTCTCAGCTGCTCCGTCTCTTTGATGGACGCCGGGAAGCCACTCAGATAAGCCAGAGACTGGATACGGATCAGACCTGGAGCTTCTTTATCTGTCGTCTGCAACAACAACAAACAAGACATCAACTTTAGACGTCCCACACATGTTTAATTCCCTTGATTCTGTCGTCATAGATATGATTGTGTGCTTTTTTTAAGCGAGGACAGGAGGGTTGGCTGAGGACATCGGACTCACCAGGTAACATCTGGACACGGAGAATTTGTGCACTTCTTTTGACACATCTGTGTAGGCTTTATCGGCTGTAAGAATCAGATAAGAGAATTCAATTTAGTATCTCAAATTGAATCAAATCAGACAGAAAATAGAAGCAAAATCAAATCAAATCAGGGCCCTGTGAATCGGAATCAAATAGACTCAGGAAGTCAGTGGTGATAACCAGCCGTGGATGCTTTTTTGTTAATGTAATTGTTAATGGATATCTGAAATCACTTGAGGGGTTTTGTTTTACCATCAGCCTGCAAATGGAAGACGACCACAGAGGCCGCGGTGGACGGATGGGTGGGTTTGGTGAGCAGCAGCAGCTCTTTGGCGGCAGAGAAGGACGGGAAAAGCGACGGCAGCTCTTTGAGCGTGACGTTGGCGGGCAGAGCGGGGTCCAGGGCCAGCATGGGCGCTACGATGCAGTGGGACAGCAGGCATTCTGGTTTTGCACTGAAAACAAAAAATCCCATGGTAATTGGACGCACATTGTCCTCATATACTTATACACACACACACATCAGGGTCTGGCATATGCATTAGTAGGATTAGTCAAACCTCACACATTTAACAAACGGTTTCCTTTGTGGTAATGCTGCATCAAGCCCCCTCTGTGTGTCTTTGGTTATTAAAAAAACAGTGGGTGGGGGTGTTAACACAAACAGGAAACATCTTCACAGTCGCCAAATCTTCACATTTTCCACATCTCTATGTGAACACGTTAGAGTTTCCATTAACTGCTTAGATAGATAGATAGATAGTTAGATAGTTAGATAGTTAGATAGATAGATAGATAGATAGATAGATAGATAGATAGATAGATAGATAGATAGATAGATAGATAGATAGATAGATAGATAGATAGAGCTTGTTAGCTAAAATGAAAATGTGCTTGCTAAAATATAGAGCTTTCTAGCTAAAATAAAAACTTGCAATCTAAAAGATAGATAGAATAGAGCTTGCTAGCTAAAATTAAAAATTTGCTAAATGATAGATAGATAGATAGATAGATAGATAGATAGATAGATAGATAGATAGATAGATAGATAGAGCTTGTTAGCTAAAATGAAAATGTGCTTGCTAAAATATAGAGCTTTCTAGCTAAAATAAAAACTTGCAATCTAAAAGATAGATAGAATAGAGCTTGCTAGCTAAAATTAAAAATTTGCTAAATGATAGATAGATAGATAGATAGATAGATAGATAGATAGATAGATAGATAGATAGATAGATAGATAGATAGATAGATAGATAGATAGATAGATAGATAGATAGATAGATAGATAGATAGATAGATAGATAGATAGAGCTTGTTAGCTAAAATGAAAATGTGCTTGCTAAAATATAGAGCTTTCTAGCTAAAATAAAAACTTGCAATCTAAAAGATAGATAGAATAGAGCTTGCTAGCTAAAATTAAAAATTTGCTAAATGATAGATAGATAGATAGATAGATAGATAGATAGATAGATAGATAGATAGACAGACAGATAGATAGATAGATAGATAGATAGATAGATAGATAGATAGATAGATAGATAGATAGATAGATAGATAGATAGATAGATAGATAGATAGATAGATAGATAGATAGATAGATAGATAGATAGATAGATAGATAGATAGATAGATAGATAGATAGATAGATAGATAGATAGATAGATAGATAGATAGATAGATAGATAGATAGATGTTCTGTCCACAAACCAAAATGATATAGTTTTTTAATGATTTCTATGTTCTATGGAGCAACTTATTTGTATTATTTAACTCCATGTCGGGGCTTCACACGTGTGTCTGACTGCCGTCTTCCCCGTTTGTTTTATGCACTAAATGAAGACGGAGGCGAAGGCACGCGAGGTTAGTTAGATAACGACAACACACAAAGATTGACTGATTTTAAGATGATGAGCTTCAACTAAATATGCAAATATCTTCTTCACACTCACTCACCTGTCTTTTGGCACTTCCGTTGTCTCGCTCGCGTTCCTGCCCAGTCGTTCCCTGTGTGCGACAAACCGGAGAATTCATCACCTTATCAGCATTTTTTTTTCTCACTGCACAGCACTGCGTTGTGTGTTCCAGGAGGCGAGTGGGAGGCAGCGGACGCAGTAACTGCATCATTTTGTCACCGTTTATTTCCGACGCTATTAATGTTTAAATTGTGTAAAATCTAAATCCAACCAGACAGAGGTGGGAGTATTATTTTCCATCATCTTCCTCCTACTTCCTCTCCACCCACCACCCGACATGCCATTTCATAGGGAAGTATATAAAATTACACAATCAGTATTGAGGTTAAAGTTGATATTAGTATTTTGTAATCCAGCTCAAAAATCAAAGCATGTCTCCTTTCACACTTATATTCATGTGTACTGAAACATCATTAGATCCAAAGAAAATATTCTCCAGTATCTTATAGACGTTCTTTTTTCTCCTGAGCATCACTCCAACCTTTGACCTCTTTTTCCTAAACAAACCAATACAGAGTGAAGATGATAATGCTGCAGCATGTGCCTGTATGCTAATTCTGACTGTAATTCAGATTAAAGACACTTCCCTCAGCGGAGATAAAGGCTCTTATGTAATCGCAAGGGTTTTCAGCAAAAAACATCAGAATTTACTGCAGTACCAAAGCCACGGTTACCTCAGTGCTCTTTGTTCCTCCTCCAGCTGCTCCTTGACCGTCTTCAGCTCCTTCAGCAGAGCCACGTCTGTGCCGTTCACCCATGTGTACACCACATCAATAGGCATGGGCAGACAGAGCCTGCAAAAACAGACGAAGAAAACCCCACTCAAAATCACTCTGACAGAGCTGAAAACACAACAAAAAAAATGTGGCTCCGCTTCCCTCCCAAGGCCACATCACTGAGTCTGAATAGGTTTTTTTGTTCATGCACGACTGCACGTCATCCACTTCTTTGACAAGTCTCTCCAACTGAAGGACACTTGAGGCATTTGAACATTTATCCACAAATCCATCACCTCACCTGCTTTGGAAGGACTTCCCTCCAACATTATCTCTGTAGGAATCAAACAGCACATGATACTGGTCTCGACTCCACTCCACCACCACCTGTGCGACAAGAGGAAGACGTTGCATGACTGTGCACCCACCACCGACAGCCAAGGGCTGCACAATTCATCAAAACGTTATCAAAATACAAAATCTTCTTCTTCAGATGAGAGAACAAAAATCACACATTTTAATTATTTTTTTCCTGGTAAAACTCCTTGAAACATGGAACGGAGAAACAATGTCTGCAGTTAACAATGACTTCCATTTCATTCCCATGATCTACTCGTGTCTCGACATTTTCCTCAGTTAATCGATCAGTCGCTTTGTTCCTTGAAATGGTTTTGTCCACAAACCAGAGATATTCAGTTTCCCCTCACAGCAGAGCAAATAAACCAGAACAAATTCTCAATATTAAGACACTGAAGGCCACAGAAATATTAGAAAATGTTACGATGTTCATTTAGAGATAATTTAATCATTGCAACCCTCATTTGCACACTAACTCATACAAAACACTGTGTGAGAATATAGCTCTTGAAGTAACTACTCCATTATTGCCTACGTTAAAACACAGTGGTGTAAAGTCATCATCCTGCTCTTCCACACATATACTTCAGACACAGATTAGATTAAGATGGATTGAGAGATAAGGTGACTAGAAGATGCATGCATGGAAATCATTATTATTATTTGTGTTGTTTGTTTCATGTTCTATTCCTCAGCTCCAGTACAGTAGAACAATATTTCAAATTTGTCTCAAGTACCACCAGAGGAAGCTAGCGTACCATTGGTGGTACAGGGCACAGTTTGAGAACCATTGCAGTCCCATTTTCATTACATTACATGTCATTGAGCAGACGCTTTTATCCAAATACGACTGATTTTCAATTCAACAAACATCCAGAAGAAATCATACCACTTACTGTACCTTACTCACTTAACAAAACAGATCAACTTACAATCTATTTCTCACAATTAACTTTGATTAGAGCAATACATGTGTGACTTGTTCATGCCGGAGTTTGCTGGCTACCTTTAAGATGTATGTCACGTGTAAACTGTAGACCTACAAGACACTGTAGTGGAACTATTTGTTCGTATTCGCTAAATTGACCGTTTTTCAAATGGAATCCGGCGACACGGCGCTAGCTTAACTAGCATCAACTGTCGGAAACATATGTTAGCTAACGCGAAAACATAACCGGTTTCAGTGGAGACACTGTGGGGACACACACAAGGAGCTCACCTCTCCGAACTGGAAGGCGGAAACAATCATGAGGACGATGCCCCCGAAGCAGAGGTAGAGCCCATATCGGTGGGACAGACAGGTGTACGTCTGCCGCTGCACGAGCTTCAGCACCGAGTTGACGACTGCCATGGTTCTCCGAGGCGACGCATAGCGCTGCATTCATTCAGGGGAATAGCGCAAGTTAACGCGCTCGACTACGAAAAGTAAACACATCACGCACCTTCCCGGATCTGTCAGCTGACCGCCGTCAGCAGCAGGCCGACTGGATAGCGAACCTCCCCTTTGGCGCGTTCAATAGAGCACCGCCCCTTTGGCTCCGTTCATTTCTATGGAGCTGGTAGCTCCATGTCGAGAACGCGGACGGCTCGTTCACGTAGCCGAGAGGCATTGTGGGAGTGACAATAGCACGACCCGGAAATAAACCAGGAAGTCAGAAACCCCTACTTTCTAGTTGGCTGACCAATTCGCGGCAACATTCAACTTAATTTATAATGTGACAAAATAAACTATACAAAACATTTAACATCTGTTTTCCTTGGTAACCTTTAAAAACATTAAACATTAAATGGACTCTTTGTGGTCCTCTAACCAAAAACACTGTTAAAAGGGAGGGGTTTTTTGGGGGGGGGGGGGGTGCATGATATCTGGGATGATAAAGTGAAATTACTGGATTTCACTGACTGACTGGACTGGATGTGATTTACCTTTTGTGAGTAGACAAACTGATTTCTTTCTGTTTTCGTTCATTCTGTCCTCTTTTTCAGTTCCCTCTTTTTGTTGGTTCTGTATCTTCTTCTTCTTTCATCCCCTCTGTCTGTCCTTTTATTTCTTTCTTTTTCTTCTTCCCTTCTTTCATCACTGCCTTCTTTCATTCTCTTACACCGTTTATTGATTCCCCCTTTTCCTGAGCCTTCTCTCTCCTTTCTTTCTTCCAGTCCCCAGCAGGGGGCGTCACAGCCACATCATCACATCAGCCTCAGCAACAGCTGGAAAAGCGGAATAAAAATGTGTTTTTTCTTACATTAGAAAACCGCTCTAATTATTTTTGTCTGTTTGTTTTGTTGTTGTTTTTTTACTTAAATTTGAAAAGTCGATTGATTCTTGACACTTTTTTCATTTATAATTCACACTTTGAAGTATTGCCTTGGTTGCCGTTCCTTCTTTGAAGCACCAGGATTTATGAACAATAAGTTGTTTATTTTTGTCATTGTTGTGTAAAGCTAACTGCATTTTCCTCAATACGGTTACATTTTTACTTTGATCTTTCTACGTCTTTATAATCTTTTTATCTTGTTTAATCTTTTTTTTAAATTATTATTAATTTATTTTGTTTTTTACTTTTTTGCTTTGAAATGACATTGAAAATAACCTGGTCACTGCAATTTATTTTAAGTCGCTCTCTCAAGAACCCTCTTATATTTGTATAACTATTTATTTATATCTGTATTTTATTATAATTTTTATTTTATATTTATGTATTACTTTTTGATTTTATATTGATGTATTATGTTTTATTTTATATTAATTTACTGTTTATTTTTATTTTATATTAATTTAATTATTTATTATTTATAAATTTGAGTAGCAATAAAACTGTAACTCATGTGCTACATATTTTGAAGTTTGGCACCCCATACAGGAGAACACCATCGTTCTTTTCGAGTCAAAGTCCATGTTTTTTATGAACATTTAATGTCCAACTATGGTGTGTGTGCGTGCGTGCGTGCGTGTGTGTGTGTGAGTGTGTGTGTGTGTGTGTGTGTGTGTGTGTGTGTGTGTGTGTGTGTGTGTGTGTGTGCGTGCGCGTGCGTGTGCGCGTGTGAGTCAAACTCGGCCCACAGTCAGGGACACGTTTTGGGGAAGAGGTTGTTGTATTTCACTTTATTGGCAGAGGCTGACTTGATTCTCCCACACACACACACACACACACACACACATACACACATACATATACCATGTGACTGTCGTTAACAGACTCACTCTTCTTTTCGTCTTTTCTTTTTATTGAATGGCTGCGGCCGTTTTTGCGTCAAAGTCGCTAAAGATGCTGTGGTTTCAACAGGGACTGTGTTCGCTGCCAGCGTTTCTGGTCATCTGGTCCTCCTGCACTTTCATCATTTCCTACGTGATTGCTGTTTTCAGACATGATGTCGACATAGTCTTTCCATACATAAGGTAAGTTTACCACACACACACACACACACAGTCACAACAAAGCAGAAAGACAACACAAACACGCGCAAAGTCTGAAAAGCGGACTAGTTTTTTTTTGCGTAAAGTTTACTTTCGTTTTTGGTGAATCCGCGCATACTTTGGCTGAGAGTCAAACTCCAGCTGTTACAGTAGAAGAGAGAGCGGTGAAGCAGCGACTTCCTCTCACTGCTCCACGCTCACAATAACTCGTGTTCTAATTCTAAAAGACTGTCAGTGAGTGAAATATATAGGTTAATGATCCAAAAAAAGTCAAATAATGAGATTATAGGTCGATGTTATGAGATAACAGAGAGTAAATCACTTTTATGAGATGAAAAAGTGACATTAGGAGACTAAAAAGTCATAACTATGAGTTCAAACGTCATTGTAATGAGATAAACGGTCAAATTATGAGCAAGTAAATCACTGTTGAGGTAAAAATCTGAGATTAACAAATCAACATTATGAGATTATAGGTCTTATAGGTCGATACTATACGATAACAGAGACTCAATCACTTTTTTGAGATAAAAACGTGAAATTATTAGAGTAAAAAATTCAACATTATGAGATTATAGGTCGTTACCATAAAACAACAGAGTAAATAACTTTTATGAGATTAAAAAAGTGAAATTAGGAGATTCAAATGTAATTATTTCAGTTTGAAAGTCATTGCCATGAGACAGACAGTGAAAATATGAGATTATAGGTCGATACTATACGATAACAGACTAAATCACCTTTATGAGATAAAAACGTGAAATTATGAGAGTAAAAAGTCATTGTAATGAGATAAACGGTCAAATTATGAGCGAGTAAATCACTATTAAGGTAAAAGTATGAGATAACAAAGTCAACATTATGAGATTATAGGTCGATAAACTATGAGAAAATTATGAGAGTAAGTCACTTATGAGGTAAAAAGGTAATTATTATAGTTTAAAAGTCAGTGCCAGTCAAATTATGAGATTATAGGTCGATACTAAATGATAACAGAGATAAAAACGTGAAATTATGAGAGTGAAAAGTAATTGTAATCAGATAAACAGTCAAATTATAAGAGAGTAAATCAGAGAAAAAACTCAAACATGAGTTAAGTGAATAATATGCGATAAAAAGTAAAAATTATGAGATTATAGGTCGATACTATAAGATTACGGAGAGTAAATCACCTTTATGAGATTAAAAAAAGTCGATATGAGAGAGTAAGTCACTATTATGAGGTAAAAAAAAAAAGGTGAAATTATGAGATTAAAAAGTCATTACTATGATATCGAGAGTCCAATCATGAGGTAAGTGAATAGTATGGATAAGAAGTCGAAATTATGAGAGATTAAGCCACTATTATGAGGTAAAAAGTCAGAAAAAGTCCAGTCATAAGTAAAGTGAATAATATCAGATAAAAAAGTCAAAATTATGAGATTATGGGTTGAAAGTTGTAATTATGAGTTCAAAAGTCATTGTAATGAGATAAACAGTCAAATTATGAGAGAGTAAGTCATTGTTATGAGATTACAAATTCATAATTATGACAGAAAGATAGAAAGTTTGTTCCATCAGCTCTAAAGTCACTCGTTTTCTTCCCTGTGTTTTTTGTCAGTGACACGGCAGCATATCCTCCTGAGAGCTGCGTCTTTGGCCTGATGACGTTCATCTCTGCTTGTGCAGGTACAGTGAACGTCCGTGTGAACGTCCGTGTGAACGTCTGCACAGTCAAGGTCACATTTCTGTAAAACAACTGTCATTATGCAACAGCAGGTTTTCCTGAGTTAGGAACCAAACTTTCCGGAGAAGATGTTCACGGTTCCTCTTTTTAGAAAATGAAAGCAGATTTGTCACAGCTGGGAATGAAGAGTTAGTGTAGTCTTCTTTATGACATATTTCTTTTTGCACAGGAATCGCCACCATCTATGCCCGATATAAGTTTGTGGCTCGGCTGGGTGAGGACAGACTTGTGACGGCTCCACGTCTCAATAAAGCGGCTCTGTGTTTAGGGCTGCTCTCCTGCCTGAGCATGTGCATCGTTGCCACTTTCCAGGTTGGTCTCGACTTGTCGACGTGCCCACTCACTGATCGTAATCACGCGGTTATAACGTATAATCTTCTTCTTTTTCTCTTCTGAATGCAGGAAACGGCCGTGGTGTCCGTTCACGATTTGGGAGCTGTGCTGTTCTTCGTCTCCGGTGTTTCGTACACAATCGTCCAGGCTGTTATTTCGTACTATATCTGTCCGTTTGGATCCTCGCCGTCTGTGTATCGCATACGTGTGGGCATCGCCGTCCTCGCTACTTTGGCACTTTTCCCCAGTATCCTTTCACGAAATATATATTATACTATAATAATAGTTAAAAGTGTATGGAAGTCCAAACATGTCATAATTGATGCCTTCAAAAAAGTTATATTAACACGCCTAGGCATGAGTCCTTTCCATACATATCAAATATTAACATATTTGAATATTAATATTAACACAACAAAGGAATTGTTTTGTTCATAAGAGGGTTAAACAGTGTTCTTTATATACATACATATATAAATACACATATATATAATAGTATAATAATAGTTAAAAGTGTATGGAAGTCCAAACGTCATAATTGAACCCTTGTTTTATTGTTATTAAATGTTATTTACTATTATTATTATTTTTTATTATTTTTCAAACCAACATGAATCCCTTCCATAGATATATGGAAGGGATATGACATATTTGAAGATTAATACTAACACAATAAATTAATTGTTTGGGTCATAAGACGGTTAAACCATACATATAATAGCATAATAATAGTTAAAAGTGTATGGAAGTCCAAACATGTCACAATTTAACCCTTCAAAAAAAGTTACATGAACACGCCTGGGCACCAAAATGTATTCATAAATCATAAATTATGCTATAAAAATTGTATTTACTATTATTTTTTTCCATACATATTAAATGTTAACATATTTGAATGTTAATATTAACACAACAGATAAATTGTTTTGGTCATAAGAGGTTTAACCAGTGTTCCATGAGAAACCCTCATGCTACATCCTATGATCCTACATACTGCAGCTTTAACTTGCATTATATACACATATTGTTGCTTTCCTTAAGTGTGTAATTCAGCTGTGATCTGCGCGTTCTTTGTCAAACAGAATACGCTGCATCGACGCAGCGACGAGAAGGTGAGCTGTCGTGTGCCTCGAGCAGTCGTGGCTTATTCCTTCGACTTAAGTTGCCTTTGACATTCTGCATATTTTTGGATTATCAAGCTATAATTTCCATTTCAAATCAACAAACAGTTCATTTTGCTCAGTCCTGACTGGGTCCATTGTGAGTTTGAGGCCCATGATTTATGTTTTTTCTCGATGACTTCCTTCTCGCAGGACTATCCTTTCCATCTCGCCAGTGCCGTGTGCGAGTGGGTCGTCGCCTTCAGCTTCGTCTGCTTCTTCCTCACGTACATCGATGATTTCAAAGTGAGCATCGGCCCAGTAAACAAATATAATAACATATATTATATACATCAGTGGCGGTTGTTGTTGTTCATGGGAAGCTCATTGCAGGCGGTTATTTACGCATAAGTTCTTGCATAAACTCTGCAAACGGACATCTAAAACGGGGGAAAAGCGATAATAATTATGATAAAGCTGAAATGCTAATATAGTGTTTTTATTTACAGTGTACGTGTACAAATGGGCGATATATTGCCGAGCAAATAACTAGAACACAACGATTGGCTATTTGTCGACGGGCTTCCCTCGCAAGACTTGTACCGCCACCCGATGGTGAAGTGGGATAGTACAGGACCCTGACGCGCGTGTATACCATGTTTCTGCAACACTGTCAATCAGAAACTGGCTCCGCCCCTTCAAACAGTTCCTCCAACCACTGCTCCGTTGACTCCCAGAGAAGCCGAGCTTCCGTGGAAGTGGAGTTTTTGCCGCACTGTTCCGCGTCGTCCCGTAGAGAACAGTTGAAGCTGAGATTTTAAGTGGTTTTAAAGCGGAGGCCGCTACGGGAATATGGAAATCACGTAAGACTCTCCCGCCATCTGCGACGCTGAGCTTCCCTTGCCGTCTCACAGCGATCGCCACTGATACGCTTTGTACTTGAATGAAAATGTTTTCTTATGATCTTTCATTTTTGTTTTTATTCCCCACAGCTTTTCACCTTACAAGTCCGAACAGAGTTTGAGGGATTATGAGGAACCCTTGGTTTCTCAAGGTGCTGCTGATGTCATTTGTTGGAATTTACAAGCACATGAGGTACTTACCGAGCGTCACGTGTCGTTTTACTGCATTTTTTTTTTATACGATTGCAAATCATTCCCTATTCGAGGGTTCACTCGATCGTCACTTTCGCAACATTTGCACTCCTGACTCTGGCGGCCACAGCAGCGTGACACAGACCTGTGACCGCTCACAGAGGAGAAGTTTGTCACACACACACACACACACACACACACCCACACTGTGAGGACTCATGTTTCCCTGTGGGTTTCCTGCTCAGAGCTGATGTGAAAATGTTAAATTATATACCACACTGATACTGTACATATACTGCTATTTTTTATACACATTCTCCAGATGATGCTAATTTCTCAACGCAAAGTATTTTAAAAATGTATTTTTTTATTCTTTTGTACCATTTTCCAGTTGTATTTTTTTTATGCATCAATGTACTGTGTCGCGACAACAAATGAAGGAGGAAGGCCTGAATCACATGCTACTACTACTGTACACGCTGTAAGCAGCACATGCACTTCTCTTCGTAGTAGTAGACAATTCAGTCAATTTAGTTCATTCGGTTACTCGCGTAATGGTGTAATTCCTGTTCAAAACAGGAAACGGTGCAGTGGCTCGTTAAGTCGTTCCCGTCGGAACAAAAAGAACTTTCTTTTCTTCTGGAGAACTGGCCTAAACCGTTCCACACGAGTTACGTTCCTTCTCAAAATCGTTCAAATATTGGATTTAAAAGGACACAAAGAGGAGAATAACTGTCCAACACTGCCTCAGATACACACAGGCCCAAATTGACATGTATTATCCATTCATAAACCTACATTTTCACTTTTTTTATATATATGGCTAACCAAAAGTTCAACCCGTAGTGTATAAATCAATCTAGATTTCAATTTATAGTCACATTTTTACAAGGAAAATACTTTTTATTGTGTACAGTGGCCTTGTCTGAGAAAAGTATTATATTAAGGACATTATATTCAGCTGCTGGACATTTATTTTGGCAGAATCCCTGTTTACAATCAGTCTTTGAATGGTGCACCTCCTTCATCAATGAGATTAACATATACTGTAATTCTCCAATAAATGGATGAATCCTATGCCTTAAAAGGAACAAAGTGGACACAGATAAACACCATTGATACTGTATTTACCGTACAAGGGAAATGTTGTTTTTTTACTTTTCTACATTGCTTGTGCCGTCATGTACTGAACTAAATTAAAATGCACTGCTGCTGCTGTACTGATTCATATCAACGTTACGATCAATAAACATTAAAAATGCACTTTTTTTAAAGTCGAATGTACGAGTGTTTATTATCACGGGAGAATTAAAAAAAATCACACTTCCAGCAATTCTTGCTTTCGTAAACAAAGTGCTTTGTGGTAACATCCATTCAGAGCAATCTTCTTATCAAAAGGCAACATACATTTTGAATTTTTCACTGTGCTGCAACATTCTTGGCACCATCTGTGAATATAGTCAACAATCTACAAGAGGGGAGTCAAATATCAGACAAAAAAGGGGTTTAAAAGGTTTAACTGACTTATTTCGACATGATGATGTGTGTATTGTGGAAAGAAAACAATCAATCCAAAATGAAACCTGTGGAACAGTAAAGTGCAAATACACTGCATCTACAGTAATTGCCTCTTTTGTTTTGCAGCAGTAAATAAAGTTTAAGAGTGGAAAAAAAGCACATTATTCTTCTTCCACTGCAACTTCCTTACCTTATCCTGTTGTAGAGTTTTACTTTTGTGTACTTGTAAATCACTAATTATACTTTAATTTTGTATAAGTGTATCATCACCTGATTATATTGTGTTTTACAGTAGCCCACGATGGAGATAGTAGCTCCAGACGATAACAACATTAAAGTCTTACAGTATTCCTCAGATGAGTGCATCTTTGATTGTAGCGTCACTACCACGGACGAACTACGCGACAACTGCTGTAAAAACTATTAAACGTGAGGAAATGATTCCCTCTTTTTGAAAATAACAATCAAAAACGAGGAGGTCTGACTTATCCGTGGCAGGATACACTTCCAGGCATCTTCATTATCTGTACCTTCCGTCACAGAAACGCTACAAACGCCAACCTCTGAAGAGCAAACGCCTGAAGCGAGAGTCTATGTGGTGGTGGTGTTGCAACACAGGAGAGACGTCAGTCGCTGAAAGACGACTCGCTGTCAGAGCTGGTGGCGGCGGCATCTTGATCCTCTGCGCTCCTCGTTCCTCCGTCGGGAACTGGGGCGTCCGGGGTTCTGTGATCGGCCGTGACAGGATCGTGATTAAATTAAAAAAAAAACTTGCAGCAAAAACACAAATTCATAACAAAAGCAGGGACAACTAGAAAATTCTACAGTGGAAATCTGACAGTAATACATTACTATGTGATTCAAACTTTGACCAGTCGTGAGCCACAGTCCTCGTTTGTATAGTGTACAGTATCTCCGCCTGTCACGCGGAAGACCGGGGTTCGATTCCCCGACGGGGAGTGCAACTATTTTGTGTTTTCCCCCCCGAAGAGGAATAAAGTAAATTCAAATAGTATAGCATGTCATTCAAAATTAGACCAAAGTCATAGTATGTCAGGAGCTTCCACATTAAAATTTGCGAAAAATGGGCATGATTTGACCAAGAAATTACAGTTTGAAAATCACCTTCGTCTTCATTTTTTTAAAAGTTTTAACATGGGAGTCGATGGGAGGTTTGACCGGAACTCTCTGCACTTTTAGGTGATTTTAAGAAAAACTACAAGTCGTGTGAAAATGAAAACAACAACCATAGCAACGTTTATATGTAAAATTTGTTTAGAGATTTTTCTGATTATTTTCATGGACCTCAGCTAAAAATCTGAAAATGTCCCCAAATAGAAAGTATAAAACTTAAACTGTGATTGTTTAAAAACTATATAGATAAAGTATGACAACACTTTATCTATGTGCGGCTCCGAAATGGTAATTATTTGCATTTTTTTTTTTGCAAAGCAGGCACTCTAATAAGCAATACGAGTTGAACGGATTAAAACTCACTCAAGCAAGGTGGAATCCAAACCCTCCAGGACCATCTTGTTCCTGATGGCCATCACTGGAACTCCCTGTTACAGCAGTAAAACAGTTACATCCATTAAGATACACAGTTTAGTGCGTGAGCAGACACTCTTTTTCTTTTTCTTTTTCTTTTCTTGTGATCGACTCACCACTTGAACCATCTTCAGATATCGGGCGTAACGTGGGTCTTTGGCCACGGTCATGATGTTCTCTGCAGCTGCTTTTGCTCTCTGTGTCGGTGCTGGTTCTTCTGCTGTCTGAGTGGTCTAAAGGGTGGAGGGGGGGAATGAGAAATTGTTACCACTCTTACAGACTCCATGCAGTCAAAGTACATAAATGGTTTGGTAACGCTTTCTTTTACAGTCCCCTAATTACCAGGTATTTACCTGGTAAATTCATGGTAACACCAAAGTGTTACTAGGTAATTACCAATGGTAATAAGAAAGTAAATACAGTGAAACTGTTGCCAAAATACTGGGCATTTACCTGGTTACTATATAGTTAATTATAGCGTGTTATTACTGCTGTTAATAAGAAGGTATGTACAGCTAAACTATGGCAAAACTATGGTAAATGTAAGTGTATTATTGGTTTATAAACTGGTAATAAGCAGGTACCTAATTACTAGCTATTTACCCAAGGGGTAATCTAACAAACCTAACCCTAAAAATGTGTGTAATTACATGGAAACAAGCTTGGCTTTCTTTTACAGTACAGTTTTACTTTACTTACCGAGTACATTACCGTGCATTACCCAGTATTTTGGCAACGGTTTCACTGTATTTACTTATCTTATTACCCTTGGTAATTACCTAGCAACACTTTAGTGTTACCATGAATTTACCAGCTAAATACCAGGTAATTAGGGGACTGTAAAAGAAAGCGTTACCAATGGGGTTTTTAATAAAATACATCAAATGCAATGACTGACAATTAGGGAGTATCTGCCGGTACCGGAATCAGGAGGAAATACACAGCCCACAACATGGCTCCACTAAAATGCTGTTCATTGACAGTGTTAATGAAGCATCTGTATACAAAACATGCTGCAAATTCTATTCACACAGAAGTGTAAATGTCAGTAGTTGTGGTTTTATGACCTGAAACCATTTCCCTCTCTTGGCGCAGCGACTTCCTTCAGACACATCATCACACTGAGGTCACAGAGTAGAGAGCGTGTGAATTAGGCTGAAGCTACAGGCTGTAGCATGTTAGCGTCTTGTTGGTTTTTTTTTTTTAAATGAAAACTATGGTCAGAGTTTCCTTTATGCTAAACTATGCTAAGCTATCGACTTCCTGGATCAAACCTGAAGCGTAAAAGGTCAAAACCAATCATGCAGGATGGATTATTAGCAAAAATTTAATACAAGTATGTTTTTATACAAGTATAGAATTGCTTTAAAATAAAAAAATATTTTGTTTTTTTCGCTTTAAAAAAAAACTTTTATCTGTACTTAAAACGTGGGCCTTTCTTTACAGACCCTGCCCTGTGCCACAATGTTTTACAGCAGCTAAAGCCTGTGTCTAAGAGGCCTTAGTTTGCAACAAACTAAAATTTCACCATTACAGGTCACTAGATCTTTGTTGAAATGATCGTCTTTGTACCTCTGGGGATTGTTGTGTCTCCGCCGGTGGAGCAGCAGCCTGTGAGGTCTGGTCGGCAGCGGTCGCTCCATTAACCTGTGCACTTTGTTGCTGGTTAATTCCATCTATTTTCACGTCCTCTAGTCCAGGAATAGACGACAGCTGTTTCCGAGCACAACAACGTCAACAAGCGGAGCATAAACTGTGCAGGTGAACCGAACGGCAGAGGCTCAGAAGAACTCACCTTGGCTTCCAAGATGCACAGAGTGGTTTCAATCTGCTGTATGCGAAGAGATATGTTTGAAAGTTTCTGTAGGTGGGGAAAAAAGAAGTACAACAAGTACCGGCGTTTAGTGGGACATTGACAAGAAAGCAAAAACACAGATATGTGAATGTAAAGAACACAAACCTCTTCACAAACTGTGGAGAAGCGGTTTAGGAAGCGAACTGTGTGCACAACAAACTGATTAATGTAGGCGACGATTCGTCTCTGTTGGATGGCAGGAACCTGGAGGGAACACAAAGAAGTGATTTAAGTCGCAGAAAAGCAGCACAGAGTATAGCACACAAAATTAGAATGTATTAGTTCATTCTAAATAAAAAAAAAAGTTTTTTAAATATGTGAATTATTAACCTTATTCACCCTCTCCAACAATGATTCAGTAAAAACTGTTGCATGCTTTTAATTAATGTAAAATAGATGGTTAACATAGTAGTTTCACTTCATGCTATTTACATTGTATTTATCTCATTAAAACGTATATAGTTTATAATTTTTGTGAAAATGTTTAATCTGCTGTGTTTTCAGTGACTCAGACACTGCAGGAATCAGGCATGAACCAAATCGCGATTTGAAAATGACAGACTTAATGAGAAAACCTCGCAGGGCAACATCACTGTCATGTCGACAACTCAATGTTTGTCATGGTTCGAATGCGCTAACTATAGTGACATAATCGGCTGTAAGTATTGAAGCCAAATAGTCTAGTATTATCAAATAAACAGCTGTGTAGCTCCGTGTTGACCCGTTTTCCTCATCTCTTCGACCACTGATGTTAGCTAACAACACAAAAACAAACCTTGGTCAGATCAACTCCAGACCCCACTATGGGCAGCCCGTCTTCGTCCATGTTGGGTTACAAACTTCCTGTAGATAAAAGTATAGTCTTTGTTTGACGAGAAAACGTTTTAGTGGAATATCTTTTAAGAACAGAGAACCTAAACTTCACAAAAACAGACGTTTACTGTATGAAACGTTTCACGTGACACTGGGCTGTGTGATCGCGCCGTGACGTAACACGCAGCAAGTTCCGCGAGAACAAAGAACTGACGGGAATTGGTAGAACATGCTTGATTTCCCCGCATTACAGTGCGTATAGCCACGTTTTATACTCATACAAATGTGCTGTTAAATTCTGTGATCAATTTCTGTTTCCAATGAGAAAGCAGAGTCGTTTCAAAACGTAATTTACATTTGCAAACATCGACAATGTGCTCGACTGTATTTGTGCTGTTTTTACAAATTATTAATTTTTCTGCTGCTTGTTGATTTTTTTAAATGTTCGTATACTGTTTCATCTTACTTGGGAATATTACTAAAACTGTGGTGGGTAGTTTTACCTTTTAATTTGAAGTCCGTGTGAGAGAAAAAACAACATCCGGTGGTCTGTCTGGTGGCTTAAATACTTTTCGTTAACATTTTTTAAAGTTCTCGTGTGAATCTAGGCAACAATGAAAAATATCATATTATTCAAAAGGTCCGAAAAGGACCATAACATGTGCTAAACACCCCACAGTTTCCGTCTGTTGTCATACTTTTATTTTGAAAATAGGAAATGCAGGGTGAGACTTCAGGAAACGGGTGCTTGCGTGCTAATAGCGCATGTTAGCCACGAAATTAAACAACATAAGATTACGCCTGTTGTTCGGCGTTACTATATTTATATTGCACCAATGGAGGATCTCGGGTCAACAGAGAAAGCGAACGGTAGATAAACTAATGTTCGCATCCGCAGGGTTTTTAAAGCAAGTTGAGTTAATGTTAGCCAGACAGTTAGCCGGGTCCGTCTATTTAAAGTAGTCGTGCGTAAACCGTGTAAGCTGTCAGGCTAGTGTCTGTTTGTGTCATCTTTTATTAACCATGTTTTAAACGCTGTGTTACATTTGTATTACTCCGAGACCCAAAGCGCAGCAGCAGATACTTAACCAGGTTGAAAATATAGTACTACGTAATATAATAATTACGCAGTACATTTACGTGTCAAGTTATGTGTTATTTAGCTAATTCTGTCCCCCATTTTGATTTTTTGCTCTGTGAAGAAAACGCATTTTAGATGTATTATTGTTATTTTTAAATGCTTTGAATTGCATCTGTGTTGTTGAGTTGTACTTCCAAGTTGTGTCTCTGAATCAAAGGCTCACTGCTGCCCTCTAAAGTCCACCTTCAACATCACACGTTCCTGTTTCAGACCCAGGCCTCCCTCTCGCGTCCCTTCGCCTCTTGGTTCCCCCACTGCAGCTCCTGTCTGCCGCCATGTGGCAGCTGGCGAAGCAGAAGGATGTGATGGGTTACGAGAAGCTGCAGGAGTTTGTGTTCATGGTGACGGAGGCAGTGCCCGGACTCATCAACCACAGACAGAGAGCCCAGCTCATTCTGGGTCTAAGAGCAAGGGTAAGGCACAACCCGCTTATATGGTGATATGGTATAATTCATCTCTTATACACCCACTGACATGTGTTCATGTTACAGTTGGTTCTGGAGCTTTGCAAAGGATCAGCACGAGGTTCTGTCGACTGTCAACTGATCCAGAGCTATTTGGATCGACTCCCAATAACCTCTGCAAGCGCAGAAGTGAGTCCTTTATTTATATGAACACAAATGTAAACAAAGGTGTGACAGAACCCATTTTAATGACACAAACTCCCATCTGTTGCAGTGCAGGGACGCAGAGGTGAAAACCACAGAGTACACGTTCATCGCTCTTGTTCAGAGCCTCCTCAAGGATCCTGTGGAGAGAGCGTACTTCTTCCAGGTCAGACAGATTTCAACAATTCATCTCCGCGCTTAAATAAACACTGAGTGAAATCGAGCGACATGTACAGTGACCGCTTCACCTCTTTGCAGGAGATTTTCCCAGTGGAATATGGACCACAGTATGACGCGGCTCTACATGTGTTATTATGGGAGTTGCTCTCAAAGCTGGAAAAGCTGTTGCCTGTGCCGGACCTTAAACAGGTACCAGTCTGCCTGAGTGTTTCGTGTTTGTTTTTACTCCTCTCTGCAAAGTGTATACTGAAGAGCAGCTGTGCTGCGGTTACAGACGGCGGCGTGGCTCGGATCGGCTCCCTCTGTCCTGGAGGAGTGTGTCCAGACTTCACCTCAGGAGCTGGGCTCCACCTTCGAACACTACAAGAGCTCGGGACTGTTGAAAACGCTGCGTAAGTCGTAACTGACAGACAATATATGTAAGATAAGTGTAATCATCAGTGTTTCCTCTAAATTACTTTGTTTTTTTATTTCTCTTGAAGGCACTTTGGATTGTTTTATGTCTGGATGAATGGTGCTATATTAAAATAAATGTTTACCATCATGATTCAGTAGTTACATGATGTCATGACAACGATTTAATCACCCAACTGACCCAATTGAAAATGTATTATTGAAGTGTGGCCTTATTGCCTCCATTGAATATAACTAATGACATATTTATTTTTGCAGATGGACCTTCGTCCACCATCGGCAGCTGCATCATGTCGGCTCTATCCATTCCTCCCTCACAAAAGACAAGCGTCTCCATTGGGTTGGAGTCGATCCATAACTACGCCAACGTCCTGAACCCTGTGACGTTAGCCGAAGTGGACCAGTACAGCGTCGTGACCGTTTACGCCGAGGTGGAAGCCGGAGCGTCTGACGCGGACGGGACGGCGATGGGGTCGGGTGAGCTCCAGGTTCACACGGATTTCTACGAGGAGGAGATCGTGGCCGTGAGCACCGAACCCGTCGTCGGCGATGACGAGTGCGCGACGAGCGAAACCGTGGACGTCGCGAAAGCGCTGGAGACTCTGACGAAGACTTTTGCTCTCAGGAAGGAGAGCCTCGGTCAAGATGTGCTGACGGGGAAAAGCAACGACGAGTTTGCTTCTGTAGACGCGGCAGACGAAGAGAAAACAAATGAGCAAATTGAAACCTTTGACCCGATTGATGATGACACAGAAACCGTTGAGGAAATGAAGGACAATCTGGGGGCTGGAGACACAGAGAGCACAGAACTGAAGGATAACCATGAAGCCACAGATGTCACCAGTGAACCTCTGCTTCGTGAAACGCAGCAGTCGGCCAGCTCGGCTAACGTCCGCAGATCCTCCCGTCTGCAAATGAAGACGCCGCCGAGTTGGCAGGGGATACGGACGTTCAAGACGCTGGAAAAGGAAAACGCACCGGGACCAACAATGTACGCAAATCAAAATATACAGCTTGTCTAAATCAGTACAAATCACTCACCTCAATCACTACACCCCCATACTACTGTATTTATTGTACTTCTATAATAACTTCCATCTTTTTTAGGTGGTATTTTACAGAACATAGCTGTAAATAAATGTTCAAATATTAACGACTGTTTTGTATTTTCTGCCAGGAGCAAAGCTTTCTTATCAGTCGCCTCCTCTGTCATCGCCATCAAAGGACTGGACAAAGGTAATACGTTTGTCTTGAAGACATTTTAAGTCAACACCCACACGTTTAAACCCCTCTCCACTCATTATAGATGATGTACAAATGTGAAGTACACATTTCTAAACTGTAGGTCTGTCTGAAAATAAGGCTCGTTGCCAAATGCTCGGAAGAAATGTGCGTAAAAGCTTTGCCACTTAATTTAAAATTCCTAAAAATGAAGAAAATGAGGAAGAAGAAAGAAGAGCCGACTCCTGCTGTGAGGCTGCTGCAGTACCACTGATAGAGAAAGAGGGAGACAGAGAGCAGAACTGTAGCGAAACCTCCAGCAGACACAGGTGAATGTTGCTTCTCGACCTCTTTGTTAAACAGTCAGTTTGATTCTGGTGCGTTTACGTCAATATTCTGTACACACGGCAACGTTCTGATACTTTGGATCTTCACCAAAGCTTATAAGTCTGTACTGTATGTGTGTTTGAGTGTGCTTTTTAGTCATCGTTTTTCTTTTGTTTACAGGTGATTCAGACGAAATGACCTCCTTCATCTTCACCTGTTCGCAGTGTCCCTTCCACATCGCAGACGAAAACAGCCCCCCTCACTTCCACATGCAGAGCGTTCCAACAGAGGAGTACAGGACTCTGTCAGCAGCGGAATTCACGCCGTCTCCTCGCAGCAGTGATGAAATATTCACATCCATCAAACTTTTTCCGAAGGGAAATACGGAGCAGAGCAAAGTGGAGCTGTGCGATGACAAAAGCAAAGCGAACGACTCGCAGTCGCTCGGCAGACGGAAGGCTCTCACGTGCGAGACGTGCGGCAAGACGTTCACCCGCACGTCAGACGTCCGCAGACACCAGCTCACCCACACTGGAGAGAGACCGTTTCACTGTTCCAGGTGCGAGCGGACGTTCCAGCACTCGTGGGACCTGGCCAAGCACGAGAGCAAAGACCACGGCGTGGCCATCTCCTTCTCCTGCCCGCTGTGCCGGAGCTCCTTCGCCAACCTGCGCGCGTTGACCATGCACCACAAGAAGATTCACGCCGAGGAGAGCCAGCTCCCTCACATCTGCTCCATCTGCAGCCAGAGCTTCGCCACTTCCTCCGAGCTGCTCGAGCACAGGAAGTCCCACGTCAGCAACAAGCGCTACATCTGCCAGCAGTGCGGCGAGGGCTTCGACTCCCTGCTGTCGCGCTCCCAGCACCGGCAGATACACCAGGTGAAGCATCAGTTCAAGTGTCAACACTGTGAGAAGACTTTCACTCGGAGGTCTGACGTGAAGAGACATCTGGCCGCTCACACCGGGGAGTGTCCGTACCAGTGCAACCAGTGCAACAGACGCTTCTCACTCCACTTTATGCTCATGAAACACCTCCGCGTTCACACCGGCGAGCGGCCGTTCCAGTGCTCCCACTGCCCAAAGAGGTTCACGCTGGTGTCCGTGCTGGCCAGACACGAGCGCATGCACACCGGGGAGAAACCTTTCCTGTGCTCCCAGTGCGGGAAAGGCTTTTTGTCTCGAGGGGAACTCTCCAAACACCACCGGTCGCACGTGGACGACAGACCTTTCTCCTGCCCTCAGTGCGACAAACGCTTCAAGAGCAAGAAAACCCAGCAGGAGCACATCGTCTCGCACACCGGCGCTCGCCCGTACCCGTGCGCCTACTGCGGGAAGGGCTTCACCAAACCGTACGCGCTGACCAGACACAACCTCATTCACACGGGCGAGAGGCCGTTCCCGTGCGGACACTGCGAGAAGTCGTTCCTCACGCTCAGCGAGGCTCAGCTTCACCAGAGGATCCACACGGGGGAGCGGCCGTATCCGTGCAGCGTGTGCGAGCTGAAATTTAAGAGCTCGTCCGAGCTGGCGCGACACAGACGCAGCCACTCGGGGCCGAAGGCGCCGAAGCCGCACTGCGAGCAGTGCATGAAAACGTTTGCGTCCAACGCCAAGCTGAAGAAACACATGGAGACGCACAGAGAGGAGGACAGTGCAGTGCAGTCTGTAGAAGCAGATGTATGAATAAATAAATTACCCTGTCTAGATCATCAAATTAGTGTATTTTTACAAGTTCAGGTCAGGGGATAACATTTATTTAGATCTGGTACTGTTGTATTTAGCCAGTGAGAAACCGATTTTTAAAGATTTCAAACACATAATTAGCTTCACTATCTGAGTTCCACTTTAAAATGGGAAAAATAAATTAATTTGCAACCTTATATGAACAAAAACCTTTCTTACAGTTGTTTGTGTGGAAGCGTTCAGGTTTAAATCAAAACATGGGTCTGTGCGAGCTGTCATTTGAGAAGAAACATCGTAGCCTCCCTTTAAAAATGTAATACTCACTGCTCCTTTAAAGTGAGAACACCTTAAAAGGAGGTTAATTGAATTTAGGATTAAATTAAATGTATTTTAAGAACAAAACACACTGTGATATTGAGCTTGTATGTCCATGTGTAGGCGTTAAGTTTTATGGCTTAATGGCCATGTCTGTTTAAAGGTTACAGTCGATGTAAAGTGGGGGAAAAGTTTCAGCGATACGCCGCAAACCAGAAACCTGTATCCTGTCATTCCCATGCACTTACTTAGGTTTTGCTGATGCGGCAAAATGAAGTCGCAGGAGGTCTGACGAGGACGTGACGGCACGTTAACTGCTCAAAGTTTGTTCTTTTATGTCCAAGAGTACATATATATAACTATATAACAGTTCTGTGAGCAAACATTAACCATGAAAACCACATCATAAGCTGTCTGCGGTAAACTCCCACCCGTCTTCTCATGTTCATATCAATCATATAAGATGCTTTAAAAAACGCCAGATAATTATATATATATATAGCTATTCTCTGCAGCTCAAAGAACAATCTATAATGTGAGATGGAGCTTTTAAACCCACTGCTCCCACCCATCTGTCTGGGCATCCCCCTCTCTGCCATCATACCGCTATTACGGGTGTCTTTATAATAAAAGAGTCATTTTTGTGTTTAATTAACTGAGAAGCTTTATTTATGGGAGGGAAGCCGGTCGATGAGCAGGAAACGCTGGAATAAAACCGGCTCTTTTGTTGAACAGGGGACTCACAAAATGCCATCTAATGGTCAGTGACTTTAAATTGCATTTCTATATTTAGCGTGGCTAATATTTTTATGCGTGTTTTCATCAGGCTCTAAAAAAATACAGGATGAGTTTTTGTGGACGAAAATGGCAAAAACCTATTTCTTCATTATTGTACCAAGTAATGAGATTTATAAATACAAAGTACATATAAATAATCAATGAAGTCATTAGTTCCACATTTATATGAGGTGCCTGTATATCCCTGACATTGATTAGTTGATTCAGTGCTATTCTATTTCATATGTTAATATTAAATATTCATGAAGTGGTAAAGTATAAAGTAACAACATTCTTATTTGTCATTAAATCTCAAAATCCCCAAAATCTCAGATGCCTCCTCCACACCGAGAGAGGGTGTGCATGGCCAGACTCTCACTCCATCCCCCTGTAATCGGTGTCTGCCTGTACCGGAGCAAGGGGCGACAGTTAGCGCGCAGATGTCTGGCTGTGACCGTCGGTGTAGGAATCTGAAGAGCTGGTGACCATGCAGGTGGAAAGAACACCCGGAGTAAACAGATAAATAGGGTGGAACAACCAGGGGGCTGCGGCGGCAGATAACGGCACGACGCAGCACCCATCAGCAAGATTTACTGTCCCATCGGATGTGGTGGCGGTGGGTTATTAACGTGTCATAAAGAAGCGGGAGGGGGATTGTGTGTTGCAGAAGGACAAGAGTGGCAGCCCTGATAGAGGAAGGAATAGAGAGGGGGAGTGTGTGTAAAAAGAGAGAGAGAGAGAGGGGAGTAGATAAAGCCGAAATCATGAGCTCCGCACTGCCATACAACTCGCTGTCGGCTCGACCGAGTCCCAGCAGACGAGCTTTGGACTGGGAGCGTGAGCAGTTAGCCGTGCGAAGGCTGTCCTCTCCTCGGGGTCTTGACCTGCTTACTCCTCCTCCTCTTCCTCGTCGACCCTCTGCCATCCCTGGCTACCTGCTGTCACCGTACCAAGAGCAGGAGGGGCAACTCCACCAGCAGCAGCAGCGTCTATCCTTGTCCGTGTGCTCAGAGGCCTCCCTGGCGCCCCCTCCACCTCCACCTGTGGGTGCAGCGCCACCCTGCTGCCGCCCAGTGGGAGTCATGCACCTCCTGCGCCTTGGTCTCCTGGCGTTCAGCTGCCTCTTCTGGGCAGCCGGCTTGGCCCTCTTCACCTTGGGTGTGTGGGCTCAAATCTCACTGGCAGACTACATGCTGTTGTCTGCCAATCGCTACCCAAACGCTCCACTCATCCTTCTGTCCACAGGTGCCGCCGTCACCACCTGGGGGTTCCTGGGTTGTCTGGGTGTTGCTGCAAACCTGCCCTGCGTGCTACGGGCGTACGGGTTCTTTCAACTTGCTGCACTCATAGCCGGTTTGGCAGCTGGACTCTCGGGCCTCTTCTACCGCGAAGATATTGCCGGAGGATTTCGCAGTGGCTTATTGCGAGCGGTGGCCGGCTACACAGAGGACGAAGGCCGTGCCGATGCCCTAGACAGCCTGCAGAGGGCCCTGGAGTGTTGTGGAGCTGAGGGTTGGCGTGACTGGCTCACTTCAGATTGGGCTTCCCAACATATGGTCTTCCTGCCAAATGAGAACGGCACCTCGGTGTCCTTGCCAGACAGCTGCTGTATTAAGCGCAAGGGTTGCAAGAATCGACCGCTTCTGACAGACGACGATGAGGGAGTAGATTCTGCAGGAATCCATCCACACGGGTGCTTCCGCAAAGTCTTCAGTTTGGTCAACGACAACGTCTTCCATATTGCTGCCACTGTGTTGGGATTGGCCTTCACCCAGATTGGAGGCATTGCCCTGGCTTGTCTGCTCGCCAACAAACTAGCACCAAGGCAACATCGCCGTGTCGTGGCACACTAGTGGTTGATTTTAAACCAAGGACTGACCAAATTGTAGATTAAGTTTGATGAATGACCACCATTTTCAAAGAGTAATAGAGTTGCAAAGTTGGAGGAGTTTTTGGGCATCTAGGATACCACAAATTGAAGTCCTATTTATCTTCTGACATCCATAAATGACTGGTGTGATGCCAAGTTCAGGGTGGTGGATGAAACTCCTCACACTTTGCAACTCTTGGAGACTCGAGGTTTGCATGACTCTCTTTTCTAATATTTCAAAAAAAAGTATTGATTTAAATATCTTAGACTAAAAGAGTTGTAAAAAGGTGCGTATTGTCCATCCATTCCATTCAGTTATACCCACAAATATTGTTGTAGTCAAAGCCACACTAACAAGACCAGACCATACTTAGACCAGGACTAAGCCAGGGCAAGACAAAGACTGGGAACATAAGCCATGTTTCCACGGATCGGTATGGTACGTATTATTTCCATTAAGAATAGTACCAAAATACCTGGCCCGAATGCGTCCGTTGTGTCACGTTCGATTTCGTTGTCGTTGTTTGTTGTCGTCGCACCGGTTTGACGCCATGCTACGTATCTCACGATGAAGCCTCATCCAGGGCTTTACCACACCAAACTGTATCTAGTGTACCAAACTGAACTGTGCCATGATGGAAACACAGCTACGCAGACCACTCTTGCGTCTTGGCCTTGATCTTGTTAGTGTGGTTCTCCCCATAAGAGATAGTCTATAATTGCACAATCTTGGGTCCATCTTATTGTACAAAAGGAGCTCATAGACAATTGTCACATTCTTGCGGTCACATAGTTTGGACTTCCATCTCAGCATCCATCGTTGTGGTGGTCATAAATTGAGGTGTAGTCGGGCGCATGTTGTTGGTGCAGAGCTATCCTGAGGTAGTGGATAGCCATTGCACTTTTGACCAACAACACCTGGTCTGAGGTCTGAATGGTGCAGTACTTTATTGCTACTTCAGTGGTGTTTTATCAAGATAGCACAATGTTCATACATTCTGCCTTATGTGCGACTCTCCAACACCTGCTTCACCTCAGGGATCCTGCTGTCAGTTCATTTCATTTGAGCATTTTTATGGTTTTCTTTCTTTCATACTACAAATCTGCCATTAAGGAAGTATATCCACTACTATTTGCTGTAAAGAGCAGAGGAGATGGCACTCCAACTGTATTATAGAACATTACACCCTAAAACATACCCATGCTTGTTGAGAAGACTAAGTACAAGCCTTGGAAACTATGCTTTTATGGTGCTGTGATATTTTCCCCTCACTGTTAAACCAACAAAAGTGCATATGGACACAATCTGTGTGCTTTGCACTGTGCATTAAGAGGCCTACGTGGTACGTTCAGTGATGCTTCTCTGCCTTTTTCTGTATGATTTATATTCAGCAATATGTAAATACTGGCATGAATGTATGTGTCGTTAATGATAATATTTATATGTGTCAATTGTGTAGCTGGTTTTTCCTCATGTAGTATATTTGGTCTCGCCACTGAATGCACAGGAATGTTCACCAGCACTTTTTTTCCACTTTAGAAGGTTTAGTCTGGCTGCGTTCAGCAGGTGTTCGTATCCACGTCGTTCACTGTTTCCTTCACATGGACTAAACTTTGCTTGAATGGTGCTGTAGATACAAGGCTTAATATTGTCTGTGAGGTTTTGTGCCATATGTTTACTGTTCACCTGACCTGAGGCTGTGCCGTGGTTGCTCGGCAGCTTAGACTCTACTGACTGCAATGATTGGTAGACGGCAGTAGGTGGCGCCACATGCCAAAACATGATTTCAAAACATAAACATGATTTGCAGACTGCAAAATATTTTTTCTATGCAAATATTTTGTCTGTACTGTTGTTGTTGCTGAGTTCAGTTTGTTATATGAACATTATTCCTGAGTCTCTGTGACATATTTTATGGCCAGTTGTTTTAGATTTATCACATAATGCACCTTTAAATGATACAAATCCATTGGCCTTGCTTCTTGTCATCATACATCTCTTTCACGGGTATAGAAGCTGTGATACACGTATAATTTAATATTGCAGTCAATAATGTAAATCCATTCTAATGATTACCGAGCACGAATTAAACTGTAAACTACAGCGTATCTTTTAACTATGAACAAAAAATGAATTGTTGCCTCATTATATGATATTGATTCAACACTGAGAATGTCAAGGTCTGCTGCACTTTAATATTGTGGACATATTAACAGCATACATGTGATGTAATGGAAGTGCATATGTAGTGTGTGTGTACATACATGGATATTAAAGTTTGTGTGAATGACTGCAATCTCAATTTCTTCATAAAGTTTTTCCCTCTATTAGATGGAAATAAGTGGTTTGCATTTTAAAGACCTCTGGAAACACGTCAGCTTGTATTTTACTGGCTGTGGGAGGGTGCCACAGTGGTAAATTGTGCATCGGTGGAAACGGTCGATCCTCACCATGAGGCCTCTGGCCGTGCAATTCAGAATTATGGCTCTAAGTGAATGACATCTCATTTTCTAGCACCTGACGCAATGGTGATTAAACGAGAGGAGGGCGACGATGACACACAGCAGCCTGTCACAGCATTGATTCGTTCACATGGAAGAGAAAATCAGGAACTACTGCGCGTCCTCTGCTCGCGCTGGATCATATTATTTGTCTTACAAATGCACCTTAGAACCCGACGCACATACACGGACGTCTACAGCCTTTGTTCTGTGGCCTCTGAACCACGACGGGACCATTTTCATGACCTAATTATGGTATTGATTAACCTAGATCACGCTCTGACGAGGCCTGTGGACGCTTTCTGTCCCACGGTCCTCGTTTAACCCGTTTTTGCCTCGAGTTTTTCCAATTCTATCATATGTGAAACTCATGTTGATTTAACGGATGGAGCAGCAGTGTTTGTGGTTTTCATCCTCAAAAATGCATCTAAAATGTGATCAGCTGTGACGTAAAAAGCCTTAGATATAAATAATCAAAAATTACGTATTTGACTTCCGTGATCCACAAGGAACGCCTAAAATAAATCCTTATGAAATTGAATTACAGAATAGAACAGTATAGAATGCCTTTGTTGTCGTTGTACAGGAACAGCAAATGTTGCTTTAGGTCAGGGGTTCTCAAAGTTTTGATACCTGAGGACCAATTTAGGAACCCAACAATGGACTGAAAGAAATCCCATTTGTAATCATTTTAATGACCAGATTGCAGTTCTACAGTTTACACTCATTGGTCTGTATCCAGTAATCATTGTGGGCCGCCAGAAATGTTTCTGTGGGCCGCCATTGGCCCCCGGGCCGCACTTTGAGAACCAATGCTTTAGGTCCAATGAAAGTGCAGAATTGAATAGAATTTAACAAACTTTTTTGAATTGAATCACCTTTAACAGAAATCTTTGTAATTGTTGTCTTCATATTTAGAATTGAGGTCATGTTTTTAAGTGGAGCCAAACTTTAACCTCATCTTCATCAAATTGCACTCAGTTTTTTTCTACATTTATATGTCACTGGACATGTTCACAAATGAATATAGCTTTAGGGCATCAGTACTAAAGGGTGTGTCCATAACCCTATTCAATCAGATAACAACACTGACTGATCTCTTGTACTTTTTTTGGGGAGCTTTTTCAATCTGAAAATACACGCTGTGCTGCTTGGATTTAACCTCCACACCCTGGAAAATAACCTTTTCCAGATATTCCATCTGAATATCTGTTTCTTTCTATTCAAACGCTTGTTTTTTTGAGAACAACGTGTGAAGAGTGACGCGTGTGGACTCCAGGAGGTTTTTTTTTTCTGTCCGCCTCTCTTGAAGTCTGCCCTACATCTGACTCACTTTAGTCCTACTGTAGTCCGACTGCGCTCTGCGCCACATTTTATTTGGCAATTCCCTCTACAGCTGCGTAAAAAGCCGCTGCGTAAAAAGCTGCTGCGCCTGGAGAAGAATGTAGTTGTTTTTGCGCTGAAGAGGTCTCTCCCTCCCCAAAAAAACGGAAAATGGACTTAAAATCCGAACTCCTCAAGTCCATTTGGTACGCGTTCATGTCGCTGGACGTGGAGAAGTGTGGTAAAGTGTCTAAGTCGCAGTTGAAGGTAAGCAGACTTTTTTCTTCTTTTTTTTCTTAAAGATCAGGAAACTGAGACAGAGTGGCCACATTGTAACTTCGGGAAACAAACGAGAACTCGTGACTATAGTTATTATATTGTTGTCTTTGTGCAGTTTGTACTGTTATTTGTGCAATAACACTGGAACACCGAGAAATCCATGGCAAACAAAACGCCCTACAAGCTCAAACAGAAATCCCTCACACAGACACGTAAATCTGCTCAGTCCAGAGCAAAGTCCAGCTTTTGCTGAACCTCTACAAATCTCAGTGTTAGGGTGTTTTTTTTTCTGTTTTTTTCTTTAATAAAATAAGTGCACAAACAACCTTATTTTTGCCATCTGTTCACCTCCTCAGTGAGAGTTATGTTCGCTGCTGCTCTTGTCCAGTTCATACATGTCTCACTGAGCCTCCATAGGAGAGAAGAATCCAGGGGAAATGGCAGAAAGCTGTCCTGACATGCTCACTCACTGGAGACCAGATGTCTCTGTGCTTGTGTTGTTTGTGCATATATGAAGAAATATGGACTGAGAAGAAGACTTTTACACATTTATTCCTTATCCCGCCTATTCCTCTTGACGTCTTGAATACATGTTTGGCTGCGACAACATTTTCATTTTGGGATAAATAAAGTGATCCACCTAACTCCCAACCTACCTACCTACTCCTTACCTCCTTACACCTAACTACGACCTACCTACTATTTACCTATTACTATCCTACCTATCATCCTTCCTTCCTTCCTACTGACCTAACTACCTCCCTACATACATACTTACCTACCCACCTTAGTACCAACTATCTACCCATTACCATCTTACCTACCTATCATCCTTCCTTCCTACTGACCTCCCTACATACATACTTACCTACCCACCTTTCTACCAACTACCTACCTACCTACTTATCTAATACCTGCCAACTATCTGCTGACCGACCTATCTACCTACCAACTTCCTACCTACCTATTTACCTACCCACCTTCCTACTAACTATCTACCTACCTACTAACTTCCTACCTACCTATCATCCTACCTACCTACTTAACATACCCACCTTTCTACCTTCCTACTTATCTAATACCTGCCAACTACCTACTGACCCACCGACCCACCGATCCACATACCTACTTACCTACCCACCTCTCCACCAACCATCTACCTACCTACCTACCTACCCACTACCATCCTACCTACCTACTGCTGACCCACTTACTTACCTTCTTGCATAAAAAACCTACAAAATTCCTAACAACTTTTCTACCAGCCTTCCTATTCACTTTCTACCTGTCAACTAAACTAAACGACCTACTAACCTAATACCTGTCAACAACCTACTGACATACCAACCTGTATGTATGCATGTACCTACCCACCCTCCTACCATCTATCTACCTACCTACCTACCTACCTACCTACCTACCTACCTACCTACCTACCTACCTACCTACCTACCTACCTACCTACCATCATCTTTCCTTCCTATCTTCCTACCTACCTACCTACCATCATCTTTCCTTCCTACCTACCTATCTACCGACCAACCTACGACCCACCAATCTACCTACCTACCTTGTTATTATCTACTGCCTACACATCTACCTACATACATCCACCAATTTCCTCTCAATCAACCTACCTATCTAACTTCCTACTCACCTGTCTCATCCTCAGGTGCTTTCCCACAACCTGTACACAGTGCTGAACATCCCACACGACCCCGTGGCTCTGGAGGACCACTTCCAGGACGATGACAGCGGGCCAGTGTCTAATCATGGCTACATGCCCTACCTCAACAAATATATACTGGACAAGGTACTTCCAAGTTCAGGAAGTCGTAACATTCACTGAAGCAGTTGAGCGGTTTCCAAGAATCAAGGCTTTGTTTTTAGGGCATAGACGTACACAACATCGTATAAACTACGTGGGAATGTTTCTGATTTGTCAGGTCAAAGAGGGGATGTTCGACAAGGAGAAGTTTGACGACCTGTGCTGGATGATGACCATGAAGAAGAACTACAGGGCAGTACCACAGCTGCTTTCGGAGAGAGACTGTTTCAAGCTCTTCTGTTTATTCAACCTCCTGTCTGAGGACCGATACCCTCTGGTGATGATCCTCGAGGAGGTAAACTAACTACAGTAATGGCCGAGAAGACTCAGATCCACGATTTAACATTTTTCTGAGTAAAAGGGGTAGAACTTTTGACCATGTGTGTCAACAAATTGATGAAAACTTGCTTAACTCTTAAGTTAAGCAAGACCTGGATGATTGAGAAGCTTCACAGACATTTTAATGTCTCTGTAATTGTCTAATTGCTTGAAATACGTGAGGTAGACTCAACAAAATCTGACCATATCGCACAGCAGAGCAAATAAGTCTGTTAATGAGTCTCTTCCTTCCTGTACTTCCTCCATAATGCTTGCGGTTTCCTCCCAGCAGAGACCAAAATAAACTGCTTTTGTACAATCGGCACAGTTGCCTCCCTCTGTAAAGAGGAATCTTACAGAAGTGTTCTGACACAGTTTAGTCAGGATCTGCTGATATTACAGCAGCTCTTGTGTCTGTGTGTGTGTTTTTCCATGTAGGTGGAGTATCTGCTCAAGAAAATCTCCACAGCCATGAATGTGGAGTGGGACGGGAAGCTCTTGGACGACTTGGTGTCCCTGGATGCCACAGTGCAGGAGGAAGGAATGTCTTTGTGGACATTCCTGGAGCACATGAACGCGGGGCGACTGCTCAGGGTCCCCAGCGCCGAGGCCTTCCGCGTGGCTTTGAACGACGTCTTTCTGGAGATGTATCACAACGTGCTGAAGAGGGTGAGTGTGCGTGTGCAGTTTTGTTCCTTTTCATGTTCCTATTTATGTACTATGTCTTCTTTTTTTTTTTTTTTTTTTTACAAGGGTTATATGTGGAAAAAGGGCCATATGCGCAGGAACTGGACAGAGCGCTGGTTTGTGCTGAAGCCTCAGTCCATGGAGTACTACGTCAGCGAGGGCATGAAAGACAAGAGGGGAGAAATCCTGCTGGACAAGAGCTGTGTCATAGAGGTAGGTGTGGAAAGTGGAAGGTGGCAGGGTTTATGTCGTTGGTAGGAGAAGAAAAAAAAACACTTTGACTAAATATCAGCAGACTAACTCACTGAAATGCATCACTCTTGAGTCAGACTCTCCATCCCTTCCCTCCTCTCTGTTGCAGCCTCTCGCAGACAGGGAGGGGAAGCGCTGTCTCTTCTGTGTGAAGACGCACAACAAAACGTTTGAGATGAGCGCAACGGACCAGAGGCAGAAAGTGGAGTGGATTCAAGGTGTGTGTTGTTTTTGAAGCCTCTTAAAGAGGTACAGAGGACTCAGTGTGGTCAGATGGTTTCGACTGTAGAGTCTTGATGCTGTTGCCGTTCTGCCATTTTGAACCATTCTGGTCTTGACTGGCATCATAATCCCACCAGATCAGCAGTTTTGGTGTGTGACGTAAGCCATAAAATAGATTTTTTGTAGTGTGTGGCATGGATGGACCCCGAAAACCCACAAAATTTGAAGGTTGAAATCCAACATTGTGTTGTTTTTAAATGGCTGGTGAGTGTTTATGTGTGTTTGTGTCGTCGCTGCTGTGTTGCACTCATGTCTTTCGTGTCCTTTCTGGTGTGAAGAGGAAAACTCTCTGTGTGTGGTCTGTCTTCATTGTCTTTGAAGCTGTGATGGTTTCATTTTCTGGCAAAACATTAGGATGGATTTTGAGCGCGTTTGCATCACGTACAAGCGTACATTTTTGTTATTATCATCACTTTTGTCTATTTCTCTGGTTTCCTCAGTCCAAAAACATGCAGATTAGGCAAATTGGGCACTCTAGATTGACTGTAGGTGAGAGAGTGAATGGTTGTTTGTCTCTATGTTGGCCCTGTGATGGACTGGCGACTTGTCTTTCGCTCTATGTCAGCTGGGATCGGCAGCTTTGATGGCATCAGTTTCAGGAAATAAAACTATTTGTTGTGTCACAGATTACACATGTGATTCATCAAGACATCAGTCAGATTAATGGCCCCTGGTCACAGTAAAAAAAAAAGAACCACAGGTGTAAATAATTTATTCGCTCCTCACTTCCTTACTGTCCTGACCGACATGACCTCGATTGATAAAAAACTGTTCTGTTTCCTGCAACAACATGTAAAAAATAGCTGCTGATTAAAGGGCCCATTGATAATGAAATGATCGTATCATTGGTGCTGTTTCATGAGATTATTAACCTGGGTGCAGCACGTCTGAATTCACAGCCCTGTTCCATCCAGATTGTTCTCCTTAATCCGAGTTTTCTCCTCCAGCCCTTCAGACGGCGCTCCACCTCCAGCGCGAGGGCAAGTCCTCGCTTCACCAAGACCTCAAACTGAAGCGGCGCGTCCAGCGGGAGAACGGCCGCAGCGGCCGCGGCAGCGTCAGCAGCGTCAGCAGCCAGTCGGACGAGTCCAACGACCAAGAGCTGGAGAAGATGGAGAAGGAGAGAGACAGACAGGATCTGGAGATCGAAAGCATCATCCAGGTGAGAGCGGGGGAAGGCTTTCTTCTTGCAGTAATCCCTCAGTTTAAAGTGCGCTTCGTGTGACTGTGTGTATCCGTGTGTCGCAGCAAGCGCGAGAGGTGGAAACCCAGAGGAGGGAGGCTGAGGAGAAGGAGAGGAGGAGACAGAGGGAGGTGCAGATGGAGCTGGAGAGACAGTTGAAAGAGGCCGAGATGGTAAAAATGAAAAGATTAATTTACTGTTCTGCTGAAACGGGATTTTCTGGTGCCATCCCATTGACTTTGATCTCTGGGAACGTCGTGAAAACATTGGCATTATAAAACTCAAATTAAACATTCAGTGATTTTTAGTGGTGGAGAAAAGCTTTTTGGAAGAGGCGACTGAAGAATAGGTCAGTTCCTTCTACTCACGCTGTGTATGTGTGTGTGTGTGTGTGTCCAGTTGAGAGACAGCATGCAGGCCAAGATGCAGGTGAAGGAAAAGGAGTCAGAGGAGCAGAAGAAGAGGATTCAGGAGCTGGAGCTGACGCAGCAGAAGCTGGAAGCTGCTCTCAACATGGAGATCCAGGCTCGACTGGAGGAGGAGCGAGCCAGACAGGAGCTGGAGAGGTAAGACGCGGCCGTGGACTGTGGGCGTCCAACTCTGTTACGTACTTATTTTCTTTGATAATCCTGTTTTTACACTATAAAAACTACACTATAAAAGTGCTTAAAAAGAACCCTTTTAAAACCTTTATTCAGGAAAGGGGTTTTAAAGGGTTCTCTGGGTCAAAAGTGTTACAAAGAACCCTTGAAAAAACGCTTTCTTCTGGTTTTTCAGAAGCAAATGGTTCCAGGTAGAACCTCAGCCCTTGTAGAAGAACCCTTTTGGAACCCTTATTTCTAAGAGTGTACTCGGCTCTGCTCTACTCGGTTTGGTATCACCTCCTCAGCGGTGGGCAGGGTCCTCATAGCACAGGAAACAGCCGTGACGTGGTTTTATACGTGACACAAACCAGTGACGAGCAAAGCAAAGCGGCTCCCTGAGTCATTAGAATCGGCTAATTAAGTAGATAAGTTGAGTATTTCCTGCACCACCAGAGCACAGACTGGAGATTAACATGCGCTCAGGATTTTTTAAGGATTTTCAACTGATCTAGAGTTTCATCAACAACCCTGCCGTGTTTAGAGCCACATAAAGGTCCAAGTGTATAACATTTAGTCGGGTCTACTTCCCCCTTTGTATGAGTTTGTAATCGCTTAAAAAGCCAGAAACGGATGAATGTTTTGCATGAAAAAAACACGATTTGTTCAGACGTAAGCAGCACATTTTGTTTTCTACGATTTCTAAGCAAATTTTTGGATCTTTGTTTGCGACGGACATTGGAGACAATGACATCACCGGAAGTGTAAGTTGATGCCCGCTCTGATGAAAACCACGTCTGTGTGTTTGTAGATTTTAGATCTGAGGAACGTGACGCAACGTGTGCTTCTACCTTCCCTTTGTTTCTAGAACACCAGCATGCTCACGACCTTTAGTCTTTACCTCACGTGTCTGATCTTCTGCTTCACACTGAGACAATGTCTAATCTTCTCATACTCTTTCTCCAGGCTGCTGCAAGCCGAGGAGGAGAAGAAGAAGCAGTTCCAGCTCTTGAAGGAGCAGCAGAGCCACAGCCCCAAACCTGAGGCCTCGGACGACAGCGCGGCGGACAAGGACGCGCCCTCAGCGCTCTACTCGGCCTCCCAGGAGCTGCAGGATCTGCAGGCGTCTCGCCAGAGGAGCCACCAGCACCTGGAGGTGAGAACCAGGCGGTGTGTGTGTGTGTGTGTGTGTGTGTGTGTGCTGTTTATTTTTAATATGAACGCCCTCATGAGATGCTTCTACTTTCAAATCTTCCGGCTTCAGGAGGTCCAGGAGAAGCTGAGGAACGCCAGTCAACACGTGCGACACTGGAACGTGCAGCTGAACCGCCTGATGACGCCCATCACTCCCGGAGGTGAAGTATTATCTGCTGTCTTCAGGTTCAGAATATCAATAAATAAATAAATGTATTTAATTTATGTAATAAATAAATACAGAAATTGAAAGAGGTCTCAATGAGATATCAAATCGTAGACATAAGACATAAAAACAGCAGTACGGAATAAACTAAAAACTAAAAAAAATTTCATTATTATTATTTAATGTAATTTGCACATTAACAACGAATACAACTCTTTAAAAACTAAAAATATTTTATTTTATCATATATATATATATATATATATGTATATGTAAGTAGCTCATAATTGTGCTAAGTTGTCCAATTTTTTTTAATTTTGCACAAATTAGATCTTGATAGTGGCTTTCTTTGTTGTGTTTTGTTCATTTTATTCAGTTTTCATTATTATTTCATGTAATTTGCACATTCCTAACTAATATATACCCTTTAAAAACCTATTAGATTTAATTTGATGACAATGTTGTCAAAGTAATATATTATTTTATCAGATATACTGTATGACAGTAAGAAATCTACCTATTTCAGTCTGTAAGACTCTGTTTTTAATTTAAAATGTAACAATTTTGCACAAACTTTGATGACGCACGCAGATCCCAATATTCCTATAATTGTATACAGCGATAAATAAAAAATTAGACACATGTTTGACACTGAATAAAATGGACAATTATGTTACAGACTCTGTATCTGACTCTACCACCGAAATGTTTTTTTTTCGTAGAGCGTATGCAACAACGTCCATCGACGAAAAAGAATTGTCCCCAAAGGGAAGGAGCGCTGGCGAGTAACGAGTTCATCTCCAAGTTCAAGAATCGGGTCGTTCAGGAGGACGAGCCGGCGGTGGAGACGCGGCTGGAGGCCACTCACCTGACCGACACGCCGGACGAACCCAACGGACAAATGTGAAAAACCAGGCTGAGTTTTTAATGATTTAAAGAAAAACGTTTTTGTTTGTGTAAGACTGAGAATGGTGGGAAAATCAGAACAAAAACCAAACCCCACCATGGTTTATATTATATTTATATTTACACCAAGATGGAAAACAGAGATGACAAGCTTTAAAATAAAAACACATTTGACCGAGATCAATGGAGTTATTGTACAGTTTTGTACAATTAAAGCATGTTTAGTGAGTAATGACAATTTTTTTTTTTTCTGTGATTTTTTCTCTTTTTTTCCCCTGAACAAACCGTTTGCTAACAGACGTTTACAAATAAAAAAAGAATGTGCAGGAGTGAAATCTTTTGTCGAGTTGCATAATTTCAGTCACAGGGTTCACAAAGTGCAAAGTACTAACATTTCATTTTCATTCATGCTTCAGATCCAGAACAACACGTGTAACATTGAGCTAGAGCATATGAGGAACATTTATTATGAGATTATATATTGTTTTTAAATTTTTTTTTATTTCATTTTATATTTTTTAATTATCTACATCCAAAGAAAATGCCCTTTACTTCCTTTTTTATATATATGTAAAAAACATAAAATAATATAAATATATAATAATATGATAGTTATATAATAATATAATAAATATATATATATTATAATATATAATATAATATACACATACACGCACACGTAATTAAATGTATTACATAATCTGACCCGAAGATGGCGCTGTGGTCATTGTGATCCAGACAATGACCCGGAAGCAAAACAAATTTCCACCGAGTTCACTTCAAACATCATGGTGGCGTCCTGGACGGTGTCACACCGGCTCATGTCGTTGACAAACTTGAGTTTATAGCAGTTTATTTGTAGTAATATATTATGTTTTAACGCGTGTTTACCATGCTGACATCAGCGGTTATCGCCATGACAAACGCCTCCTCCAGAGGGAAGCTGCGGTCTCTGCTCTCCCTGAGCAGGACACTGTCCTCGGGCCAGCGCGGCTCCTCGGACCCCTCTCGCCGTGCTCTGCTTGAAGCCCTCGCCGAGCCGCCGACGGAGGAGCAGGAGGAGGTGGTGGCGTTAGAGGAAGAGCAGCCCCGAAGACTCCGCAAGGAACCGAGCGACCGCTCCGTGCTCCTCTTCCCCGGACAGGGCAGCCAGTTTGTGGGCATGGGTCGAGGGCTGTTAAAGTACCCCAACGTGAAGGAGATGTTCGCGGTGGCGCAGAAGATCCTCGGCTACGACCTGCTGACGCTGTGCCTGCAGGGACCCGAGGAGGAGCTGGCGAAGACGGTGCACTGTCAGCCCGCCGTGTTCGTCACGTCGCTGGCTGCCGTGGAGAGACTCAGCTGTGAGAACCCGAAGGTCACTGTCGCATTAATCCATCCATCCATCCATTATCTACCGCTTTATCCTCCTGTTAAATAACGAAAAAGTAATTGAAGCTTGTTTCAGGTTGGCTGTTTGACAGAGATTTTATTTTGAAATCAGAAAAAAATTACAGGTTTTGTATTGCTTATTATGATATATATATTATATTTATGTAATCATTTACAGTGGAAAAGTCCTATATTTATATAAATATAAATACATTATTATGTTTCTTTGCGACTTTTTTTTTCAAAAGTTGCCATGTCATGTGACCCACTCACTTTTATTTATTTTTGTTTATATTTTTGTGCAGTGGAATTTGGTGGCTTTTATATTTTATATATTTGAATTCAAACAAGATGCAAATATCATTATTATTACCAATTATATTGGATTATAGTGCTTGTATTTTGGTGGATATTAATGTTATTTTTATTTAGAAATTCATATAACATTAAATATGTACTCAAATAAATAATACATTTTGATAAACTGAATAAAATTGGAGGTTATTACTTAATATTAACTTAATATACAACTTAATAATATTTAACTTTAATATTTAAAATATGTTATATAATTTGACCTAATGACGACAAACCAATGTCACTAAGATTAGCATTTAGCATTACATTTAATTATTATGACATCTCCACAGGCCATCGAGACGTGTGTCAGCGCTGCAGGTTTCAGTGTTGGAGAATTTGCTGCTCTGGTCTTTGCTGGCGCCATGGACTTTACCGAAGGTAAATATGATGTCAACTCCGGTTGGTTAAAAACACTCCAAATTTCTCTCCACATTTTAACGAGTATGCCGTACTGAGCACTGCTCTGTCTTCCAGCTCTTTATGCGGTGAAGGTGCGCGCTGAGGCCATGCAGAAGGCCTCGGACATGGTTCCCAGTGGGATGCTGTCGGTCGTCGGTAAACGTCAGGCTCAGTATAAAAGCGCGTGTCTACAAGCGAAAGAGCACTGCAAGAGTTTGGGGATTGAGGCGCCGGTTTGCTCCGTGGCTAACTACCTCTTTCCTGACGGCAGGGTCATCGCAGGTCACCAACAGGTATGTGTTAAGGTTTCTCTCTTGAGTTAGCAGAGTTGCACCGAGCCTGTTGTGCGATATCTCTTTAATCGAAGCGGCGGTGTCTTCGCAGGCTCTGGATTTCCTCCAGCAGAACTCGAGACGGCTCCAGTTCATGAGGGTCAAACCTCTTCCCGTCAGCGGAGCGTTTCACACCGAGCTGATGGCATCAGCCACTGAGCCCCTGAGAGACGTCCTCAGACAGGTGGAGGTCAGTCACACAGCAGCTACAGGCCCCCCCCCATACCTCATACTCAACATATGACATGACCGAGGGGTTTGTCAGTGTCTAATCTGGTCAGGAGGGTGCCAATCAAGTCAACAATCTGGTTATTGTAGTGTTTAGTTCTTATTTCTTCCATTTAAATATCCACTTTTCATGACATTAGATATTAGGTATTACAGATATAGGCGTAAATTAGCTGCCTCATTATTCACACATTTGATCAGGATTTATTTGATATTTTTATGCTGCCGAGAAGCAAATCTTCCAGACCTGAGGGAGCGTTTGTGTGTATACAGCAGCAGCACACGGGCTGGGGCAGGGGTAAGGAGCATTTATCCCTTCAAACTACTTCAACTTTTGTTGATATTCAAAAGTTGCACTCTATATCTTTAATGTCTCCTATAAGTAGAAATGTGTTTTGACACACAGCCGATTCATCATTAATCATATACAGTGGAAGTTAGATCATTTCCTGATTTTCAAAAATTCATTAAGAAAAATTCATTTTCAACAGATCCTTGTTCAGGGCAACGCTGACTATTATTGTGTAAAATGTCAAGTCATTCCGAGGATACTTTTTGTTTTTTTTGAAAAATGTCAGCTCACTGTCGAAGTGTATCGGTAAAATGCATAATTTCCGGATTTTCAAAAATTCATTTAAATTATTCCTTAAGAGAAATGCAAATATTTTCATCGGATCCTTGTTCAGGGCGATACCGAGTATTATGATGGTAAATTTCAAGTCATTCCGAGATACTTTTTATTTCAACTTTTTTGAAATGATCCAACTTCTCTCCTGGTCAGGTGCGGCGTCCTGAGATCAACGTGTACTCCAACGTCGACGCCAAGCGCTACATGAACGAGAGTCACGTACGCAGACATCTGGTCAAGCAGCTGGTGTCGCCGGTGAAGTGGGAGCAAATGCTGCACGAGATCTACGAGAGGGCGCAGGGCGAGACGTTCCCTCGCACCTACGAGGTCGGCCCGGGGAAGCAGCTCGGTGCCACGCTTCAGAGGTGCAACATGAAGGCCTTCAAGACATACACGCAGGTGCAAGTCACCACTTACGAAGACTAATATAATGCAGAGGTGTGGACTCTGTGGTCAAACAGGACCCGAGCAGGAGGATAAATGCGCCCTGAGCAGCTGAACCTGCAAGTTTGTATGATTATTTTGTAATTACATTTCTTTTTTAAATAAATAAGACTGCAAACATTGTCATTATGAACTTTATTTCGCATCATGTGAAAAGCAGAAAGTCCAGCTCCCTTTATTTTATATTAAACCAGGGTACATATCTTCTGTAAAAAAACAAACTCGGCCTCTCAAACCAGTAAGAAACTTCATACTTGATACAAAAGACTGCGGGCCAGCAACAGTCCAGTCATTGGAACATGCTTGTGACAGTGTCAGTGCTACAGTGTGCTGGCCAACTCCTCGGGCAATGCTTTAAAACTTAATTAAAACACGTTTTAATACAGAACATTATTTTCGTTTCTGTTTCCAGTTATGAACGGTGTTCACAGTCTTCTGTGTCAACTTCAATACCACTCGTTAATATAGTATAAAAAGAGAAGTCAAGGTAAACGGCAGAAACAAATCAATAAGCAATCATTTTCACTCATTTGCAAACTTTTTTTTTTTTTGTCAAATTTAAAAATAGATAAAAACAAAGAGGAACTGTCTTAAAGCCTTAAAGTTAGCCTTTCCATTCCATCCACACGGCACTGACGAGGGTAACTGCAGCCACCAGTGCCACAGTCATTAGGCCTCCTCTGGTCCAGTCAGTGCGGGTTAGCGGTTTCAAATTGGACACCTGTGAAATGAAGCGTCATGAGTGACAGTTCAGTCACTCAATGTAAGCTACAAATGCTAAATTAGCTAGAAACATTAAAGTTTGAGTGCTGTGCTGTGATATAAACTGCAAATGTTAGCATGTCGGGTTCTCCCCAATTACATTCAAAAAGAAAGGGTGTATTCGCTAATTTGTTACATAGCTAAATTAGCAAGAAACGTTAAAGTTTGTTTGCTGTGCTCTAATATAAACTGCAAATGTTAGCATGTCTGGTCTGCTCCCCACCGTACATTCAAAAAGAAAGGGTGTATTAGCTCATTTACTACATAGCTAAATTAGCTAGAAACAGTGAAGTGTGTGTGTTGTGCTCTAATGTTAGCTGCAAACATTAGAATGTTTGTTTAGCGCACCGCATATTATTTTATTAGCTAATTTAATAGCTAACTTGGCAAGAAATATTAAGGTTTGTGTGCTGAGTTCTAATGTTAGCTGCAAGTGTTAGCATGTATGGATGGCTCACCACCTTACATGCAGTGAGAACGGGCGTATTAGATAAATTAGCTTATATATCTTTACTGTCTATATTAGAACACTTTCTTTTTAACACAAACAGGTCTTTCTTGATCTTCACTTGAGGATTTAAATCTAAATTTTTACAAATGTTTTAATATATATGTTTGAGTAATGTCTGCTTTAGTTATAGTTATTAGATCATGTGTTTGACTGTGTTGTCTGACTTTGAACAGCACAACTCAAAAGGTCAGTGATTGAGTGGGATGAAGTTTTCTGGGGATTATTTAGGTTATGGCTTATAGATAAAGAGTCCTTTGTCTCGTTTCAAAAGGGGTTAAGGATTCAATCTGATAATCTGCCACTGAACAAACTAGGTGGATTTCCAAATAACTAATTTTTCAATTTGCAAATGGAAAATCTGTTTTATTTTGTTGTTGGGAATTGAAATAACTAAATGAACCAATATTACCCAAGCGGTCCAGGCCTCAGCTCTGCGGACACCCTGCCCAGGCACAGAGGTCACGACCCAGGCCTTCACTGCAGCAGAGAGACCCTGGAGGCCCCACAACTGGTTGTGGATGTCCCTGCAACACACCAACACCAGATTACAGCCATAGAGATGTGTTGAGTGAATGGAGAGGTACTATTTTATTTTTATTATATTTTTTTTATTTTACCGATACATGGTCCTGGTCAGGGCCTGCACAGGTCGCAGCATGTGCAGAGGAGTTGGTAGGCGGTTTGGCTGTCTGCTGGTCCACTCCCGGTCCAGCTGGTCTCCAATTGCAGCCAGTTGGCGAGCAAGGGCACGAACAGACCTGTCACTGATTCTAGAGAAGATATTTGCAATGAATTGATTTGAAAACCATACAACATACATACTAGAAAATGCTAGGGCCACTGTTTTTTTGTTTTTTTTTAATTTTGAGTATATACTACTTATTCCAATTTATTCATTTTAGGAAAAATGGGTTAACACAAAATAAAAGTGTCACAGACACAGATGATTATCCAAACAAGAGCCTGTTTGTTTTTGGTTCAACTGATCCCACATGGTGTGTTGCCTGACACTCACTCTGTCTGAATTGTGTGGTCATGGTTGTAATTAACAGTCACACACACACACACACACACACACACACACACACACACACCTGTGAGGAGAAAAGGGCGTCTACTGTACCTGCGGTTTATATCAAACATGGTGCCAGTGTCCACCTCACCAGGTCCAGCCTGGAGAGAGACGACACGACTCTCACGTCTTGTTTGTTCCACCATCTTTGTTTACTGCCAAAGAAGAGCCAGTATTATGCAAATCAGTTACATATGTTCACTTGAGAGAAATGGCATTAACCGTGCAGGACGGGACGCATAATGGCTCCATGGTTTTGAGAGTGTTTGTGCTTTCTCTTTGCTCGACTCCTAACGTTCATTAACAGGCTGTGTAAATAGTGTCTCAGGTTACCAGGATAGGTGTGTTACTGAGGGGAGAATCCAGGTTGATAAAAACAGGCTCTCCTAGGTTTGAAGAGGTGACATCACCTGCTGGATTAAGTCCAACCGTTGCCGTGCACATACTACTGTATACTTTGAGCGTGTTTCACTTCCCAACTGGATGCGATATTTATGAATACCTTTATTGTTCAGATAGTACGTGTGACTTGTTATTTTGTGTAACAATCAGGCCTCTGCTCAGGTTGGACAACGTCGTACACCTGCTCTACCAGTTCCTGTTGTGCCTGAATGCAAATGTTCCATTTCCATAACTCAAATCAACCAAACTGCCTCTTTTATCTCTAACCGGAAAAATGCGTCTGCTTCCAAATCATTTGTACATAATTATAATATATATACTCTATGTCATACAATTTACTAAATGTGTGTATTTCTATGCATACTCCAATTTCCTCCACAATTTATTTGACAAAAAACATATAATTGACACAAATCTGGATGTATGATCACACAATACAGCAAAAATTATAATCCGAAGGAGAATTCTGATTATGAATCATGTAATTAAAATACAGTTGTTTGCCATATTGTCACAACAAAGAGATGAAGAGAAAACCCAAAGCAAACAAAGGTCGCTTCCAAGATCACATATTGCTCTTATTTCATATCTGCAAACATCAACTCATTTCAACTTTTCAAATCAACTAGTAAATGATATCATATTGTCACAGATATTCATCGAGTATCAATGTCACCTGACAGTAAACACGTACTGCAGGCTCATCAACAACAAAGAAAGTAAATCCTACCTTTCGTGTAGATTATAGCGGACGCCGCCCTGTAATACATATAAAAACATTGTAATTAAAATGTATTTCTGTAAATAATTGAAAATATATAATTATTTGTTACAGGTGTTTTTTCCCAGTACTCACAGCAGCGTCCTTTAATCTCGGTGCTCTCAGGTTAACTGCCACAAATGTGTTGGACCACGCCTTTTACCTGATGCTGCCAACAGTGTCCATCAGGTGACGACATGCACTGATGTGACTGCACATCCAAAGCACATGACACTAAAAATATATATATATATAATTATAATTATTATTTTTCATAATTTAATGCTTCTGGATGCTCTTGGTTTAGTATAAATGTGAGGAAAACAAGAGCCAATTTTATTTTTATTATCTGTTGAGATTTATATGATTCCTTCAAGTATACTTTTTGAAAGAAAAAATATAATAACAAATAATAAATAAATAAATAATAAACAATTCATACAGGAAGTATACTGTACCTAATATAAATGTAAATCCCACAATCTGTCCAATACTGACCACTGCTGGTGCAATGTGGTAATGTCACATTGTTTTTATGAATTTATTATTTTGAGTGCCCTTATTTTAGCAGTAAAATGAAAACACAAGTCATTTTGTGAACCTGTTAACACAGAAACAGCTTTTATGAATAATTATTTTATCTCTCAAAATGTGTTTTATAATTATGTACACTGTATATATGTACAAGAAATAGTTTCTATATTATTTACTTCAGGAATAGCTCAAGTTAAAAAAGCATTATATACAAATGAAATGAAGTGCAAAAAACAATATTATATTTATCACATGTATTACATATATAGTCTTTTAATGATAGTTTTATTGTATTTTGTTTAGTTTTTTGTTCTTTTTTTAATTACATTTTTTTTATTGTGGACTATGTAGTTTCATATCAAAACAAAGACTTTTACTTTGAAATACTGTGGAAAAACAATGCAAGATTTATCAGTGTAGATTCCAGACTGGTAAACACTGACCCCTGCTGGTGTTATGAGCTAATGACACCTTGCAATGACATCAGTGCGTCCTCCGTTGCTAGGTTATTTTTCCCAGACAGACCAAGCCGTCAACGTTGTCGTTGAATTTCTTGCCATTTTAAGATACACTATTCTCGGCGTAATTTAAATTAAATACCAGGTTAATTGTCGTTGTTGATAACGACAAAGACTTTTATTGTGAAGAGTAGTTTCTTCTTCTTCGTCACTGTCGCAATTACTCAGACGAATTGTGACCCTCCAGTCTCACGACGCCGGGCTTTACTGTACTTTTTTGTTTTAGCTCGCTAGCATAAAAAAAAAAAAAAAGCTAGTATGGGGGCCGTGGGATGTACGCAGTGATGCGAACGCACTGTGCTGCCGGGGTGAGTGTGTCGAAGTGTGGGTGTGGTGTGGCGACAGTACTGCATCACCGGTGGATGTTCATCCGGCCTCTGCAGCAGCAGCAGCAGCCCGCTAACAGCTGAGCTCAGCCCGGCTAGCTGGCGCCGATGACTGGCTCTTTCACCGACATCGATTTGCAGGTAGAAGCTTCATTGTACACCGAAAATATGCCACGTTATCAGCTATTCTAGGTGTGTATTAAAGGTAGAGAGTGTAAAGAATTTAGCAGCATTAATGGGTGAAGTTGCAGGTGAATATTATATATTATATTATATTATATTATATTATATCCCTCACATGATGAATAACCAACACATGTAGCCTTGAGTTAGCATAAAAAAAACCTCAAAAAATATATGTAGTTTGTCCATTGTGGGCTACTGTAAAAAATATATACTGGTCCAAAATGGTTGCCCCAGCCGAGCTGACCTATCTCCTATATCTGATAATATTAACTGTTCATTCTGGGGTTAATGAAAAACAAAAAAATGAACATAATATTGTGTATTATTAATTAAATTCCACTTCATTTTGTAGAGACATACACATGAATAGAAAGAGTGATATAATTTATCCCTTGGAAAAATTGTGGATAACTTATATTTGAATTTTGCCATACAACAGTCATTCATCTCCTCCTCCTTTATCTGCCTTTTTAAAAATGTAATGCTTTACCGCAGTGGGAGGCACCATGGCCGGAAAGGTGAAGTGGGTGACAGATATTGAAAAATCAGTGCTTATCAACAACTTTGAAAAGAGGGATTGGACTCAAGTCACAGAAAGTGAGGACTGGAACTTTTACTGGTAGGTTTTCCATGCATGAAAACACTATTTTGTATTTTAATATGTGTGTAAACCATTTTGTAAAATGTACCTTTTATTAACTCCACCAGTCAAAGAAAGTGGGAAGGTTTAATTGTACAACATAAACATGCAGGATGAGCATCCAGACCATCAGGAACGTCTTCAGCGTGGACACCGGCTACCGCCTGTCAGACGAGCAGATGGTTAACCACTTCCCCAACCACTATGAGCTGACCAGGAAGGACTTGATGATCAAGAACATCAAACGCTACCGCAAGGAGCTGGAGAAGGAGAGCAGCCCGCTGGCAGAGAAGGACGAGAACGGAAAATACATTTATCTAGGTATCTATCAGAGGATAGAGGTGGGGGAAGAGTGTTACAGCACATGCAAAGAGACTCACATATTTGACTTTTTTCCCCCTCGTATCCTGTGCAGATTTTGTCCCTGTGACCTTCATGCTTCCGGCCGATTATAACTTGTTTGTGGAGGAGTTTCGAAAGAATCCGTCCAGCACCTGGATCATGAAGCCCTGCGGGAAGGCCCAGGGCAAAGGCATCTTCCTCATCAACAAACTGTCACAGATAAAGAAGTGGTCCAGGGACAGCCGCACCTCCACGTATGTTAACAAAGACTCCCTGTAATCTGTCAAACATTCCTTCCCATAAGTGGCAAAGCAAACATAGAAAAACACCACTTTTTTCCCTACTTTCAAGAGCATTTAATTTCCATGTTAACTAACGGTTGGAGGTTGTGGTCGGTTCATTCTTGCCCCCAGGTTTATGGCGGCCTCTAGTGGTAAGGAAGCGTACGTGATATCCCTGTACATCGACAACCCTCTGCTGATAGGAGGGAAAAAGTTTGACTTGCGTCTGTACGTTTTGGTGACCACCTATCGGCCTCTGAAGTGCTATATGTAAGCCCCGCCCCCTATTATTCAATAATATTTAAAACTTATTTATGTGAAATGGAAAAGTGTGAGTCTCTCTCTCTCTCTGGTGTTTACCTCTCAGGTACAAACTTGGCTTCTGTCGGTTCTGCACAGTGAAGTACACGCCCAGCACAAGTGAACTGGATAACATGTTTGTACACCTCACTAACGTGGCCATCCAAAAACACGGCGTAAGTGTTCTTATATCAGTGTTTACGTTGTTTTTGCACCAAAACTTGATATTAAAACACATTTCCATTCAAATGTCTGCACGTCTTTTGACGCAGGACGACTACAACCACGTCCATGGAGGCAAGTGGACGGTCAGTAACCTCCGCCTGTACTTGGAGAGCACCAGAGGGAAGGAGGTGACGGGACGACTGTTTGACCAGATCCACTGGATTGTGGTGCAGTCGCTGAAAGCGGTGGCCGTAAGTAGAAGATGTGATTGTTTTCAAACACAGAAATACAAAAGCAGGCAATGAATGCATGTTGCAATTGTGTCTCTCCTGTTTATGTGTGCCTCTCAACATTAGCTTAGCACACACTTCTCATTTCTTACTTTCCTTTCTGATCCACTTCCCCCCTCGTAGGCCTACGTTTACATGCTCACATCCTTCCTCACTGACTCACCATCACTCAATTCACAATCACCCAATTGCTCAATTTGGCCTCTGTCTCTCTTTATTTCCCCCCTCAGCCCGTCATGAACAACGACAAGCACTGTTTCGAATGTTACGGCTACGACATCATCATCGATGACAAGCTGAAGCCGTGGCTCATCGAGGTGAGCTCATACACACACACACACACACACACACAAACACACACACCCTCAGACTCAAATAAACGTATGCTTCATTGACTCTGAGACCCAACCTCTGCCGTATAAAAACATGTTTTTCCTTGCTCATAAAGGCAGCCGTTGGCACATTTTACCGAGATACCTGACGTGCTTGCACAGTGACTGTACCTTTCTGTTGTGCAACTTTAAATGCCCTCGAGGTTGATCTTTGTGTGCGCGCGTCTGTTTGGATTAGCGCGTCTCTGTATTTAAATGTGTGCTGAAGGCGTTTTCTTGAACTTAAGAAGTAACACGCTGGTACCGTTGTGTGTATTCCTGCCGGCTGGTCTTCTTCTTTTCTCAGTGTACAATTCTTGTAGGGCTATTTTCATGATCGATTCATCTCTTAAAATTATTTTCTAAACCAACGGTTCTCAAGCTTTTTAATCCAAGTACCACCTGAGCAAATATTGAGCTCCTGAAGTAACACCAATAAGAGAATTCTGACAAAATTCCACGCGTACCGGTGGTGGTACACGTACCACCGTTTGAGAACCATGGTTCTAGATCCATCGCTTAGTTGTTTGGTCCAGAAAATGTCATAAAATGTCAATTGTTGTTTCCCAAAACCTCAGAATTACATTTTTCTCAGATGTTTTGTTTTGTCCACAAACCAACATGATTTCTTTGTTACATGGAGCAAAGAAACCAGGAAATAAAAAAAGTGTTTTTTAATTATGTAACTCTGTAAATGTAATAATCGATTAATCACTGCAGTGTGAGAACACTGTGCTGGCCGTGTAGCTCTTTGTTCTTTTACTGCACTGATGATGAGTTGCTGGGTTTCCAGGCTAGGTCTCCACTATTACCGTTCTCAGACACCAATCTGCTCTATTTTTGGTCGACACCCAGTTGGTTTTAGGGCATGAACGCTCTTCGGTGACAGTAAAATCCAAAAATGTGTCACAAACCCAGTGAGAACTGAAATGCTTGTCTTTTTATACAGCTGTTGCAGCACATTAGTTGCTATATTTCCTGCCAGATTAGTGTTTTTATACGAGAACAGCAGGAAATTAAACCATTTTGACCTGACAGTACTTTATTAAGCTCTCTGCTATAAGCTCTGTGACCCCAATTTCAACGACTGTGCTCCTCAGGTCAACGCCTCTCCCTCGCTGACCTCCAGCACGGCCAACGACCGCATACTGAAGTACAACCTCATCAATGACACCCTCAACATAGTCACACCCAACGGGGAAATCCCAGACTGCCGCTGGAATCGCAGCCCGCCCCGAGAAGCCCTGGGCAACTATCAAGTTCTGTGAGTGTGTCAGTTACGCTCAGACGCACACACACAGTGTTATCTCAAATAGCCTGGGGACTGAGTGAGGTCAACACCCTTCGATAGCTCAGTTGGTAGAGCGGAGGACTGTAGTGGTCAACAGAGATATCCTTAGGTCGCTGGTTCAAATCCGGCTCGAAGGAGTGACTTTTTGGACACACATGTTGAGGCTGAACTGTAACTGATTAACCTCCAGGTCACTCATAGATTTCATCAGAACATTGTGAAATCGGCTTTTCTCTGCATGTTTTGGCTGACACTGTAAATAACTAATCCTCGCTCGACTCACTGAACTTGCAACAGCATTTTAGCCGAGTTGTGCTGTGGGCTGCTTATTTGTTATTAGTTGACATATCATATAGAGAGGTATAGTTTAGTTAGCAAATGAAGGATTACCCTTCTCTATCCATACCTTTGCCATGTATTCTTTTTGGAATTACGAGTGTGTTATTACAGTGTAATAATATTAATCCTTATCCTAACAAACGATACAAGCAGAGACGTTCTGACCCTTATGAAGTGTTTTGAAAGTAATGTGTACCCTAACCAGTTTACTTATAACACTAAGTTGTAAGAGTACATAATAGTATTCCTTCGAGCCTGATTTGTGCTCGTTCAACATTCTCTCAAACTTTGCTTATGGCTCAAAGGGCGAGTTTTCACAAAAATTCATGGGCCCCAGGTAGATACACATCCCTTCGATAGCTCAGTTGGTAGAGCGGAGGACTGTAGATGATAATAAAGATATCCTTAGGTCGCTGGTTCAAATCCGGCTCGAAGGAATACTATTATGTACACTTGTAATGCCAACGAGCAGAACTAACAAGGAGATTAACTTGTACAATGCCAACAGTATTGATAAGGATGAAGCACTGTAGCAGTTCAATCACCCTGCCAAAACAGCTCTGTTCAGAACGCTCAGTTTAGTAGTATCTCTATAAAAAAAATTATAAAAAGAAGTAAAACGAAACTTTAGGGACAGGAAATGACATCATCATATATAACATGTATCCACTGGACGGATAAATCCTCTGAGGCTGGAAGTTTGTGTAGGACTCTGTGCTGTACTGTGGAGCCAAGAATAGAACTTTTTGAAGACTTTGCGGACTTCCGGTTTTCGGATACCATTGCCAACACGCCAGTAAACATCCCTTCGATAGCTCAGTTGGTAGAGCGGAGGACTGTAGATGATAATAAAGATATCCTTAGGTCGCTGGTTCAAATCCGGCTCGAAGGAAGTACATTATGCACACTTGTAACGAGAATGAGCAGAATTGAAAAGTGCCGTTAAGTGCATCTATCTTAACTGGTACAATGCTGTAAACTTTACCTTCAAAACACTTCAGCTCGCATCGTTGCTTCGACGCTGTTGATTCAACACACTCTCAAACTTTACTTTTGGCTCAAACGGCGAGTTTTGACAAAAATGCATGAGCTCCAGGAAGTGAAACATCCCTTCGATAGCTCAGTTGGTAGAGCGGAGGACTGTAGTGGTCAACAAAGATATCCTTAGGTCGCTGGTTCAAATCCGGCTCGAAGGAGTACTGTTATGTAACGAGCAGCACTAACAAATGCTATGTTGAACAACGTTATACATGTTATCTTAAAAAACTTCAGTTTGCATTGCTGCTTGCCATAGAGATGTTCTGGGCCTCACAGCCTACCTGTTCAGCGTTGTTCGAGTTCATGGGCTCAAGATTTTCTGTGAAAACTTGCCCTTTGAGCCAAAGGTGAAGTTTGAGAAATGGTGTTGACTCAGATAGGAGAACAACAACACAAGCAGAGATCAAGCAGGGGTCAGTTTCACAAAGCAGGTTTAGTGAAAACTCTGACTCTGTTAACCCTGAAATGAGGGAAACTCTGAGTTTTCCGTTTCACAAAGGGTTAGGGTTAGGGTTAGGCAAACCAGAGAAAGAGGAGTAACTCTGGATGAATGTGCAGCATTTCTGTGCAGAGAATTAAATCGGTACATAATAGTATTCCTTCGAGCTGGATTTGAACCAGCGACCTAAGGATGTCTCTGTTATCATCTACAGTCCTCCGCTCTACCAACTGAGCTATCGAAGGGATGTTCCTCTTGCTGGGGCTCATAATTTTTTGGGAAAATCCGGCCTTTGAGCCAACAGCAAAGTTTGAGAACGTGTTGAACCAGCATTGTTGAGTCAGAGATGTTCTGACTCTCACGGCCTATCATGGAGTGTTCTGATGCTGAACATGAGGTTACATGGTCTGTGTTAGTTATGTCGGAATATAATAGTACTCCTTCGAGCCGGATTTGAACCAGCGACCTAAGGATATCTTTGCTGCCCTCTACAGTCCTCCGCTCTACCAACTGAGCTATCGAAGGGATGTTTCAAATGCTGGACCTCATGTTTTTTTTGTTTTTTTTTAAACTCGCCGTTTGAGCCAAAAGTAAAGTTTGAGTTTGTTGAATCAACACTGTTGGAAGCAACGATGCGAGCTGAAGTGTTTTGAAGGTAAAGTTTACAGCATTGTACAATTAAGATAGATAGATGTACTTTATATATCCCAAATTGGGAAATTTCGGCACTTTTCAGTTCTGCTCATTGCCTACAAGTGAGCATAATAGTATTCCTTCGAGCCGGATTTGAACCAGCGACCTAAGGATATCCTTATTGTCCACTACAGTCCTCCGCTCTACCAACTGAGCTATTGAAGGGATAGGTACTTTTTTTGGGGCTCATGATTTTTTTGAAAAATTCGGCCTTTGAACCAAAAGTAAAGTTTGAGAATGTGTTGAACCAGCACTGTTGACTCAGAGAGGACAACAACAACAACGCAAGCTGAGATGTTCTGACTTTCACGGCCTATTCTGATGGTAACTTGTTCTGTGTTAGTTATGTCGGAATATAAAAGAATTCCTTCGAGCCGGATTTGAACCAGCGACCTAAGGATATCTCTGTTATGATCTACAGTCCTCCGCTCTACCAACTGAGCTATCGAAGGGATGTTCCTCTTGCTGGGGCTCATAATTTTTTGGGAAAATCCGGCCTTTGAGCCAACAGCAAAGTTTGAGAACGTGTTGAACCAGCATTGTTGAGTCAGAGATGTTCTGACTCTCACGGCCTATCATGGAGTGTTCTGATGCTGAACATGAGGTTACATGGTCTGTGTTAGTTATGTCGGAATATAACAGTCCTCCTTCGAGCCGGATTTGAACCAGCGACCTAAGGATATCTTTGCTGCCCTCTACAGTCCTCCGCTCTACCAACTGAGCTATCGAGAATGTTTCAAATGCTGGACCTCATGTTTTTTTGTTTTTTTTTAAACTCGCCGTTTGAGCCAAAAGTAAAGTTTGAGTTTGTTGAATCAACACTGTTGGAAGCAACGATGCGAGCTGAAGTGTTTTGAAGGTAAAGTTTACAGCATTGTACAAGTTAAGATAGATAGATGTACTTTATAGATCCCAAATTGGGAAATATCGGCACTTTTCCGTTCTGCTCATTGCCTACAAGTGAGCATAATAGTATTCCTTCGAGCCGGATTTGAACCAGCGACCTAAGGATATCTTTATTGTCCACTACAGTCCTCCGCTCTACCAACTGAGCTATCGAAGGGATAGGTACTTTTTTTGGGGCTCATGATTTTTTTGAAAAATTCGGCCTTTGAGCCAAAAGTAAAGTTTGAGAATGTGTTGAACCAGCACTGTTGACTCAGAGAGGACAACAACAACAACAACAACGCAAGCTGAGATGTTCTGACTCTCACGGCCTATTCTGATGGTAACTTGTTCTGTGTTAGTTATGTCGGTACATAATAGTATTCCTTCGAGCCGGATTTGAACCAGCGACCTAAGGATATCTCTGTTATGATCTACAGTCCTCCGCTCTACCAACTGAGCTATCGAAGGGATGTTCCTCTTGCTGGGGCTCATAATTTTTTGGGAAAATCCGGCCTTTGAGCCAACAGCAAAGTTTGAGAACGTGTTGAACCAGCATTGCTGAGTCAGAGATGTTCTGACTCTCACGGCCTATCATGGAGTGTTCTGATGCTGAACATGAGATTACATGGTCTGTGTTAGTTATGTCGGAATATAACAGTCCTCCTTCGAGCCGGATTTGAACCAGCGACCTAAGGATATCTTTGCTGCCCTCTACAGTCCTCCGCTCTACCAACTGAGCTATCGAAGGGATGATGTGAAATCTGATTCATGATTTTTTGTGAAAACCCGCCCTTTAAGTCAAAAGTAAAGTATGAGTGTTGAAGCAGCGACGCAAGCTGAATTGTTTTGAATGTATAGTTTACAGCATTGGTTCAAGTGAAACACTTGTTATATAATAGTATTCCTTCGAGCCGGATTTGAACCAGCGACCTAAGGATATCTTTGTTGTCCACTACAGTCCTCCGCTCTACCAACTGAGCTATCGAACGGATGTTTCAAATGCTGGAGCTCATGTTTTTTTTTTTTTTGAAAACCCGCCGTTTGAGCCAAAAGTAAAGTTTGAGTGTGTTGAATCAACACTGTTGGGAGCAACGATGCGAGCTGAAGTGTTTTGAAGGTAAAGTTTACAGCATTGTACAGGTTAAGATAGATAGATGTACTTTATAGATCCCAAATTGGGAAATTTCGGCACTTTTCCGTTCTGCTCATTACCTACAAGTGTGCATAATAGTTTTCCTTCGAGCCGGATTTGAACCAGCAACCTAAGGATATCTTTGCTGTCCACTACAGTCCTCCGCTCTACCAACTGAGCTATCGAAGGAATGATTTACAACATGATTCATGATTTTTTGTCAAAACCCGCCCTTTCAGTCAAAAGTAAAGTATGAGAGAGTGTTGAAGCAGCGACGTGAGCTGAAGTGTTTTGAATGTATAGTTTACAGCATTGGATTTAAGTGAAATGCTTGTTATATAATAGTATTCCTTCGAGCCGGATTTGAACCAGCGACCTAAGGATATCTTTGTTGTCCTCTACAGTCCTCCGCTCTACCAACTGAGCTATCGAAGGGATGTTTCAAATCATTTTTTTTTTTTTTTTTTTTGAAAACTCGCCGTTTGAGCCAAAAGTAAAGTTTGAGTGTGTTGAATCAACACTGTTGGAATTAACGATACGAGCTGAAGTGTTTTGAAGGTAAAGTTTACAGCATTGTTCAAGTTAAGATAGATAGATGTACTTTTTAGATCACAAATTGGGATATTTCGGTACTTTTCCGTTCTGCTCATTGCCTACAAGTGTGCATAATAGTTTTCCTTCGAGCCGGATTTGAACCAGCGACCTAAGGATATCTTTGCTGTCCACTACAGTCCTCCGCTCTACCAACTGAGTTATCGAAGGGATGATGTGAAATCTGATTCATGATTTTTTGTGAAAACCCGCCCTTTAAGTCAAAAGTAAAGTATGAGTGTTGAAGCGGCGACGCAAGCTGAATTGTTTTGAATGTATAGTTTACAGCATTGGTTCAAGTGAAACACTTGTTATATAATAGTATTCCTTCGAGCCGGATTTGAACCAGCGACCTAAGGATATCTTTATTGTCCACTACAGTCCTCCGCTCTACCAACTGAGCTATCGAAGGGATGTTTCAAATGCTGGAGCTCATGTTTTTTTTTTTTTTGAAAACCCGCCGTTTGAGCCAAAAGTAAAGTTTGAGTGTGTTGAATCAACACTGTTGGGAGCAACGATGCGAGCTGAAGTGTTTTGAAGGTAAAGTTTACAGCATTGTACAGGTTAAGATAGATAGATGTACTTTATAGATCCCAAATTGGGAAATTTCGGCACTTTTCCGTTCTGCTCATTACCGACAAGTGTGCATAATAGTTTTCCTTCGAGCCGGATTTGAACCAGCGACCTAAGGATATCTTTATTGTCCACTACAGTCCTCCGCTCTACCAACTGAGCTATCGAAGGGGTAGGTACTTTTTTTGGGGCTCATGATTTTTTTGAAAAATTCGGCCTTTGAGCCAAAAGTAAAGTTTGAGAATGTGTTGAACCAGCACTGTTGACTCAGAGAGGACAACAACAACAACAACAACAACAACAACGCAAGCTGAGATGTTATGACTCTCACGGCCTATTCTGATGGTAACTTGTTCTGTGTTAGTTATGTCGGAATATAATAGTATTCCTTCGAGCCGGATTTGAACCAGCGACCTAAGGATATCTTTGCTGCCCTCTACAGTCCTCCACTCTACCAACTGAGCTATCGAAGGAATGATTTACAACATGATTCATGATTTTTTGTCAAAATCCGCACTTTCAGTCAAAAGTAAAGTATGAGAGAGTGTTGAAGCAGCGACGTGAGCTGAATTGTTTTGAATGTATAGTTTACAACAGTGGTTCAAGTGAAATGCTTGTTATATAATAGTATTCCTTCGAGCTGGATTTGAACCAGCGACCTAAGGATATCTTTGTTGTCCACTACAGTCCTCCACTCTACCAACTGAGCTATCGAAGGGATAGGTGCTTCTCTGGGGCTCATGATTTTTTTCAAAAATTCGGCCTCTGAGCCAAAGGTAAAGTTTGACAGACAGTGTTGACTCAGAGAGGACAACAACAATGCAAGCAGAGGTGTTCTGACCCTCACAGAGGGGGTAAACATGTTCACCAGAGGAGGGGGGGGGGCGCGCATCGTGAACTAGCTCACATGTTTTACCCAGCTCTGTCTCTGTGTCACCAGGTACGATGAGGAGCAGGCACAGAGCGAGAACGCCGAGCGCGACCTGCGGAGCCGATCAGGTCAGTCGCTAGGGTCAAAGGGCACCAAGGGGAGCGCAGGAGTTCGCCCCACTGCAGCCACCTGGAAGTGAGGTGACGTTATTGACCCGTACTGACTTCCTGTACGATGTAACAAAAAAAAAAAAAAAAGAAAGGACCACCCAATGGAGAAGTGCTCTCTCTGTCCATGTTTCACCGACTGAGGCACATGGGGCAATAACCCAACACTGAGGTCATACTGTATTTGGGGAGTTTAAAGGTCGCTGTTTGTGTCAGATTTGTAAAAATGGTGGTTGGTATGTGGGTCAGGTCAAATGACTTTTGTTCTAAACCCCCATGGCAACAGTTCTTAACCCGGCCCAAGCTCTTTACAAAGACAAAGAATTACAAAAAAAGACCCTTAAATCCCCACCAACTCCCTGCTACGATATCTGAAAAGACCCAGATGAAACCTTGGGAGAGGACTGAGCTGCACGTGGCAAAGAGAATTTGCTGCATTTGGAAAATACAAAAAAAGAACACAGAAGATTAACCACATGAACTATGCACGATTACCGACATGTTAACTGACACAGACGCTAAAAAGAAAGAACTCCGCTAGATGAAGTCCTACAGTACAAGTTTGATAGAATTAAAATGATTTCAAATGAAAATGTTTCATAATGTTTCGTATGCGTTTCTTTATCCGTGTGTTTATGAAGGGAGTGGTTCATTAACGTTCATCACGGAAACCCTGTTGCACTTTATCACTTTATTTACAGAGCTGATATCCCATGATGCATTTTGAGTTACACTGCTGACGTAAAAAACAACAACTATTCTTTACAAATGTACAAAACGTTCCAACACTTTCAAACTGTTATTAGGTTGGATTAAGTCACTAATTCAGTAAGTAGGGTGGTTTTACACAAACATGAGGCTTTAATAATAATAATAGTCATCATTACAAAAACGTTAAATCATCAGATCGACTAGAATGTTTGTGTTTTGATTTTCCTACGAGCTGTAAAATGGTTTTATATATAAGGGATTTTTTGCCTTACTATATTACTTTTATGTGATCTAATTTCAGTGTTAGAAATGCATATAATGTACAAAAATGTACAAAAAAGGATTTGGTGATTAAATGCTGCTTTTTGTATGACGAGCAATTGTTTTGCCATTTATTTAACTATTAAAATACACATAGTTTTTTTCTAACGTTGAAGTAATGACGTTTCTCTGTATGACGCGCTTTACTTTCAATAAAACATCCATGTTGGTGCTGCCTTGACATCCACGGGTGACCTGGTTTGTCTATTTAGGGCATTTTATTCAGTCCCCACATCCTCTCAGAGAGCGAGTGATGAAGATCATTATAGCTGTGGTCAACAATTGGTTGTTGGTTTCTCTGCATTTGTGTTTCCGTTATTTCATCGTGCTATTTGTGCACGGGTTGTGTGAACCTCTCGCTGCAAAAAAAGAAGCAGTAGACAGACCAAAATATAATTTTCAAACTGTATTTTTCAACAATATGCAAATCATATTTGTCTTGCTTTGACTATTCGTGAACAACAAATATCTGAACCTCCTGATGGGGGAAACACTCACTCAGAGCCTCTGCTGGACAAAAGTGAAGAAGTTTCTCACTGGGATGTGACGTCATACAGGCGAGTCTCTCCAGAGTGTTTGCGTAAAGCTGATCACTCTTCACTTACTGGCGAAGTGGAGCAGAAATCTGCTTGTGTCAAAATAAAAGCTTGGTCTTGAGACTTGAAGCTACTAAGAAAGTCTTTCTGCTCAAACAGAATTAATTAAATTGCAAGACTAGGGTACTATTGTACTGTTGTTTACACTTAAACCTTTACAATCACCTGTTAATGTATTATTATCATTGTTAATGTAGTTATGTATACACTGATAAACATAAACATTCATTAATTTAGCAGGCTTTAAGTGGAGAAGACAAGTGTCTGCTATCAGCTTATGATAATTAGTTTGTATATGATGACATTGCAATATTTTTGTGAGGTAAACACAATTCTTAAACAAGAATTAATTGAAGTATCACTCAATATAATAGTTGGAAACACCATGAAGGGAACTTATTATATGATATATAATATACTTTACTTATTATATAACATATAATGTCCATAGAAAATACTGCTCTTTCATATTATCGTTATTCCTGTGCAAATCACATATTTATATGATGTACTTACATCATTACAAGTATAATTTTACACTTTGTTTATTTCCATTTCAATGGCAGTTTTAAATTGACATTAAAGTAATCTGAATCTGAATGTATATATAATACCGTGGATGTACCATGATATATTTATAGTACAATTTATTTTTGGTTTTATGTATTGAAAAAGAACCAAAACACAACTTTCTACGTCAGTAGTCTTATTTTGAAAGTCTCGGCCGGATGTGCTGCGCCGCTCTGACTGCAGCTGTCTGACGCTGGTGTGTGTGTGAGTGTGTGAGTGAGTGTGTCAGTCAGTCGATCCATGGTGCCGCTGCTGAGCGGAAAAACCACCGAAAAGATTTGTAAACTGGCACCGAGAAGACATTTTATACACAAAATAAACACAAAGCGTGTGGAGGAACAAACTAAGTTCAGGTGAGTTTTCACTGAAGCTTTAAATTCGTACGTTTTCCAACTTTTTGTTTTGTTTTAGCCCAAAGGGGCAGTGGCTAGTTTGCTATCAGTACAGCTAGGGAGCTAACGTTAAAGTTCACCCACTTCCCATTGGACGGAGGTAGGGGACACTGTAATGAAAATCAATGAAATACGGTTGTTAATAAGTTGTTTTACATTCGTATAAAGATATAACAAACCCGCAGTTAATCCTTTCTAACAGCTGACTGTAGCTGGAACACGGTGTTGAAATGGGAGGGTGTTCTACTGAAGATTAGCATCATCAGGTCGTCGTTGTTAAAACCTGTAATAAATGTTGGTTCTTTATGTTGTCGTGAGCAAAACTGCTTTAAAACAGAGCCATAAGGTTTCGTCTTATCCCAGTTATGTCTGTTTTTTTTGGTTGTTGTTTTTTGCCCCGGAGACACGGGTGTTTAATTGCCCGGAGTGGTAAAGGGTGGGGCAGGTTTCGCAAGTAAAGATAAGGCTGTGGTCCATCATCGCCCTGTCATCCTGTATATTTATATGTATGAAGCATAAAAACATAGTGTATGTTACTTTTATTCTAAGTGAAAACAACCCACTATAGTGCTTTTTCATAGCTGCCACTGTTCTTGTTATTCACGCAGTGCCCAAGTTCAGTCCTGACTTTACTCGCGCATTTAACCCGGGTAACACACACTCTAGTTTACATGGGTCATGATATGATTCTGTTCATATTCAGGGACAGTTTGTTATTATTCAATTAGAGTCAGCCAATTGTATGTATAATTGCTCAATTTCACATTGATATTTCATAAAGAAGACCATTGTGTTCACACATGGACAGTTAGACCCTGACGTGTAAACACAGTTTTTTTTAATGTTGTACACAATATTGTCAATAATATCGTCAATAATTAAGTGGCACTTTTATTGATGCCTTTGTGCGTAACATAATGCCTGTTACAGTCAAACCATTGTCTTATGAGTGCTGATTAATTAAGCCTATCATCTATTGTGATGCGTTCCATTTACATTGAAAGATGGAGTGACGTCACCCCCATCCGAGTTGATTGCGTTCCAGTTGAAAAGCTGCCGTTGATAGCATTCCCAGTCGATAACATGAACAAAAACCCTAAAGAAACATGTCCACGGACGAACATTTGAATAGGACTTGATGTGGGACATTGTTTTATTTATTCACAGGTTAATCTTCACACCCCTCACTCATTAGACACCTTTTCATTCTTATCTGTAAAGGTGTTGTCTCTCCGGCGAGATAGTGAATCACTGAAGGCTGCTAATCACGTGAGAACATGGGGGGAACAGAGAACCTGGACTCATGATTTTGTAATGAATCAGTGGAAGCGATCAGTCATGGGTCAGTGACACAGAGGTGGTTTTTACATCCATGAGATTGTAGGTGTACTCTGCTGTGTAGAGTAGTGAAAGTCATGTGAAAAAAGCAGCCGGTTCCCTTTTGTGGCCGTGGTGGTGGAGGCGTAAAAACGCCAAGTTAAAGTTAGAGTTGTATTCCAAATTAGGTTGAGGGATCTCTCTTTGTGTTTGGGTGCTGTCGCCTTGGTGAGTCCTGTTGGTATAAATAGGCATTAAAGAGATCTTCCAGTTTGAAGTGTGGTTCTACAGCTGAGTGCCTGGTGCACGCCTTTTGGTGCCTAGAAGGGTCATGGAACTTACAAACACTTGCTCTATGACAACCTTTTCCAGCTGGAAACTGGAGTTTGTGAACTGTCCACTCCCCTGCACCAAAACCTATGGAGAAAATTAACTTGTAACTTTCAATGTTTTTAACTTGCGGGGCGACGTTAGGTGCTGGTCTACATCTGCCTTCTTTGGTACCTTTGTGTCACCAAGGTAAAACAAAACCCACAAGTGAAAAGAAGCAGCAGTGGATTAACAGCTCTATGTGCCATGATCTGTGATTTTCTCTACAGACTATGGTGTGGGAGAGTAAGGAGTTTCCAGCCTAAAAAAGGTGTTTTAACTGCAAGAAAAAGCCACAAACATATTCTTAAAATATTGTCACTGACCGTGTCGGTGTGTCCAGATCCAATGCTGGTTCACATAAACTACAGCGTGCCTGCTTGGTAACAATCAGTGTCGATAAAATACCTAACAAAGATGATATTTAAATACCAGCCACTATCTCCCCAGGCAGGCCGTTGCCTTCAAAGACTCGATGAACTTTATGTCTTTATTTAGTCTGTAAAATGATCTGTAACGAGGTGTTCGAGGAGCTCAGGGAGTGGTTATCGGGACAATAAAAGTTACGTTAAATAAACAGGGGCAAGGACGTGCAGCGCTTTTAAAGGAGATCAATGAATGAAATTGTAAAACCAATTTCGGATGATAAGAGAGACGAAACGATCGATCAAAAATTAATCAGTTGATAAACTGATAATAAAGATATTCTGTTTTTTTGTAAATACTGTAACGACAACCACAGGAAGTTTTAAAATGCCTGCAGCTACAGTAAATGTCTGCTGTGTACAGAACACAAAGTTAAAGGTCAAAACATGGTTCAGAAATGACCGCCTGGCCTGTGTGTGTGGGACTTTTCCTGAAAGGTCTGCCGCTTCTAAACGCACCACATGAGTATTTGTCGGTGCAGCGAGGATCTCCCCCTTCCCCGTCACGTAATACTGAATTTCCCTCCATTATGTTCCTGGCCATGCTGCTGGCCTGTCCAGTGGAAAATGCCTGAAAGTGTGGACAAATGCCATTGTTTTGTTCCCCTTGACCGTGGTGCAAAGGGCTTTTGAGCAGGCGGACTGGTCAGTTATACAGTTGATGTTGGCGTTGGTGTTAATGGACCGATTGTGTCATTGTCATTGTGTTTGTGACCGTTGCATTCAGCTCGTCTGCACATACACGCCATATTTCGGTGAGATTTGCAGTCAAATGCAGCTGTTGAGCTGACTCTAAGAAGGAGGGCAGAGGTAAAACCAAGGTCATGGCCCTGCTGTGTCCATGGAAACTTGTGACCTTCAAGCTTATTTGCAAAGGAGGAAGTGAAGGGAACGATTGCATTTCTTTTTTTTTTCCCTCTCGTAGCCCAGTCAGGATTTAGCGACGCCGTGCTGTGAAATTGCAATATTGAAGGGATGGAATCAACTCAGCTGCACTTCCCTCCTGTGAGACATTGCAGGCATTTAATGCAACAAAAGAAGGAAATGGAAACATCACCCGCGGTTAGATAAGCAGTTTTTTATTCCGGCTGCACGGAACGCAGAACTAAAGCGCACGTTTTCAGCTTTGTTCTTATGTAATCGCCACTGTATTATGAAATTTCCACAAAGAGCAGGAGTTTTGTGTGTGTTCTATGTGTCATCATCATGGCTGGAGGCAGGGACCAAGACTGAGGTGGTGGTTTTATGTGTTTTGGCGGGCATCTGTTTCCATGTCCTTCCGTTTGTCTGTCAGTTGACAGATATCGTCACCATAGTAGCATCACAACAACGTACGATACAGCAGTCACACAGCTCAACAGGTGTGTAACCACAATAGAAATGAAGGCTTCAGCGTGCAGATGGCTGTGGTTTAACATGAATATGAGCAAATTTGTGCATAAATGGACAGTAGCAACTATTTTACAACAATATCTATAACACCAAATGGTTAACAGATCCTCAATGAATGGATTAGCTGTTGTTTGGTCCATTAAAATGTCATTAAATATCGAAAATGTCGATTGTTTTTACCCCAAACCTCGAAATGATGACACACAGCTATTTATAACTGATTGTTTTTAAGCAAAAATATCCACATAAGAAAATTTGATTGCGTTATCTTTAGTGTTTAATATTTAGGTTTTAAACTGTTCTGATCAATTTCTTCTTCTGAATCACTAAAACTATGACATGTATTCAAAATGTGTTATTTCACTTTGATAAAACACGTGGCTTCAGTTTCTCGCTTGCACTGACCATTAGGTGGAGAAGACTGGGAGGTCTCATTATTTAGCAGGAAGTAAAATATGGCGCTGCAGCCCAAAGGAGAATTATGCTTACAGCACTTATTTCCTGTTTTCACAGAGGCAGCAGCCAGCGTGACTTGTTGAATTTGATTGATTTCAGCCCGGTGATGTCCTTGCTGATAAGAGTTCTGATCAGTGACCCCTCCTGATTCACTCAACTCTAAACAATGTCATTGGCCCTGTGGGTGAGAGAAGTTGTTGATTTGTGAAGTCTGCATGTGTGCAGCCTGTGACAGGTCAGCTGGTTGCTCCTGGTGCTGTGTTTAGATTTTCTTTACCCTCCTACATAAACACACACGGCTTCAGGGCAGACATGCATGTGCCTGTCAGCTGTGCCTCAGCCTCATCCTTCACTCTGTGTTTCTGTGCGACAAACCCACAGAGCACTTTGAGACTTTGAGTGTTTACAAATGTCATAGATTTTTACATTTTTAAACAGTGTTAGGCGTACAGAATACAAATAAGCTCTGATGACACAGATGTCAGGGAAACGCAGATATTAACCTGGATAACCCGAGGAAATGTGGTGCGCTTTCTTTACGTGAAGGAAGTTCTTTTTTCCTGTTTCAGCGCTGTTATAGTGTTTGAAAAAGTAGTGATGCACAAGCAGTAGCATAAGTCGTAGCTACATCATATAGTTTTTTTTTATTATGTGTAATTAAAAACAAGCTTTCAGCTTCTTATTTAAGTCACAATACGATATTATCGTGATATTTAAGTCACAATATGATATTATCGAGATATTGAAGTCACGATACGATATCATTGCGATATTTAAGTCACAATAAGATATCATCACAATGTTTAACTCATGATACGATGCTATCGCAATATTTAAGTCATGATACTATCGCGTTATTTAAGTCACGATAAGATATTATCCTGATATTTAAGTCACGATACGATATCATCGCAATATTTAAGTCACAATACGATATCATTGCGTTATTTAAGTCACGATACGATATTATCAAGATAATTTAAGTCACAATATGATATTATCAAGATAAATTAAGTCTCTATTATAGAGATATTTAATTCACAATACAATATTATTGCGATGTTTAAGACACGGTACGATATTATAGAGATATTTAATTCACGATACGATATTATGACGATACGATATATCACGATGCGATATTGTCATGGTATTTAAGTCACAATATACGATATTGCAATATTTAAGTCACGATACGATGTCATCACAATATTTAAGTAGTATATTGCGATATATTCGCACAACAGCTCTAGTGAGAGTGAGCACTTTAGCACCATATGGTGGACTGAAACGTCAGTTCATTTCTTTTCATGCTAGTCCACAAAAAAGTTTAATGTTTATTTGTAACATCAGTCAAAAAAAAAGGAAAATATTTTTGTATTTTACTTTATCGATTTTTCTCCCCATCCCTGGTTTATTTGCTCCTTATAGCAAATAATCATTCAAATACCGTTGAGAACATTAACTGATATTAATGGACCAAAGAGTTAATCATTTTAGTGAGAAAATAACCAGTTGCATTGTTAACAGTTCATTCTCTGATTGTCCTCCTCCCTTCAGCTGTAAAGGTCACTTGGATCTTGTCTGTTGCGGTGACTCAGCTCCAGGGTTCATGTGCTTTTAATATCACACATGGTCACTTTTTCTTTTTCTTTTTTTGTTGTTGCTGTCTCACTCATTGCGTCTCCTCCTCCTTTTAGCCGGCAGCAGCAGCAGCAGCAGCAGCTGCAACTCAGCAGAGAGCTGATAGTTGTTAACCCTCCTTTCTACGTTGAAAACCTCAAAATCGAACCCATGTGTGTCAGTTTGTATTCAAAGTTTGCGCATTTTTTAGATGAAAAATGACAGCATGGGAACTTGCTCAACTTGCCATGGTTTGAGTTTAAGTACGGTGCCACTGAGGAATGCGTCCACTCGCTCGTATCTCGAGAGTCTTCGCAGCAGCCAAATTCCGGCATACTCTGTACATTCGCTTATCAGCTGTCAGTGGATATCATTGTTATGCTAGATTATGTAATCTCTAAGCCTATAATCTTGAGAACCCCGAGTTTGTACAACCTTGATGAAATAACGGCACTTCCTGCCAAGAACGACTTGTGTAATTGTTCGTCGCTTCGCGTTTAGACGAATCAAAACGACTATTTGTGGTTTTTTTCCGCCAGGCGTTGCAGCGTCTCCTCATTCCCATGTGTTCTCTGCTCGTCTGTCTCACGTCGCACATTGTGTTGTGAATTTTTCCAGCGTTCTCCCACTGAGCGACAGTCAAAGCGAGTGGACTTCGGACCTCGGGGCTTTAGTCAACAGCATTGTTTACAGTTCTGGGTCAAGCCACATTCAATTGTTCACCTCGGTTCCCCCTCCTCGTGTCCGACAGCGCCAAGGGTGTGCTGGTGTTTGTTCCTGTTTGCTCACCGTTATATTAGAGCTTTTGTGCTCAAGGAATGCCCTAAACATTGTTGTAGTGCAAGACATGCAAGGTAATTTTGTGTTTTCATGATTCTAAAACCATATTTAGGTCAAAGGACAAGGCGGTTATTTTCAAATGGAGCTCAGTGAGGTATCAGAAGGGAAATACAGATATAAACTTCAATAAAATCATGGAAGACTTTCCACTTTGTGACATTCAGGAAGGTGTATTTGCAGAAATTGACTATTCTACCCATAAGTACGTGTGTATTAGTGTATAATGACTTTAAAATAAAGAATAGTTTGGCTTTCGCAGCCTTAGATAAAGGGCTTGCTTTACGGAAGTTGCCATCGTTGGGTGTATGGCACTAAAAGGTCAGTGATATATCCGATATTTTAGACAGAGAAAATATGAAAAGGTATCCATAAAATCTTAAAATTTGAGTGTAATGAAGCGATGGGATGTCAGAGAAAAGACAAAAGTTAAATCCAATATCATCCAAACTACCTTAATATCACATAAGTACTTAATACTTACCAAGCACAGGCTGTGAAAATGGGCGTTTCTAAATCTAGTTAAAAGTCTGGTAGCTGATTACAGCCATAATCATGTCTTCATCGTCATTATCACCATATCTTTTTGAGTAATGTTGTGTAACAGTATCAGTAACAGGTTTTTTGCGGTCACATATAATGTGTGATAATAGTTCTCTGTCCAACTCGGCTCTTCCTCCTCTCGGGTCAAAGGAGGAACCTGTACAGTACGTTATGTGTCATCGATGGTGTGAGTAAAGTGCGTCGTGACATGTTTCTCTTCATCACCGTGACTGATGTCAGAGCCGTGCTGCCATATTAAGAAGTGGATATTTGTGGCTTGTTCCATGTGCTGCAGTAGTGATTGGTGAATGAAGACTATAGACAGCTGGGAGGAAGAGAGAAGTCTCACTCTGCATCACCCTGTATGCACACGTATCACGCTGCAGTTATCTCTTTGCCTATTAGAGAATCCAAACAACTCATTAATATTAATACTTGTTAAAGCTTGTTGGACCTTTGCTCTGCATATATTCACAGAGTTGTGCATTATAATGTTTGTCTGTGTGCGTTAGTGTGGATTTAAACTGATTTTTACATCAAGCTAATAGTGAAATCTGAACACATGTCCAGGGAGAGAGTTTCAACGATGTATTGATGGTGAATTACTCTTATAAAAATGAAAATAATTAGGGTTGCAATGAGGAAATGATTTTTTAAAAATAATTAGTGCATTTTTTGTGATTTCTATGCGTCTTAAATGTAGTATTTTCAGGTTTCTTTGCTCCATACAACAAAGAAATGGAATAAACCGAACTAATTTTGCTTTGTGGACAAAGCGAGACATTCGAGTGCATCATCGTTTCATTTTCTGACATTTTTTGGGACCAAATAACTATGAATATACATCGAAGAATCCAGAAAATTATAGATGAGAACTAATAGTTCTAATATGTTTCTTGGAAAAACAACAATGTGATGAATGCATTCTATTGTGTTTTCTCAGATGTCCTGTTTTTCATCCTGTATCTTGATTAAATATTATTTAGTTTACGGCATCCGTCGTGAGCTTCATATGATAATGTGGTTTCCTCTGGAAATGATAATGTCAGACAAGACAGCATCAGTTGATTGTAAACTACAGAATACAGTTAAAAGGGAGAGGATTGTTCGTTTGCCCTCCTCAGGCCTTGTGGTGACCACAGTACTGCCCTGTGTCTGAAATTCTGCCCTGGAGGGCTCAACCAACACACACAGATTCTTGTAACTATCCTTTTAAGTACTCTGCATTGATTTCCATTCGTTTGAACAGCCCAAAAAAGCCTTATGCCTAATTAGAGGGCAATTGAAATCGGGGCAGCTGATGGCGGATAATTGAGGCCAATTTTAACCGTTCAATGATAACAAGGTATACCAAAAAATGGCTTAATTTACCAGAGAGAAGGGAGAGGGACAGAGGGAAGAAGAGGCTCCAGTCTGATTTTTGAAAGGAAGAGAGGAATGAGAACGGCAGCAGAGAGGAAGAGGATGGAGGAGAGGAATGAGGGGGTGAATAAAGAGAGACTGTTTGAGGGGCTGTTGGGTTTGAAATGATGGATGTGAGGACAGAGGAGGGGGGAGGCAAGAGCAACAGAGGACGCTCTGTGGAGCCAGTGTGAAAGATACGGAAGCGAGCCACTGTGCCTTTTTCTATCTGGCAGTCGCACACACACACACACACACATACACACACACCTTCACAGTTATTGCTGTAGTTTATTAGAGCCACTACTGTGGCTGGAGGTTGGTAAAGTTCTGGAAAAGAATGAAAAAAACCACCTGCTGATTAGATTATCAAACCAGATGACACCCTTTCCCTCCGCCGCCTCCCGCTTTCTCTGCTCCAAACCACTTCTCACCATCCCTCACCCCCTTATCTGTGAGTGCGAGTTACCGCTGAGGTCTCACACTGTTGTTCTTTCTGATGCTGGACGACGGTGTCTGTCAGCTGCTGGTTTCATAAGCGCAAAAAAGAGACGAGATCGGCTGTGTGATTTTAAAGATGTTTCTCTTCCTCCTTCCTGGTGTATATTGTTGAATGCCAAACCACATAATGCCTCAGTTTTCACTTTTAGTTCAATTATTTTCTCTTCAGAACTTTTCTAAGCTGTAACTACCAATTATTTTGCATGACATCTGTGTGATTCTCTGGTGTTATTCACTTTTCCCAGGCCCTAAAAAACAGTGTAACTCAGGGCAGCAGCGATGTCGGGCTCCTACGATGACTCCATGATCGATGTCTCCAGTGATAGCTTCTGGGAGGTGAGATGCAATAACATCCTTGTCACTTCATTACACATTACACTACCGTTCAAAAGTTTGGGGTCTCTTAGAAATGTCCTTGTTTGTGAATGAAAGGCACTTTTTTTCAATGAATATAACAATAAATTAATCAGAAATACACTCTATACATTGTTTATGTGGTAAACGACTATTCTAGCTGCAAACGTCTGTTTTTTAATGGAATATGTACATAGGTGTATAGAGGCCCATTTCCAGTGTTCTAAGTGTTGCTAATCGCATAAGAAGGCTATTGGATGATTAAAAAACCTTGAAAACCCTTGTGCAATTATGTTAGCACAGCTGAAGTTATTATTTTTGGATAATAATCATTATTTTTAATCTTGTCAATGTCTTGACTATATTTTCTATTCATTTTGCGACTCTTTTGATGAAGAAAAGTGTGACTTATAATGGAAAACACAACAAAATTGTATCGGTCACCCCAAACTTTTGAACGGTAGTGTTTTTCTTTTCTGTCATTTCTTTTTTTTTTTTTTCCACCGACTGTATTTTCCTCACCTGTCTCTCTTGCCGGGTTTTTAGGTGGGTAATTACAAACGCACAGTGAAACGGGTCGACGACGGCAACCGCCTCTGCAATGATCTGATGAACTGCATTCACGAGCGGGCACGTATTGAAAAGTCCTACGCGCAGCAGCTCACAGAGTGGGGCAAGCGCTGGCGGCAACTCATAGAGAAAGGTACGTACTGTATGCTCTTGGATGACATATCATGCCATTGAAATGAATGGACGTGAATAACTAGGTGAATTACTCTTGCCGCAGGTCCTCAGTATGGCACGTTGGAGCGAGCTTGGTCCGCGTTGTGCACAGAGGCAGAGAAGGTGAGCGAGCTCCACATGGAAGTGAAAGCAGCGCTGATGGGCGAAGACTACGAGAAGCTAAAGAACTGGCAGAGAGACTCCTACCACAAGCAGATGATCGGTGGATATAAGGAGACGAAAGAGGCCGACGACGGCTTCCGTAAGGCGCAGAAACCCTGGGCCAAGAAACTCAAGGAGGTGAGGATTCCATGGCCCCTGATGAACTCACTGTAAACTTAAAATAGTAAAGGCTGCGTCTTTATTCGGAGGGTGAATCACAGCGCTGTGACTCAGCTGTCGCAGCACAATTCTTTTTATTAATCTCTCAGGGGAAATTGGCTGCGTTTCAGTTTCATCAAGAAAATTAAATGACACATAGAGACTTATGCAGATGGCTTATACACTACCGTTCAAAAGTTTGGGGTCAGCTTTACCATTTTGTTGTGTTTTCCATTAAAAGTCACACTTTTATTCATCAATAGAGTTGCAAAATGAATAGAAAATATAATCAAGACATTGACAAGATTAGAAATAATGATTTGTATTAAAATAATAATGGTTGCTGGAAATGGGCCTCTATACACCTATGTACATATTCCCTTAAACAACCAGACGTATGCAGATAGAATCGTCGTTTACCACATTAACATTATAGAGTGTATTTATGATTAATTTAATGTTATATTCATTCCCAAAATAGGGACATTTCTAAGTGAACCCAAACATTTGAACAGCCTTGTATATGACATGGGAGAGTTTTAGCTGTTTTCTTTTTAATATTATCATAATAGATGTTCAAAATGTCCAAAGAACTCACTTTAAATCTGTTTTTTTAACTTTTTATTGAAAATCTATCCGTTAATCTGTGATCTGTACTGTGTCCAGTTGTTGATCTGTTGCTAGGTGACAGTGGCAGTGATGGGGTAATCACTCATAGTTGTCATTAGGGTGTGGGTGTGTGGTGTTTTCCACCCTCAAGGGTGTTTCTTATTTTGAGCACCTAAGCATTCTTCAAACTGCTCACTACAGTTTGCGTCTTCAGTTTTACCGTTTCATTTCACCATTACAATTAAAATTCACTGACTCACCGTTGAGTCTTCTCCTCTCCATGACGACCTGCTCACTGAACTGTTGTCACCTCTCAGAGCCGATTACGAAATCAAGTCAATCAAGTGAGAAGTGGAGGCTCACTTTTGAAGCCAATGGAGTTGCCCCCTGGTGTCTATAAAATACATTCTTACTTCCGGTTTAGCTTCAGCTGGCAAACTAAAAGACTAAATCCACTTTTTTATATACAATCCATGCTCTGACATGCACACACAAGCACAATCTATGTTGCAACCTTCAGGCAACTTCCTCCCTCCTGTTTCCTGTGTGTGTGTGTGATGTCATCGTGGGGTTTGTTGTGACATCGCGGCCTTGTCATTGAGACACCGGGCCGGGACGGAGCAAAGCGTATGTGTCGCCATAGTGACGGTTAGATTAAGTGACAAGTGGCTGGAGATGCCGAGAGGTAATTGGGTTAATGAAGTGGTCTAGAAAATGAGGAGCAGTCGTTTTTGTGACGCAGGCAGAGTCGATAATACACAGACACATACAGCACAGAACATGCAGTACAGCACAGTACATTTGACCTTATCTGGTTTCTTTTGTGCTCACACAAATAGAGGAATACATACTGTAAGTGCTGGTTTAGCAAAATTAAAATGAAGGACAGGGTGTTCTTATTGTCTTCTTAAGTGTCCTTTTTATGTCCACATTGTTTATTCAGAGGGTACATGGGTCTACTTTGGCCTTGGTCCAAGTTAAACTTGGCACTGCCCACAAATAGAAATCTGGCTGGATGAGTTTGGTGGTTCCTCAATTCTTGATGTGTTTCAGTTGCAGTGTAAAAATTGCATCTCGCACAGGTGCAGAGGACGCATAGTAAAGTGGCATTCAAAGATGCCAATAATGAGTGGTCATTTGAGATATTTGTTTATTTTTAGAGCCAGTCTGGCCATTAACTTCTGGCCTTTGGCATCAACAAAGCATTTTTAGCCAGATCCCTGCAACATGCTGCATATTTTCCTCCTTTTTCCAGACCATGTCTGTGCTCTCAACTCTGATACCCAGTTTGAACTGGAGCAGGCTGGTCTTGTCTACATCTACATGCCTACATTTGCTGAGTTGCTGCCGTGTGAACATTTAGGATGTATTTCCATGGCTATTACCAGTTTACTGATATTTATAGTAATGATAATCCACAGGTGGAGACGATGAAGAAATCCTATCATTCTGCCTGTAAAGAGGAGAAGCTGGCGGCCAGCAGGGAAAACAACAGCAAACTAGAGAGCAACAACAATCCAGATGCCCAGAAGAAGCTTCAGGAGAAGGTGGAGAAGTGTCAGCAGGAGGCGCAGAAGGTAGAGTTTCCATTCCTGATGAATGTATTTACTGCATACAAAAATCTCCTTGTCTCAATCATGATCATCTCATCGTCCGCCCAGACTAAGGAACGCTACGAGAAATCCCTGGAAGAGCTGGACAAGCTGACTCCTCAGTACATGGAGAACATGGAGCAGGTGTTTGAGCAGTGGCAGGAGTTTGAAGACAAACGCATCCGCTTTGTCAGAGAGCTGCTGCTGGAGGTCAAACAGCACCTGGACCTCTCGTCCAATCACAGGTCTGAATTTAGTGCCAAAAAAATTAAAAAAAAGTGTCAAGGCTGTATTTACATATACACTGAAAGATAATGTATTTCCCGCAGGTTCCAGACAATCTACCACACGATGGAAGACACGATCTCTGCCACAGACGCTGAGGACGACTTGAAATGGTTCCGCTCTAATCACGGCCCCGGCATGCCAATGAACTGGCCCCAGTTTGAGGTACTGGTGCCAAGATTTGTACTTAAAAGAGTATAAAGGAGATGGAAGGGATTAGGTTTGGAAGGAGAAGGGTGGAGAGGGATCGGCTAAATGAGCTTAAACTAATAAACAAGCAAACAATCATAGTGCAGGGATAGATATAGTGATAGTTTTTGTGTATTATTTAGCGTAGAGTGCTGATGAATGAAGTCTTTATTTGACTGGAGTTGCCTGCTGGTGATCTCCGAGGCTCAAATGTGTGAGAAAGTAATGTGAGACACTGAAAAAAAGGTTTTGTTTTTTTAAGTTATAGCTGTAATGTAAGAGATCTGTTTGGCAGCAGAGGTGGAAGTAAATCTATCCTCAGCCGTCAGAGGAGCAGTCAGAGTGACGTTGTTATGTCATTTTCTCAACAGGAGGTGAAATGAAAAGAAAAGAAAGCAAAGGCATGCTATAATTTACAGTGCTGTTGAGTGTTCTTGCAGACATAACTGTTGCTCTGAGGTACCGTCTTCCACCTCCACCTCTATAGGATGTTTTTCTTTCTTAAATAGAGAGGATTAAATCTCCTCTGTGACAAAACACACACACAGACATGAGCTGGCAATCAGATTCAAGGTGCAGCTCAACGCGAGAACAATTGCATGCTTATAGTTGATCTTCTGCAAGATACTGGCTGTTGTTGTCATGTAGCTGTTGCCAGAAGTGATCTAGATTAAGATCACTGCTACATCCACACACTAACATTTACATATTGTTGATTACACTTCCAGGACTTAGATGTTGTTGTTTGCATTAACCCTGTTCTGCACACGCTTCCCTTTCCCTATGTCCTGACAGAATTTGGACTGGTCCCGTCCTCGCACCTTTAAGAGAAGGTCCATTTTAGTGAGTCCTGCATGCTGTTCTGCCACAGCAGCCGTTAGCTCTAACACTCTCACACCTTTCCCCGCTTCTATTTGTCTGTGTTTGAGGTGGTTTGTGTTTGTATCTAATGTTGAAGTTTAAAAGAAGGCAAAGGACTCATTCAGAGCTGGTATAAACATCGGTCCTCAGTGATCTCATCCTATTTAGATGGTGCTAAGTACAACTTTTCTGGAGTATAACTACTTAAGATCAGATCTGGTCTCCCATGATTTGTTTGTGATAAAGAAAATACCCTTTTAACAAGTCTGACGTAGCGTAAGAGACCATAAACTCTTTAACGGGCCGTCTCTGTTTAATCTCTGACAGAAAGTCCATAAACACAAACAAGAAACACCAGTCAGACACGTGTGGAGCCTCTAAACAAATAGAATAATACAAATAAGTTTACATATGACAATAAAAATGCCAGCTAAAACAACGAGTAGTAATGATTGTGATTGTTTGTGTTGGTTTGTATCTGCAAAAATGTGGATAAAAGCTCTATTTGTGCTGCTGTAACATGAAATAATGCCACGATAATGCCTGGGCAGTGGTGTGGGCACAAAGATAATGCGGGTCAAAGGTCGTCGCCTGTAGAGGTGGTGTCTAACGAGCGCTCAAGATCGATCGATCGAATGATAGGGCAGGAATGTGGACAGCATGTGTCCTCAAACCACCTCTGAATGCAGTGTTGGGACTTTGAGGAGTGTTCACACCTAAACTAAACATGATGAGATCACTCAGGACGGTTGTTAATACCAGGTGTGAACTGGGTCAAACATGGAGGTGAACGTGGACACAGAGGGTCACTGTTAACTACAGTATATGGGATGATGTCAGGAAAAACCAACGATGGATTCTGCTCCATTCTCCATGGTTTTCGTCTGGTGGAGGGGAAAAATCCCTTGGTGCTGTTTTTCCTTCAACAGGTGGTGGAAACTGTACATGGTCGTATTTCTAATTTTTCAGAGGACACGTGTTTATGTAAACGTTTCTCTGATTGTTGGAGTGCATTGAAGTGTGTGTGTGTATGATGTGTTGCTGTGCACATACCAGATATTCTCCCACCACTACAGGGTTTTGGACGTTGAACCAAACTCTGTTGGCACTCAGTCATAAGTGGAACATCTGACAGCAGTGTGTGTGTGTTTTACAGGACTGGTCCATAGACCTGAACCGAACGCTCAGCAGACGAGAAAAGAAGAAGCCTTCAGAGGGCGTCACACTGACCGGCATCAGTCAGACTGGATCGGACCAGCCTGTTCAGCCTGTGAAGACCAGCAGCAGGTAGACGATCACTGACTTAAAATACACACACACTCCTCCCATAGCCTCCTCCCTTTTCAAAGGAATCCTTGTAAATAATGGCGTGGCAAGGGAAGCTCCGGGAGTGACGTCTACTTGTGCCGCCGTTTCCACGGCAACGGTAAACATTTAGTTGCAGTTTGCTGGGAAAGAAGTCATCCCAGAGAGACGAGGGAGTCATGCTGGTCTGAACTCGGGCCAAGAGTGATGTGGTGAACGTTACTCATTCTCACCGAGAAGTTGTACTAGTTTTTATTATTATTATTGGATGCTGGAAACATTCACAGGAAACTGGAATAGTGTTGTTTTGAGTCAGAAAAACCAGTAGTAAAAATAACCAGGGGAACATAAGCGTTATTTTATTGCTGAATATGAGCAACAGAAGCTTTTCATCGAGATAAATGATCTTTAATTGTAACCTGGTGGCGTCCACATGTTGTTTTCACATCGTTATGTAACGTTTCTTCAACTGAAGATAAGATAAGACATTATTTGTTTGGTGTGTTTGCTGCAGTGGCAACAACGACGAGGACATAACAGTGGTTTATAGAAACGACAACAAACAGCCGATTAGTGTTAGAAGATCATTATAGTATCATGGATTTGACTTCCCTGCTGTGTGTTTGAGCGGTTAGTGAAACGCCTCACATTCCTCTGCAGCTCAGTAATACGTTTTTTTTTCTTTCTAATTAAATTATGAAAACACCTGCTGTCTGCCGTTATCCACACACGAAACCACAAGAGCGCGTAGAGGAGTTGACGGAGGGAATGCGAGGCACGGAAAGCATTTGACCTCTGAACTCCTCCATCGGGATTGATGTTGTTTTCCCGTCGCTTCGTACACATTAGAGCATAGACAGCATGTGCACTGTGATGTTCTGGTTTTATTATTTGATTGAGACGCCGCTCTCATGCTCTTTCTAACTCGATATGAAGTGTGGAGCTTCGATTAACAGCATTACCGTGGCTGCAGCAGTGCTTTGGATACGTCGAGTTTGTTTTGTTGACAAAAAAACCCATCCACAGTTACATTCTATGTCTAACTTGAACGATAAGTCTGATAAATTTGGCTGTTCATGGTCCAGTAAAGTCTGTAAATAGAGAGGAACAATAGAGACCCTGTAGTTTTGCTCCCTGATGAGAGTAGAGAGATAATTTAATTTTTAGACGTGGAAAAGTCAAAACAATTCTCATGTGACTCTTTCTTTCACAGAGCAGACATGGATTCAATATTTCAATCATATAAAACCTTTGTTTTTGTGAGTTTTGTGATGTGAGGACTGTAAAAATGTCTTTGCTACGTGAAAAAGCAGATGTTTCCTTCACTAATGACTACACTCCGCCACTTATTATTACATAGAGAAGTACAGTAATTACTGGTTCGGTTGTTGCTACTGTTCCTTGAGCCTCACTTCTTTGTTACCGGTGTTTTGTTAAGCTCCCCCCCCCCCCCCCCCCCTCCCGTCATGGCACTAGGGATGCTCAGTATCTGTATCAGTGTAATACTGGCCAAAATCACAGGATTGGATATTTGAAACGATCTTTAAACGTGTCTTTTTCTTTAAATCTAATCTAATCTAATCTTTAAAAGTGGTAATAAGCCATTCTTATAAGGCACATGTTAATTTTACAGTAAGAGCAGCATGAGATATAACGTGGGTTGTAGTTCCCTGAAGTTCTTTAAGATGTCCCATTAGTTGGTTTAAAGCTCAGCGGTCGGACTCCTCCTCTTTAATGTTCTATATTTAACTCCTGTAAAATGTCCCTAAATATAGCTGCTCGTTCTGTTGTGGCACTACATTTTTCAGAGGCTGTTTTTTATACTGCGTAGTTCACCGCAGGGGAGATTTAATGTGTAATTCACAGTAAAACACATGCAAAATGTATACGTGTGTGTGTGTTTTTAAACAAAACGACTACAGCAGAACCTGGTTTACACCCTGGCATGCAAAGTACTTAACTAGCATTGTATGCTAGTTTTTGTAGCTACAGCCAAGTCAGAATAATGTAGCCTGTTTGGCATCGTCTTTTCCATGTGTGTGTGTGTGTGTGTGTGTGTGTGTTCATGTCAACAAACCCATCTCTCACTGTGTCCCATGTCGTCAGTCTCACTGTGCTGAATAAAACGGCACCTGTGGGCTCGAACCCCTTCGACGAAGAGGAAGACGAGGACGAGGAAGAGGAGACGGACGTGGAGCAGCAGCAGCAGCAGCCGACCACAGACAACCACATCAGTGTGAATAAAGATGAAATAAAAACGTTGGTGAACAGGAGAAAACTCTCACCGCTCCACCTCCCGCAGCATTCCCACGTTTTCCTCTTTCACTCCGTGGTTTTTTCCCCCCTCCCGTCCTTTCCTTGTCGTCTCAGTGACTATGTTCCCTTCTTCTTTTTTCGGTCTCTCTCCCTCCCTCCTTCAGGTGGCAGGTGGTTGTGTTGTTCTGCATGGTCACTGGAATGGAGACGCACACACTGTCCTTCACCTCTAGCGGTGCCATGTCTCGCAGAACGTTCCATTTGATGCGACTGAGGGAGCATGTTTTCTATCTTACAGTCAGATCTGAATATTGACACACTCTTCTTACACTATATATCACACCATAAACACCATTGAATTGTGGCTTTCTTTCATATTATGTCTGCTGTAAATCATGAAAAGTAACAGAAATTATAATATAAAGACAGACCTTATTTGAAGTCAAATTCACTAAGTAAACCACTGTCAACAGTGGATTGGCAGCTGTAAACAGGTCTGACTGTAAATCATCTGTGTGTCCACTGTCAAAGCAGAGCTCTGTCTGGTGTTCAGGGGGCTCCCCCTGCTGGTCGTTCAGGCTAAACTCCAATCATGCATTCACAAACCTGATTTGCTTGTTCCTGTATATATTTTTATGTGCATTTTTGACGTGTTGTTTTGTTGCATAGCATCGTGATCACTTTGACTTTCAGCTCTTGATCTCCTAGCATCAAGTTCTGAATCATGTTGCCTGCCTTGTAGCCCTGATGTCATGCAAACGCATGTTCTCCTCTTACTTAGAGCTGATAGTACCATGTTTTCAGGATGAATCTGTGGATTTGGGGAAGCTTTTAGGCCTTTGTTGTGTGTGTTATGACTCTTACTTTGGTGTCTTGCTTCTCTAACACTGGACTTTAGTTCCCGCTTACCCTCGCCGGCATGCCGGATTGTCCTGTCCCACAAATATTGAGAAGAAACCGTTCCCTAAAGTGTCTGTTTTGTCTTTGTTTTTGCAGCGTGAGCAGCACGGAGAAGACTCCAGACTGGTCAGACGAAGACACGACCGTTAACCCGTTCTCTGCCAACGGCGACGGAAATCCGTTTGAGGACGAGCCGGCTTCTCCGGTCTTATCTGTGCCGGTCAAAGCCCTGTACGACTACGAAGGACAGGAGCAGGACGAGCTGACCTTCCAAGCAGGTAGGAAAATAAAGCTTTATTTTTCAAAATCGCACCGTTAAAAAGAACAATAAACTTTCTTACAGTATCTTCTAAATATTAAAAAAGAGTCACTTTAACCGATCGACCCCTTTATCATCGAGCAAATAATCGAATAGTCAAATACTCCCGGGGTGAAATTAGGGAAATTCAGCTGCAATATGCAACATCAATAGATTTTGCTAAATTTTACACCCTGGTTCTCAAATTGTGGTGTGTTCCACCAGTGGTACGCAAGCTTCCTCTGGTACATGGAGGATAATCAGAAATACTGTTCTGCTGTATATACCATGGTACACCAGTGTCTGAACGTATATCCTGTTAATATACAAGTATTCAAAATGTATCTGTTTCTTTTCCAGGGGATGAATTTACCAAAATTGGTGAGGAGGACGATCAGGGTTGGTGCAAAGGCAGACTCAAGGATGGAAAAACGGGCCTGTATCCTGCTAACTATGTGGAACCCATCCAGTAATTCAGTGTCTCACACACATGACGACAAATATGAAGAAAGAAGAAAGTGGCAGTGGCAGTGCAGCTGGAAAAAAGAAGAAGAAGAAGAGAAGGTTCATCCTTATGTTGAACTCTTTTAAAGACTGGACTGGAGCAGGTGAAGGACAGAGAGGAGGAGGATGTGGATCATAAAAGGAACTCTTGAGATATTTGTTGCTTTGACCCATGTAGAGAAAAAAGTTCAAAGTTTCCAGGTGATTCCAGGCAAAGAACATAACAGATAATGGCTGTCAGTGTAAAATATGTTACTTAAAAATCACATTTATGCTGTTACAAAAACAAAAAACAACCCAATAAATATTCACACTAGATCTATATATATATATATATATTAGATGAGAATGAAATTTACATGTGAATTTCTATACTGTTGTAATGAAACACTGGGATGGCCCTGGCCCTGCAGCCTAAATATATATAACTACTATGGATTCACTAAGGGAGATGACCCTTTTTATAGTATGATTTAAGCATTTAATACACTTTTCTTTTTTTACTCAAACTGCCCCTAAAAATACAGATTTGATTGTTTTTGTGTCTTTCAGCTCTTTAAGGTCCAGTGTGTAAGAGTTAGTGACATCTAATGGAGGGACTGCAATTGTTAACAAGAGGATTGTTGGCTGTACACGGGGAACCTCTGGGATTTTTTTCTCTTCTTTGGGATCGGTTGTTCAATTTTTACAAATGGAATCCAACCCAAACTGCAGGCTGAGCCTTGGGGGTGAACAAGAGATGAATTTTAATTTGAATATTTTAATTTAATCCTGATCATCCCTACATATTGTGGGAAATTAGAATCAAATAGTAGCGAAAATACGCTGAACAAGTCGAGCATTCTGACTTGTGAAATTGGCTTTAAAGAATGTAGGAAAACCAGATTGCTGTAGTTGGAAATGTTGTCTCTGCATTCCCAACTCACCCCTGGCTTTCCGAGTGCATCATGGGGGAACTACGGTGGCCTTCTCACACCCGAAAAGATCACAGCTTGTGCTTTTAAATACAGAAAAGCACGCTCGGACTAGTTTGTCCATTCTGCCTGCTGTAGAAATGGCACAAGATGGCTACAAATGCAATAAATACGAGGCTACAAAAACCGAACAAATGTTTATTTTAAAGCGATTACACATATGCAAGCTAACTTGTGAGTATAGTTTATAAAATGTCTGCAAATGAAACACACTATATGTTGCACACTGGACCTTTAAAGTGTTGTTATTGTTATCTTACACGGATTAAAAAGAGCCTTTTTCCTCACACAGTCCTCACTAAGCTCACAGTGGGTGGGTTTTTCCTCATGTCACTGAAATTGAATGTATATTCACTGATTGTATTTTTTGTTTTATTTTTCTCCTCACCTGCTGATCGTTCACTGTTGCTGATGCAGGATTTCACTGGCACCTCTAACTAACTGTCCTCAAGCCTTTAACACAAATATATATATATATATATATATATCCTCTCTGTTACAGACCGTAATAATGCATTGTTTGTATTTCAACACTGAAAGATTTTCATGCGTTTTGTCTCTCACTTGAATCTCCCGTGTTTTAGTTCTCTCACAAGTGTAAATGTTAATGGGAGAAACTCTTTTTTTGGAGGATATTATATTTACAAGTGACAGCAATAAAAGTGCCAGCAGCCACGTTATGGTGTTGCATCAAATGCCTGTAAATAGCCTGGATTATTATAAGAACAAAGGTGTAGCGTCAAGATCAGATGATGCGTAGTCAGGGAGGGAGGGTTTGATGATTTGTTAATTTATGATGCCACAAAGTGCTTTTGTTCTTCCTCGTGTTAGAATGCTGTGACTGAGAATCACTTTGTTGTTGTTAATTGAATTCTAATTGAATCTTATTTTGTTATATTTGTAAATATGTTTCCCCCCGTCATAGAGGGCCACATTCATTGAGTCAATCAACAAATGCTATGTGAATAATTGTTGATTTTTTTTTCCTTGACATGAACAGTATGTACCTGATTTTTTAAAAACCTTAATACATGTTTTGATCGAGTATTTTGCATTTTATTTTTGTTGAGATGAACTGCTGGCCTCTTTTCTTTCCTCCCCGCCCCACAACCTACTTGTACCAGCTTCAGATTAAAATAGAAAAAAAAATGCCTTCAACTGCAGCACACGAGGAAAGATGATTCTTGTTTCTTTGTCTTTTAATAAAAATGAGAGAGAGAGAAGACATTTTTGCGATATTTTCAGGGCACGCTGTCGTCATAACGCAGCGACAGCTGGACTTGCACAGTGAGGTTTGTAAATGTTGTCCCGCAACATAATAAATGAAATTATTTGGAAATAAATACATGTTTTTGTCTTGATATTAAATCCTCATTTGTACTTCTTATTTGTTTTTAAAGGATGTCTGCTGGCTCTCTGTGTTTTAAGAACTGATTTATAGATTTGACACATGAACACATGAAGCAGACATGTTGACCCCTTCTTCTTCCAATAATAATCTCTGGGATTATGTATACATTTAAACGTCCTCACCCACAGTTCCTCTCATCCGTCTTTGTTGTTTTTGCGTCCATTTATTTGACATTTAATGACAAATACCAGTATAATTAAAATACATTAAATATTAAAGTGTATATATTTAAATAATTGCACATCATAATTTAACTTCTCCTGTCACCTGGAACCAGAGAGTGAAAGACATATTAAAAAACAGCATAATGAGAAATAGTGTTTATTGTCAAATGCACAATAAGAAAACACATTTCTGAAAGAAAAAAATCGAAAAAAAAATATTTATTATGATAATTCATATAATTTCAAAATGAAAGTGTTTGTTTGTGTGGAACAATAGATAATACACAATGGAGACGTATTCTTATGATGCTAAATTAATCTATTAATTAAAAAAAAATACATAAATTAATTCATAAACTCATTATAACATAAATAACTGGAAAATCAAGAAAGAAACCACAAATGTAGAGACAGACTACATTACCCAGAAGCCTTTGTCACAATAACATACCCACGTGTCACTTTCATCCAATCAGAGGCCGGCCATGATGTTCCGCGACTGACGTGTCGCACTCAGTTATTATTGTCGGAAAACAGCGCTGTTTTTTTCTTCTTCTGTAGCCAGCGCGGTAATAACAGCAGGCGGAAAATGTCGGAGCCGAATAGACAGGACATTTCTGCCATTTTCAAGCGACTGCGCTCCATTCCCACGAATAAGGTGAGAGTTTCATTCGTTTTCTGTGCTCTGCTTTATAACAAGGAAGTCAAGCTCCACTCAAAAATACCTGACACGTCGCACTTTCGGACGCTAGCTTAACAACTTCACGAGTCAGTTTCTTTAAAAGAGCGTTCGCGTAGGACAAAAAGTCACAGTAAAGTCACTTTAGGAGAGCCTCGTGTGTGACTGTGTGACAGTATACACTTTGTCGTAAAAAACCTGTGAAACGGTGACGCAGACGTGGTTTGACAGAACTACACGACGAGCTACATTCTGACAGTTGACGTTAGCTGCGTGTGTTAGCGTCAAGCTTCCTTTTGGCCTGAGTTGTCAAAATGGACGACACCATACTTTATTATTACTATAACAAAGGATTTGAGCTAGTGTCGGGTCACTTAAGGGCGAACTTGTGTCCATAGAGTGGGGTTTTTGTTGGTTGTTTTCTCTTTTTATGTGTAGTTAACATAGAGAAATATGATGTCAAAGGGATAATCAGTGTTATAACTTGAAAAACAACGTTAAATAAACAAAATCCTATTCATAAAGAAGCAAAACGTTACCAACAGCTGTTGTGAATCAGCAGCTAAACTATCTGCACTTTATTGCATGCAAACTGCACATGGATGAACATACATCTGTTGTAGTCTTGTATAAAGTAAGGGATACTTCAGTAAAAGTACTAATATCCTTCCAGAAAATGCCTTTGGTAGAAGAAGTCACTTTTTAATATTAATGATATGATTTAAGTAAAAAGTATATGTCATTTACTGTACTTAAGTATCAAAAATAATTTTGTCATTTAAAATATACTTAAAAGTATAAAAAAGTAAGAATAGAGCGAGTTGTCTTTCAACTGGAAGGTTATTTGTCCTTGATCAAGACACTTAACCCTATGTTGAAGGGTATGAATGGGTGAAAACTGTGGTGTAGTATATTGTTACATGTGAGTGACACATGTTGGCATAAACATTAATGATCACATAATGTGTGGTTCCTCTTTAGCAGCTGGAATTATTCCAAATCTCACTACCTTTGACTGATAACACCTGACTGATTACCCGTTTAATGTTGGACGTCTATGAGGTATTACACAATCGCCTCGAGTAGAGGCTCTGGTTTCATTTGCTGCATCAAATGAATGGAACTATTTATTTAAAAAAAACATTGAAACTGGCCCGCAAGATGTTTGACCATAATTTGACACCACTTCATTAATATATGTGTTCCTGTTCACGGTGTTTTCTGGTACTTGCCAGGCCAAAATTGTAAGTAAGAATTAGTTTTTGGCCTGGTAAAATGAAGGTTAAATGATTAATAATTTCTTTGGTACACTGTAAAGTCAAATAGACATAGTTCAGAACAAGGACAAAGTACAAATAGCAGATTAAAACCACGACATACAAGCACGATGGAAATGGCAGCACTTCAAGTTGGATTCAAAAACATCAGTGGTCAGATAAGACCTAATGTAGGACAGGCGATTATCCCAGAGTTTAGGGACAGCAACAGATAAACCCTGTCACCTTTGATTTGGAAATGAGATAAGGGGGCTGGCAGCAGCTGTGAGTGACCCAAGAGCAGACAGAATATGTGATTCAGATATTGGTGCCACCTGATAAAATATTGATCTTTTGAAGTAACACCATTATCACCAACGTTAAAATACATAATATGGTGTCAATAAGCAAAGTCAGCTCATGGGAGGCAGATTTATTCCCGATAAGATAATTTGACACGGTATCCTCTCAAAAACAGGCGTAGACGTTGTCATAAACAATACACAGTCAGGATGGGGCATTATTTATTCCACACACACATTACACCAACATCACCACCAGCCTGAACAGTTGATACAAGGCTGTTCAAATGTCACATCGGAAATCGAGGCTAATCCAACACGGCAACATTTTCCAGTATTCTATTGTCCAGTTTTTATGAGTTTCTCATGTTGCAGCAGCACGAGTAGAGCTTTTGAATCTCTCAGCTTCACTTCACTGACGCCACGCACAAGCAAATACCCTGACATCAGACATGTGTACTGTACAGTCATAGTCATTTAACCACTCGTTTTGTTTACGTGAGCAAACATGATGTCGGCGTGTAGTTGAACATGAGGCGTACTAGGAAGCCAGATCTCGTCATCCATGACAACTTTTAACATCAGGTGTGAACACTCTGTCCAAATGTGATTGGAACGCTGAGGACGGATGTTCATAGCAGGTTTGAACGTGGTCTGATTTGATGTGTTATTTGAGTTCTAGATCAGCAGTTTTGGAAAAGCTCAGCACATCTGGCACCAACACTAAATATGCCCCATTCAGAGTCACTTAAATCACCCATTTCTTCCCCATTCTGATGCTCAGTGTGAACTTCAGCACGTCATCTTGACCATGTCTACGTGTCTAAAGGCATTAAGTTGTTGCCGCATGGTTGACTGATTAGATATTTGCCATCTCCTTTTATTGATTTTTAGCTTCCAGTGTTGAACTAGGCAGGTGTGTGTTCACAGATGTCAAAATGTGACTTTCCTTGTTTAAGTCTTGAGATTAAGCTTCACTGTGAGTACTATAATGTGTCTTCTGTGCTGTCTCTTTTCCCCACAGGTTTGCTTCGATTGTGCAGCCAAAAACCCCAGCTGGGCCAGCATCACTTACGGTGTGTTCCTGTGTATAGACTGCTCAGGGACTCACAGGTCTCTGGGGGTGCACCTGAGCTTCATAAGGTAAGTGCGGACTTGTTGATTATTATTCAACTTGTTAACATGCAGGACAGAAACACACAACTTTAATTTAAAACATAAAAGAAAGAAATGACTCACCTGTTAAACACCTGTTTGAGATTGAATTAATTGATTTAGCTTATCTACATTTGGGGCATCAGAGAAAATGCTGCCTTTCCAGTTTTATTTAGATGTTTTCCCTGGGGCGGTGGTGCACTGCTGACTCACAGCGAGAATGCTCTCTGTTCAAATCCTACTTTAAGCCTTTCTGTCTGGAGTGTTCGTGTGGGTTATCTCTGCACTCTCAGTCCAAAGATATGCAGATTAGGATCAGGTTAATCGGAAAACTCTAAATTCCCCGTACGTGTGAATGTGTGTTGTTTGTCACTGTGTGTTGGACCTGCGATGGACTGGTGACCCGTCCAGGCAGCAGTTTCCCTCTCGCCCCCACAATCAGCTGTGATTGGCTGCTACCACCGTCAAGGGAAAAGCATAAAGTGTATGGAAGGAGCGTCACGTGTGTCTCATTTAAAAGACAAACATTGTTTTGAATAATTTCAAGATGAGTTACAGTACATCTGCTTGGCTGAGGCAAGAATCTGATGAATTGTTGAATCTACTATTTAGGTAACTGGGTTAAACGGGATCCTTACATGAATAAGAACAATAGCCACAGGGTTTGAGGGGTTTGTTTTTGGAACCAGACTCACACGGACATTTTTAGACAATGGGGTTGTTTAGCTCCATTATTTTCTCGTCACTGGCACTTTACACTTTATTTTTTATAAAATGTACAAACTTAAATGGACTTCAGGATGACTTTTTTGTTTTATGCACAGTTAAGGGCCAATTTAGGCTCGTGGCAGCGTTATCATACTGTTATTTAAACAGATACAGGTAAATCCAGACTACAAAATCTAGTCTGTAATCTATCCATCTGTTGTTACTCACCCACCCTTAACCTCCTCACGTCCACAGATCTACTGAGCTGGACTTTAATTGGTCCTGGTTCCAGCTAAGATGTATGCAAGTGGGCGGCAACGCCAGTGCGGTGAGTCCCGTTGTTTGTAGGGCAAACTATCAGCAGCTTATCTACGGGTTGCAATGCCAACGTCATGCGACGACCGCATGATTCCACTGGATGACTCTGTGTTTGCTCTTCTGTGTCTGTTTGCAATGTTCCCACGGGCAGATTGCTTTTTTCAACCAACATGGGTGCACGGCCAGCGCTGCCAATGCCAAATACAACAGCCGAACTGCTCAGCAGTACAGAGACAAGTTAAGGATTTTAGCTAACCAAGCCACCAGACGCCATGGCACGGAGGTAAAATAAAGAGAGGTTCAAATATTAGTCCATAATGTGATTAAAAATGTTATTTTGAAGTTTTACTGTTCTCCTCCTCAGCTGTGGCTCGACAGTCAGGCTCCTCTCTCTCCAACATCACCAGAAGACAAGCATGTGGATTTCTTTAGTCTGCATTCACAGGTAAAACACGTGCTATTTACTTTGCTGAGGTGTGGTTATAATTATATATCTGTTTGTTGGACACACACACACGCACACGCACACACACACACACGCGCGTTAATAAGAGACATGTTGTTTCATCACTGGTGTGTTTTTGATCTTTGACACACAGGGAGAACCTGAAGTTTTGGACATGTCCAAAATGAGTCTAAGCATGCCCACATCGGAGCAGAGTTCAACCCGGGAAAAAGACGAAGACCGAAACGGTATTCACACGTTTCACAGATTGCAAAACTGCATCAAGTCTACTGTATTAATCCCACCTCACATGTACTATTTCAGGTAATACAGAGGATGGTCCAAGTGTGGAAATGCTGAGTGTTTCCCCAAAAACAAATCCAGGTTGGGCTGTTGTCTTATAGTCGTACCCGGGACTGCTAGAAGAATGAAACGCATTTTTTTCATAGATTTTTATCGAAATTGATAAATTCCATTCAGAAAAAGTGCAATTTAAATCAGATTTCTACTGTCTGAATGCTCCTGCTGCTCAAATTGAACGTTTCTCTCCTTCAAATGTTTCAGAGCCGCTCTCTCTTCTCAAGAAGAAGCCGACGACTGCCAAGAAAACAGTAAGTAGTAGTTAGGAAGTCAACTCATTGTGTCACCGCATATTTGGGACCAGACACAACATCCTATGTAATTATAAAAGTGCACTGTTTTCCTGTGCATTCACAGTCTGTTTTTGTGTTTCTGTGTTTACAGTTGGCCTCTAAGAAAGGTGGCCTGGGCGCTCAGAAGGTCAGCAGCAAGAGCTTCTCCGAGCTGGAGAAGAAAGCTCAAGCTGCCGACAAGCTGAGAGAGAAGGAAGAGGGCAGCGCCAGTGTCAAGAGGAATATTCAACCCGAGGAATCCATGTATGTGTGTGTGTGTTTACTCTCTCTCTGCTGCCTTTAGTTGTGGTTGAGCATCATTATCTAATGGAGTGGATCCTTCTGCTCCCTCATTAGAGGTCGTGTTTCCTACCTCAGCAGAAACCAAGTCCTCACATCATCGGTCATTAATAGACTCTCTCTGTGCGGTTTGTCCAGATCTGGGACAACATGGTGTCCTAAACAGACCCAGCCATATTTCCATAAGGTTTTGACGAAGCGTAACACAGCTTTTCTAGCATTTACGTCACCAGAGGTCCAGGAAATGCCTTTTAAATGAGGTGTCATTGATAGTCATGTGACTCACTCACGTGTCATTGAATTTGGATCGGCATTTTTAGACTCCAGGGAGAAATGAGTGGAGAAAGAATAAACTGATAGTCAGATAAACATAGGAGCGGTGTATTAAGAACTTTGAACTGCAGAGGGCAGCATTACACCTCTGAGTGTACAGCCTGCTGGAAATTTGTATTATTATTATTAGAAGATTAACATTAAGCATTTTGGCTTAGTATTATTATTTTTAAATCTTTTTGTTACATAGACCTAGTATGATTTGTTTTTTGAGGAAATTTTCTCTATCTGCTTCTTTTCTTTCACACTCCTCTTTGTTTTTACCTCATTCTCTCATAACTCGCCTGCTTTCCTTTTCTCCTCAGTGCTCCATCGATGCGACTGGCTTATAAAGACCTCGAGGAGCAGAGGAAAAAAGAGGAGGCCAAGCTGAAGGGATTAGAGGGGAAGAAGAAGGAGCAAGCTGAGAGACTGGGCATGGGATTAGGCATGAGGAGGTGAGAGGATGCAGCGTCTCATTCTCTACCCGGTCAGATGAATTGTATGTGACCCTCGCGTCTCCGCTCCTCTCTGCAGTGCCGTTTCACATTCTGTCACTTCGGACATGCACATCATCGAGCAGGAGAGTCCTCTGGGGACAAAGACCAACAGAGGACGGAGGTTTGTTGAGGAAGAAGAGGAAGGGTCCTTCACGTCCAGGTCAGACAAAGACAAAGTATCTGCTCGACGATGACGCCGCTCCTTCACGTCGTCGGAATTAATCACATCTTTTTTTTTAGGAGGTATGAGAATCAGCCGGAATCATCAGATCGCTTTTCTTCACGATGGGATGATGGTGGTGATGAGGGAAACTGGAGCAAGAAACCAGAGCCAGACTTCTACTTGACCTCAAAGATATCTTCACTTGATGACAGGTAGGAGTTATTTCAACAAATATGCTTACATTGTACGGATTGTTTTTTATTAAAAATATTTTTTTATTATCCATTACCAGGCCTGCCCGAAGGAAACCAGATCCACTGCCAGTGTTGGAGACGGGAGAAGTTCAGAGAAAGTTTGGAACTGATGTCAAGGCAATCTCATCTGATATGTTCTTTGGAAAACAAGACAACAATGAGGTACACACCTAATATATTAAACTCTGCGTGTGAGGGGCGTTATATGCTTTATGATACTCTCCCCTTACCTTAACTCAAGAGTACATCTGAATGTGCGCTGAAGCACTTAACAGTGTTGGAGGTTGTGAAGGTTGTGTCGCACTATGAAAAAGATATTCAAAGGAGACTTTAGTATTTTATGTAAATATCTGTCTGAAGGTACACAGTGATAGTTCTATTAGATAAATCTCATCTCAAAAGGATTCTTCCAGGCATTGCCCATACAGTACATCTTGATGCATATTCTAGTGTGTGTCTATATGTAAAATCGACTGCTGGGAAACAGAAATAAACATGATGTTTATTTCTGTTTCTTTTTAGTATGAAACCAAATCACGACTGGACAGAATGTCTGGGAACGCGGCAATAAGTTCTGCAGACCTCTTTGACGATCCAAAGAAACAGAACGGTACTAAAGCTCAGAATTGATTTACTATTTACTATTACTAGTTAACTACTTACCACTTACTTTTATTGTTTTTGTCTTTTCTAAACAGCAAGTTCGTACCGTCTGACCAGCGTTCTGCCCAATGCTCCCGATATGTCGCAGCTCAAACTGGGAGTGCGCTCGGTTGCAGGGAAACTCTCTGTCATGGCCAGTGGAGTAGTTAACACAATTCAGGTGAGCCGGGAAGTACAAATAATAACCAATCGGTGCGTTTACATATGGGTTAAAATCTGATTTTATGTAAGACAATAATTCGGTTTTCATAATGTCACGTAGACTGACTAAAATTGAGCTAGCCTAAGTCTGACTTACATACCTGGATAATGCGAGTCATAGTCTGATTACTCCTGCATGTGTACGCTTAGTCAGACTAGAGTCGGACTTGGACCAGAAGTAGAAGGAGACGACGACATATAAACTGTGACTTTCTTCGGACAACGCGTTTGTTTTTCTGTGACATAAAGGTCAACAGGAAACTAATTCACCGTACACTAGCTTATACAGACATACAGCGACACCTACAGAGGCAGAGTTAGACACACACGGGCAATAAATGGAATGGATGTAGTCTTTGTTGGACTATGGTCTTAGCTGGATTAGACTGTGCCGGTTAACATACTGACTGACTCTGTGAAGGTTGTCAAACAGGTCCAGTTATCTACAGTTAAAAATAAAAATGTAATGTGCATTATTTCTTCCTTTTTTTTCCAGGATCACTACAGTTCTTGAGTCCTGGTTTTCAGCATCTCAAGTCGTCCTGTGTTTACCAGAGTCGGACTGTTTTTCCGCAGCGAGTGAGTGAGTGAGTGAACCCGTGATGACCGCAAAGGAGAAAGATGAGTTCCCTGAGCAAATCTGCTCCTCGGTGCTTCATATTTGACCCACTTACTGTCCTGTATACATTTACGTTGTTTGTTTTTTTGTTGTTGTTGTCAGATCTTGTGTATATTGATAGAATCAAGATGACTGAAGCACACTATTTGTTCATCTTGAAGCGTGACTCTCGATGTATCGTAAAAACGAAGAATATTTAGTTTGCAGTTTGTTACTTAAGTTGTGCGTTGATTTGCGGTGCTGGGGTTTACCTGTGCTGTGTATGTAGCAGTGTGAGAAGGTTTATGGTGTGATGAAGGTGGGATTTTCCTTTTTCCTTTTTTTTTTTAAATTCGTTTTTTTGGTTGTTGATGAGGTCAAAAAAAAGAGCTAAGCTGCAAAGAAGACACACAATCATCACACACTCTTTGTAGGGTGTGGCTTTGTACTTTTTTTTCTTAATCTTGCACATTCCCACATGTTTGAAAGTGTCCTCCTTCTGTCCCCAAAGTGCACTTAAGTTTGCTCTTCCACACAGACGGGACCAAAAACTGATAATGAGGCCTTAAAAGACCGTTTATCTTTAAATTAAGATAAGCTTCATTATTCTGCGAGTAGCTCCGTTTTCCTTGTTTTGTTTTTTTTGTAGGTTTTTGTGGAAATGCACTATACTGTCTTTCATTTTTGGGCTGAAAAATGTGGCTGAGGCAGGGATTTGTCCTCCCCTATTTAAGAAAAAAAAAAACTAATATGGTTAAGATGAAAATATATGTAAAGAGAAAGACTTATTCATTTGAGGGTTGTTTTTGATCATGTTTTTCATTAGAATTTTGTTTTAAAAAAACACCTTTGTTAAAATGTCAGTGTCAATTTCTGGGTTGGATTTATTTAGTGTCACATAACGACCCTTGAGGACATTTTTTGTAGCTTTCTGTTCACGTTGCACAGCAACACGTGTCCACTTGAAGAAAAAAAAAAGAATGTAAACCTTTAAAGCCTTGAAAATTCATGTTAGTGCTGTTGTTTCACACTGCCAAGGTCTAAATTATATATTTAAAGAGAGGTAAAAGATATTAAACTTTTGGACAGTGTTGCTCCTCCTCCACCCCAGGCCGCTGTGGGTTGCCAGATAGTTTCCCAGAGAAATGCTGTTACAGTGTCTTCATGCACATTCATAACTGTCCCACAGTCTGATTTATCTGATAAACATTGAACATTGTTTGCAGCTCAGTTGCTTTTCTGTCCAGGATCCACAGCTACCTTCAAATTACTTTCAGCCATCAACATTTCTTTCATTTCTTTTACAGTCTTTTTTTGTTGACATTCAAGACATTTTTGAGAGGGGTGGTCTTATGTTTGGTCACGTTAGACATTCCCAATCTATAAGCTGCAGATTACTGTGTTTGGGTAACTATTCTGGCAACCCTGGTGTCAAAGTGCTGCTGGTTGTGTAGGCTGCGGTCTCCTCGATCTTAAAAAAACACATTTCTTACATAATTTACCTTTTATTTAACACCAAAGGTGGCTGTGGCAGCTGCCTGCATTTGGATTCGGAAAGCAATAGAAAAGCAGTTTGACAGATTTGATGGATTTATGTAAATATTTGGTCGCAAGTTAATTATGGGACTGTTGTTTTTGACGGAGCAGGATGACGACATCACATCGATGGTGAAACACTATGAAGCACTTAGAAGTGTTTTTACATCCCTCAATGGCCAAATATTTGTCCACCCTTATCACGATATGCCTTCGCTCATAGATCGTGTTTTACTCGTACATATTTGCCATATAATTGCACGTGGCAGCTTCTGCTTGAATGTAAACCGTACCGTTTTGCAATGGAAAACCTTCGCCTCCCAACTTGACGACGCCATCGGCGCTCGCCTTCGAGTTCGCTTATCTTTATAAGATTGTTTTTGCGTCTTCGGCTGTTGAGTATTGTTAAATGTTACATACAGTAGGAGAGTTTTGCAGGGTGTGTGACTCGCATGGCCGCTTCGGTCACACAACCCCAAATATGAGACCGCGTACGGCTGCTGTGGGCCCGTTAATTTTTATGAATTAATGATGGGAATCACAGAGCTGCTCAATAATACCTGTATAATAGGAAGAAAATGATGTATAAGGCTTTGAATTATCATTTATAGAACGATATTGATAATCAATTTTTGACACTCAAAATGTAAGAAAGGTTTTTTTTTTTGGAACATGCCAAAAATAAATGGCCTGTACTTCAATCAGTCTGTCTCGATTATTATCTTTTTAGTGTCATTTATAAATGTATGAAATGTTGCTACAAGGGAAAATTTGGAAAACCTCAAGGGCTGCAACTAACGATTATTTTCTCATTTAATCAAATTACATGTCAGATCAGACTTGGAAATCACCTAAATAATAAACCTGGAAATAATGATGTTGAATGTTCCTGAACCATAATTATTCTGTTTTAAAGAAGCCAGAAAATATTCACAATTCAGACGCTGAAAAATCCAATAGCGTGTTTTACTTATTGAAAAAACACTCACAGCGATGAATGCAGTAAATAATCGATTAATGGAGTAATTGTTGCAGCCCTATAAACTTCCCAATAACACTTTTCAAATTAATGGTTTAAGTTAAAATATTTAGTTTGGAATTGCATTATTTGTCAAAATTATATTGACGATTGGTTCCCTGTTCATCGACTAACCAATTAATCGATTAAAAGTTGTTGCAGCCGCACACTTCCAGGAAAAAAGTGCTGGCACCCGCCTACGTGGCTAGCTGAGGCGTTTGCGGTTCTCCGGGCAGTGTCGGAATTCTCAGTATTCCCAACAATTAAATCTATTAATATGACTGAAATGTTCGTCTTTCGTAATTAAACGTTATTGAGTCTTGACGTGAAGTTTAATACAATCCATCTACTGATTATACATATTACCGTTTTACTGAGAAGTTCCATAACTTAAACATTTGTACGAGCTTTCAAGAAGCACGTGAACGCCACATATTTTTTCTTCTAGGAACAGTTAGCAGAAGGAGCAGCTAATAGTGTCGCAGCTAAACGCAGCGGTTAATTTCGCCCTCTTTATTGTCCTCCATTATGAATTTAGCGACTTAAATCACTTTTACAACATAACTAGTAGCTGTTAGACGTGTTTTTATTATCTCGGTAAAAGTGTGAAGCGGTTGAAAATGCCCACAGAAGTGAAGCAGAGGAAGAAAACGCCGAAACTTAGTGATGAACTGTGTGAAACTTCGGCTGCTAAAGATGTCAAAGATGCGGAGAAGAAGGTGAAGACGGAGGTCGGAGCAAATAAATCCTCCTCCTCCTCCTCCAGCCTGGACGTGAGAAGTATCATGTGTTTGGTGTCGCTGGCAGCCTGTGGAGCTCTGAGCTGGTGAGATAATGTTCACGTTTAATACGTTGTTAGTTTGGTTCTTGTTGTTGTTTATGTACATTAACACTGTGTGTCTTTGTTCCAGGATGGTGCTGCAACAGAATGAGAGGTTTTCAACAATGGAGGAAAAGTACAAATCTCTTCACGGGAAAACTTCCAGTCTGTTCGACATGGAGGAAGAAGTTCTGAAGGTTTCCAAAAAGGTGCGTTTGATTTACAGACCTTCAGCTGCACTGAGGAGGGACTGTACTTTTGTTTATGTTCCCGTCGGGGCAAATTAAAAGTGACACAGCAGCACAAAAATGATATGTTATAATTAATTAATCAAAAATATCTAATATAGAACAACGTTGACGGCATAAAAGTGACGTTTGTTGTTAACAAACCTCAAAACGATGACGTCTTAAAATTTTTTGTTGTGTTCAGGAACCAAAAATATTCAGTTTTAATGATTTAGAATGATTTTTAATTATGAGAAATCCTCAAACTAAATTAATTGAGTAATTGTTTCACCACTAAAAGACAACATAAATATTCCCATTTATAAAATAGACATTTTTATTAGACATTGTTGCATTGGTGCATTATGTAATAACTCTAAAGCAACTGGCCACAAAATCCTCCTAAGACTCAGGAATAATGTTCATATAACAAACTGAACTCGCCAACAACAACAGTTCAGCCAAAATATTTGCATTAAAACTTTTTTTTGCAGACTGCAAATCATGTTTTGTCATGTGGCGCCACCTACCGCCGGCTACCAATCATTGCAGTCAGTAGAGTCTCATCTGCCGTCTGAGCTACGATGGCGGAGAAAACTAAACCTAAAAGACCTCTGTATTTTGAATTTGAGTGTAGTAACTGATTTTGGCCACATTCTTACATATGGCGCCTTTAAGTATTGTTTCTAAATGTAAACTACTCAGGGCCATAGAGCTCCCACAACAACAGCCCTCCTGTTTTGTGTTGCGGCTGCAGCTTGCCGCCTCCGAAGACGACCTGCAGGAGGCGCTCTCCACCGTCTCCTTGGCAACGCGACTTCAACAGGACGTCTCCGTCCTCCACGCCGCCGTGATGGACATGCAGGCTGACGAAAACTCCGCCTCCCGCGACCTGCAGACGGTCAACGCTCGCTTCCTCAACGTGACGGAGACGTGGCAGGAGGGACTGTCGGCCATCGCCGCCGACCTGGCTGCCCTCAAGGCGGAGTCGCGGGAAGCCCACGCCGGCGCCACGGATCGGGTGAACGAGGCGGAGCGGAGGGCCCGGTCGCTGCAGGGGAAGTTGGAGGAGCTGGAGGACAGCACCAAGAGGAACGCCCGAGCTCTGGAGCGCACAGAGGAGGACGACACCAAGCGAGCGCAGGAGCACCTGGACTGGAACACCAAGCAGATCCACAAGCTGCAGGAGCAGATCAGCAGCCTGACGAAGAGCGAGGCCGAACTCGGCTCTCAGCTGCGGGAGCACGTTCCCAGAGCGCAGCAGTGCGAGGATCACCTGCCGCAGGTGGAGGAGGCGGTGCGCTCCATCCTGAGGCTGGGAGGAGATCTGAGCGCGGCGGAGAAGAGGCTTGAGGAGGTGACGCTGCAGGTGTTTGGCACCGAGGACAGCATGCTGAAAGCTCTGAACGAGATCCTGGCCATCAGAAAGGAGCTGGACACGCTGCAGGCCCAGAACAGCATCCTGAAGATGAAGAATGAGTTGTCTGTGGTTAAAGAAGCGGTCCGTGAACTCACCATGGTGCTGAGGGAAAACAGGGGTGAGGTTGAAAGCCAGGATGAGTTGATGAACAGTCTGGGAGAGGAAGAGGAGCAGCAGCAGGAGCAGGAGGAGGAGGACGAGGAGTGGAAGTGGGAAAATGATGATCAGGATGAAATGAATGAACCTTCACTATGACATCACTGGAAGATTTAGTCAGAGAAAAATAGCTGCCCTGACTGTGCTGCACTGAACACACAAGTACAATGAAGACTCAGTAGTGGTTTAATGACTGCATAGTGATGTTTTTTCCACAGCAGCTGCATAAAATGTACCTCTTTATTTTTAAGTCACTCCCAGCTTTTGAATTTTGCAGTTTCGGTAAACTGCTTATTCTGAGAAAAACAACCAATTTGATGATGTTATTATTCTTTTTTTTAATTGTTATTTGAATTTATTTATATAATTTTAACAATATTTGAATGGACTGAATTGTTAGGCAGTGAGTTGAGAAAGAAATTAAACAATGAAAATGTGCCAACTGGTCACTTTATTAGGTACACAGGACACTTACACTTACTACAAAAGGCCGGACATAGTTGCATCAAAATGTCTGTGAGTTACAGAGTCTACACTATTTTTATTAACTGTGATAGTGATATACACTTCACTGGCCACTTTAGTAGGTACAGGACATTTTAAAAAGTTGCACCATGTAGTCCATCTGCTTAAATCACCTTTTATCACATTTTATGGACTAAATCATGAATGGGTTATTCAAAATCCTCAGTATTACACATCCTTTTATTTATATTGACTGTTACATTTGATAGGATTTTAGTTTCACACGTGTAAAACATGGCTTTGCTTTTGTTACTTTGTTAAACTGAATAAAGTGTGTACACTTTATTTGTGCAAATTTGTTTTATTATTTAATATGCATTTTGTTTTTTCCCCGAGTTAAAGATCTCCTACGTTGAATAACTGCATCCCATCACTCTCAATCGTTTCAGTGCGAGAGCGTCCAGCTGATGCTGGAGGGTCTTGGGGGTCGGCAGGGGGCGCTGCAGCCCCAGCTGGAGGCTCTGGAGCAGGACGTCGGGCGTCTGAAGGTGTGGGCGTCCGGGCTGAGCGAGAAGCGATCGCAGCTGCAGACGAGTCTGAGCGCGCTGAGGGACGCGGTGGGACAGATCGAAGAACGCACCTCGGCCATCGCTAAGGACTTTGCCAACAAGGTGCGTCAGATTTCTGCTGTTGACCTAACACTTTCAACTACATCAGAAAACTTAGAAACTTCCATTGCTTAAAGAGACACCTTTCAGATTCTGATGTCACGTGTTCCCCTCTAGGTGGCGTCAGCGAGGACGGACGTGCGCAGGATGGACGGCCTGCGCTCCGAGCTGGAGTCTCTGCTGAGTCACGTTGCAGAGCTGGAGGACAAGAGCACGCAGGTGGAGCGCAGCATGGTCAAGCGCATCGCCGACCTGCTGGCCGACAGCATCGAACGGGTCTCCAATCTCCGCTCTGCGGCCGAGCGCAACACGAAGGCCGTCGACCAGCTCCGCAGACGCGTCCCCGAGCTCGCCGCCGCCGACGAGCAGATCTCCGAGCGCCTGAGGGAGCTGGAGAGCGGCAGAGCTCGCCTCATAAGAACGCTCACGTTTGCCAGTGACCTGAAACCGAAGGTGGCGACCATCAAGAGGGACTTTGGTGCGTTTGAGCCGCAGCTGTCAGATCTGACGCTGAGGATAGGACGACTCGCTGAAGACCTCACCAAGAGAGAGCAGGAGATTGCTGAGCTCAGACAGACTCTAACTAACTTAACCGCTGTCAGGGGAGATTTGAGTGTTACATCGAAACAGCTCAGTGAAATAGCTGATTTATCTGAAATCGGTGAGATGCACCAGCCAACATGAGCAGTGCACTCTAGTGTTTGACTGTAATAAATATGAAACATTCTTTACCAAACACAAACTGACCAAACAGGAAATATTCAAGAAGAATGAATGAATGTGAGCAATGTGGCAAGGAGTCTGTCGTCCTTTGTCTCTTGGTCGTTGCTTTGTCAGTTTTGAACTCATCCTACTGCCATGTTTTAATACCGTTACACATCATTGCTTTTAATTGTCATGGTTTTTATGTTAAATTAAAGGTTTGTGTTGAGAAAACATGTTCAGAGGGATTGTGGGGGTTACCTTGTGAAAGGTGTGAGGGCACTAAATCATAGTTTAAGTTTTAATAGTGAAGCATTTTTGTTCCTCCAACAGTTTCCTTCGCTTAGGTCATTCGTAACACTTTCATGCTAATACACAGTAAAGACAAAGCTACAGCTAGCAGACTTTGAACAAGCTAATTGTCTTTATCATTGATTTGAATGGTTCCCAAACGTGTTAAATGAGTACCCACTTTTCTTTTTAAAGCTGATCATTTGTGAGAAGAGCAAATTTGTGTGTAATATATCTTTCTAAATACTTTAAACTGCCGTTTATGTAATACCTGATTTATGATGTAATTTAGAAGCGGTAAAAGCAGCCATTTTGTGTTATCAAACAGTTTATGTTCGATAAATTAATCCAACTTCACTCAAAAGTGTAAGGCTGTGTAAGAAAGCACTCAAGTATCAGTGTCTGGGACTGCTATGCTAGGCTAACTAGCATGCTAGTTGCTCCAGCTTCGGCAAGTGTACATATTTTTGTGTGGAGCAGACCCTGATAAACACACTGGAGTTCCAAATTATTATTATTTTATGACAGAATCGTTCCTGGTGCTTGTTTTTAGTTCTTTAGAACATTTCTCCTTTTACACTGGAAGTAGCTAACGTTGTGCTAGAAGTCGCTCCACGAACTACAAATAGTATTTAAAGCCTCTGTGAACAAATTAATGTATTCACGTCTTGAGTGTTGATGCCTTCAGATGTCTAATTTAATTTCAGTTTCCTCTGACTTCACAGGTCCTTGTTGTAACATCCCAGTTTTCATAACTCATCGCTGCACAGAAGCTCCTAAAAATAGTACCCGGTACCAGATGCTATGCTAGTGGAAAGGCAACTGAGTCGAGCTGGTGGAAATGCGCCATAACAACACGGTGAGAACGTCTTTGCTTCTGTTTGGCAGCGTTTAATTAGCTTTTGAATGCCTTCTAGCTAAACATGCGTCTTTTGAGGGTGTCACACAACCACAGCCCCAGGTGCAAACAAGCGTCTGTGTTAAAGTGATCTATTTTTTGAAGGTTAAAACAGCGTGGTGTTAATTCTGTTTTGTCCAAAGACACAACAAATTAATGGCAACAAATTAAGATGAATTTATATCATTTTTGTTGAACCCTACAGTAAAAGTTCACTCCCATCCATGTTTTCATCCGTGCAGCTAATCTCGAAAAGTAAAAAAAAAAGATCCCACAATTTTGAATCTAGACGAGAGCTTTTATTCTTGTAACAAACAACAACAACACATATTAATAGAGTAAACAAAGGTGTGTTCAATGAGACCGTGTTATTGCGTTTGGAGGTTAAGAAAAAAACAGCCTCGTGCTTCCATAAAGAATTTAAAAAACACTACTAAAAAAAAAGTAAATGCAGTTGTGAACTGGTCAGTAACATGGTGTCTCTGCTCTCATCAGCCACCTCCATTCATTTCCTATGAGAAATAAAGTTAAATATTTCAAAAACAACATTAAATATTAGCAAAAAGAAATCCTGAATAAGCCTAAGATTAAAGAAGGAAGACTAAGGAACTAAGATGTCCCATGTACGGCTTGTTGAGCTGAAATGGGCTGAACATGTAGGAGGAGGTGGCGACCACAGAAAATGATGTAATGTCATAATAAAACGCATGATTATTACTAAAAAAGTACAGTGCAGAATGGGTGTGTGTTTGAATTCACAGATAGATCAGCAGTCTTGAGTTTCCCTGCTAGTTTTCTACTAAAAAAAAGTGTGCACCATCAAGTTTTAAAGAAACAATTCTTCATCACATTAGAAAAAGTACATAATGTTTGGATTCATGTTGTTGGATTTTTTTTTGTGTGTCCTGGTGTCATTTGACCTCAGTTTATTCCTCGACGCCAGGCGCTCTAGATAACCCTGCGAGCGTCTGCAAGGTCTCCTGCAGAGCTTTTTGGAGCGTGGCTATAGCCTGATCGTGACCTTCTAGCTTGGCTGCTTTGGTCTCCAGTCTGGCCACCGTGCTTCTTAAGCTCTCCATAGCAGCACGCCACTTCTTCAAATCCCCAATCTGCTGATCTAGATTGGTCTTCTCTGAGGCCAGTTCGGTGTGAGCACTGTCCAGAGAGCTCATCCTGGTCTGGACCTCCTGCAGGCTGCTCCTCAGCGTCTCCAGCTCCTGCTCCAGGCTACTTTTCGCTTTCTCCGCAGCCTGGCCCTGTGCAGCCAGTGTGCTCTCGTGAGCGTCATATTTGGCAAGCAGTGACTCCACTTTGGAGGTGATGTCTGACATCGACGCAGACAATGCATCTCCGCTGTCCTCTGAGGATTTGACACGAGCTTCAAGATCTTCTGATCTTTTCTGGGCCTGAGCAGCTGCTTCGCTCACCTGCCTCTCCACATTACGGACCGTCTCGGCGGCCTGCTCCACTCCGCTCTCCACGGTCACAGTTCTGGTATTCAGGGCCTGAACCCCGGCTTCTGTCGCGGACAGCGACTGCCTCAGACTCCCGACCGTCTCCTGCACCACTGACCTCACCGTTTCCACCTCTTGAGACAGCGAGTTGACCTCCAGGTTGCGAGTCTGGAGCTCCCCCCTCACCGCGCCGATCTGCTCCCTGAGTGAATCCACTGAAGAGTCGGCCGCCTGCTTGGCTGTCTTGATCTCAGCTACAGCGTTGACGATAGCCGAGAGCTCCTCTTTGATGAGTGCCGGGTCTTCAATGTTACCCAGGCGGGCTTTCAGATCAGCCAGCTGACTCCGCGCCTCGCCCTGAGCGTCGGTGAACTCGGCCATGTTGGCCTTGATGGAGTGACTCACCTCGGCCAGCCGCTCCTCCACAATCTTCTCCAGAGAGGAGAAGTCGCTCTCGCGGGCCTCCTTCACCTCTTTGATGCCCTCAGAGAGATCCTTGAGCAGGTCGTTCTGGAGGTTCTGGAGAGCCTCCTCCACCCTCTTTGTCTGAACCTCGCCCGTATTTATTCGGCTCATGGCGCCCTCCAGCTCCACCCGAGTGATGCCCACCGACGACTCCAGCCCGTCCACGGCTCTCCTCAGAGACTCCACCTGTGCGGCACCACAGGAGAACATCCATCATCTGCTCATTGACTTTAGTAAAAACACTTGTAGTGTAATAAAGTTGAATCATTAACTGAAACACAGTCATGTGACGCTGCACTAGAGGATGTCGTTATCTCAAGATCACAAGGAAATTATCGCATTTTCTTGGGAAAACAAACAACAATCTTTCAGGATCTAAAGAAAACGATGAACTCATTCGCTCAAAAAACAACAGTCAAAAGAGTGTGTGATTGAATGACCTTTTCGGACTTCCATAGTGTTAATACTGAAAACTCCCGGTATTCATTACCCCTTTTTTTTACCCCTCCTATTTTTTGGAATGCTGTCAGCAGTAACAGACTTCCTGTTTGTACTGTTTGTCTGTTCATGCCACTAACTCCTCCCACAGGTCAGATTAAAGGCAGAGGCTCCATGGGGGGGGGGTGTATGAATTGTTAAAATTGTACGAGATTGCAACCTAAAAAAGGTTAAAAAAAAGAAAACAAAACAATAATTGTGATTCGCTGACTCTGCCTTTTCAAGTAATGAATGGATGAACACACTCCAAAGATCTTTTATTGGCAAGTGTTGAGTTCACTGACCGTGGTTAGAGTTAGGTAAAAGTGCTTAGTCGTCACAAAAAAAGAAGTGGCACAGGTTGTTCTTGTCAAACAACATTTTTCTCTTCCTCAAGTGGAAATGACTTGAAGTGAAAAACCTCCTTTTAAGGACTTTTCTTGACTTCCATTCTTTTAAATAAGCATTTTTTCAATCCCTTACCTTAACCATCACCAGTCCCTTAATGCATTTACCCTTAACCTTAACTTAGAACCACAATTCAAATCACAGCCCTAAAACTTAACCAGTCCCCCCAGAAATGAGGTTCTTGCCTCATATTAGGTCCAAGTTTTTGGTCTTTAGTAGGAACACTGGTCCTGACGAGGTCCTAAAACAAACACACGCATACAGTACACACACACACACTTGTGGCTGTACTGTACATTACGTACAGGTTCCTATGGACAGTTATGTAACTGCATACAAAGTCCTGAGAGATAACAGGGGCGTGCACACATGATCTATTATTTATAATCAACCCCCCACCATCATCCACACACACGCACACTAATAAGGTTGTTGTTGTTGTTGTTGTTGTTGTTGTTGTAAACACAAACAGTGCAGTATTTCTTGTTCACTGACTTTTTTTTAATATAATTTCTGTGAACTTTTTTTTATTCCACTTCAGAGACTTCAGTGGAAACAAAGTGTAACTGCGCTTATAATTCATTAAAAACCCCCAGTAGCTGTAATGATATCTATTACCTGTTGGATGACGCTGTCCATGTTGCCGCTCAGCTCTGCGCTGCGCTCTGCGCTCTTGACGCTGCTTTGCCTCACTTCTTCCACCACTTGTTGCAGGTAAAACGCAGCGAAACCTGCGGCTACTGCCAGCGCCACAAAGAACACGGTGTTCACGATGAGTCCGAGGCAGCTCCCCGAGCGTGGAGCCTGAGCTCCGGGGGCAGCAGCGGCTGGAGCTGGAGCTGGAGCTGGAGCTGGAGCGGCAGGAGCAGCGGCTGGAGCTGGAGCAGCAGCGGCACCATTGTTACTGTTACTCGGACTCTTTTGGCTTTTCTTTGGCGAATCTTCTTGACTCGGAGCCGCTGCGCTCTTCTCACTGGCGCTGTTCTTCTGCCGGTTTTTCGCAGTCATTGTCAGCAGGAGATGGTTGGTGTGTGTGTGAGAGTGAGTGAGTGAGTGAATGAGTGGATGATTTTTTTGGTTTTGCAGTCGTGGATGGAGAGTGTTTCCAGTCCAGTCCCACTACCAGGACCAGCAGCGTATCGGTGAGCGCGTCGTGTCTTTTCCACGGGACTACGTGGTGTTGAGGTATGCGGATGGGGGTTGTCCCACGCACCACTCCAGCTCCGCATAGGTCCACTATATTAACACACACACGCGCGCACACACACACACACGCGCACACGCAGAGGAAACACAGGAAACAGTGACTGTTTAATGGTCATGTTCGACTTTTGCACCAACATTTAACCATTTAATATGGGTTGGATTCTTATAAGACTTGAATAAGTTTTTACGCACTGGATGTTTTTTTGTTTTGGGGTGTTTATGTATCTGAAAACAGTAATTTAAAGGGACAAAACATGTTATTTGGACGCTGGACTCTTTCAGTAAAGGTGCCAATTCAACACCAGCTCAGTTTGTTTGATAATTCAACACTATTCTCAAGCTTATTTAACTCTTTTTTATTGTTAAAGTAACATTGGAATTGGAATTGGCATTACATTTGCACTTAAATGTTACTTTAAAACTAATAGATCTACTGTATTATTTTAAGTATGCAATCAGACCATTTTGTGTCCGTATACATTTCTGCAGAATCATCTTTTTAAAGTGCTAAAGCAGAAATGGGCCAAATAACCATGCATTACATTAATAATAATCCAACTTTGTGGCTGGGAAAATGTCACTGCAGCTGGACAGAAAAGCGTCCCACTGCAAACATGAATCGTGTGATAAAGTCCATATGACATACAAGGTGTGGCATACATGTATTATTGCTGATGCATGCAGCAGATTTTCATTTAGCTGCAAAAGAAGAAGAAGAAGAAAAAAAGAAGAACTCGCAACACTGATGCAAACTTTTCTTTTTTTGTGAGCGGTTCATTGTTAGCCAGAGCAGCAGAACAGGGAGGGGTTCACTCTTTCTTTTCCTCACACTTTGCTCCTCCTTTCCTTCATACGTGGCAGCTCAGGACTGCTGCTGCTCCACTGCTGCTGAAACTGAAGCTGCACTGTGTCTGCACACAGATATAAAGTGACAAACCCACAGTTCATCTTTAATTATTTCCCCACTTTATAGCCAAGAATTTCTGTTTGCAAGCAATTTATGTTTTTCTGAAACAAACCCCAGTGAAATATAAGTCACATATATTGTAGCAAAATCATTCATTATTTAACCTTATGGTTTTCAGTGACTCTAGCCCCATAAATTATTGTTATTTTACTTTACAATAAAAATAAAAAGCACTATTGTCTTGTTGAAAATACGAGAAGTAGTACATCCTCACATTCACCACTAGATGGCACTATAAGAGCACCTAAGCCATTGATGTAGACTTGGTAATCACCGTGTCAATATAACATATTATCTCTAAACACTAAATAAAGGTATAACTGATTTATTTAGTAAATAAAGTAAATATTTAATAATGCTGTGTTAAATATTGTGATAGAATATTGAGATACTCTTGTTTTCTATTGTGATGTATATAGAGCACGTGTTATGTATTTCTCTTGTTTATCTTTTTATGTTTGTGCTATGGACCTTTTTGTGTGACAATAACGATCAACTAATGATGATGATGATAATAATAATTATTATAATAATAAGGTTGGTTCACTGGAAGTGGATTTCGTAATAACGGTTTTCCCTTCTTTGTTTTGATGTCTCTGAAGCGTGCGGATTTTCCAAGCGGACCGTGAACGCGTCATGACGCCACCGTGACAACAGACGCCGGAGCTCGCGCGACGCGCTGTCCAGGTGTTCGCTGCCTGAGTGTGTGTGTGTGTGTGTGTGGTGTTACAGCAGCAGAGAAACCGGAGCGTGTGTGTGGAAGAGAGAACGTTCTGCCAGTTTATCTGCGTGAAGTGGCCTAATGTTAAAACGCACTGTCTCCGCCTGAAATGCCGCCCTTTCGTCCTCCGGTGTCTCTTCTTTCTCCTCCTCCACCACCATCGTCGTCGTCTCCCAGAGACTGAGGCGGGAGCAGCGTCAAAATGAAGAGCGACACGGGGATCACTATTTGAGCCGTGTGTGAATACCTCGAGCTAGCAGCGAGGCTAACGGCTTCAGACACCCGCCGGAGGCTGCTGATATATCGGATTTGCTGACCACCATGGCCGGGCTCATCAAGAAGCAGATCCTGAAGCATCTGTCCAGGTCAGTGGTTCGTTAGCATGAACTGACACGGAGCTGAGAGAGCGAGAAGGACGGCTAGTTAGCTTCTTAAAAAAACGTTGTTTTTAACCCACAAACACGGGCGTATTTTCCTTATACGTGTGTAAAAATGCTTCATATTTATTATTGAGCAAACTTATCACACACACTTCACGCCTGTCAAACTGTCAGGTGCGTTTTTTGCGTGTGTGTGTGTCACGCACCGCTCCTCGACCGGAGACGTGGCCGCTAGCGTCGGTGTTAGCTGCCGGGCTAATCCCGTCCACACTTGCCGCGGGCAGGTTGTACCGGTCGAGTCAGATTGTTCACATCCACAATCTCAGCACTTTCTTGACTGTTAATCGCCTCGCAGCCACCGAAGGAGCCATAAACTCTCTCTGTAAATCATTTATTAGAGTTTATTAAGCAATACGTGGTGAAATCACCTGTTTGTTTACACGGTATCAAGGTTCAGCACCTAAACGCAACACCTTGACTAAACAACACCATATGTCGATTTATCCATCCTATAATCTCACTATTCAATACCAAATGACACGTTCATGGTACGATATCATCTTGATATTGTTGTGATGTTATCTCTGATACGATATTATGATAATATTCATGATAGGGCTGAAATAATGACTCGATAAATCGACTATATCTCGATTACTAAATTAATCGTCAGCTATTTTGATAATCAATTAATTAGTATGAGTGTTTATGAAAATTATAACCATTTTTTTAATTTCTCTTTCTTAAATGTGAATATTTGCTGCTTTATTTGCTCCATATAACAAAGAAAACTATTATTTAATTAATCGAGAATTTTTTTTTGCGATATTGTGATTGTAATCTCGTGTCGTGGGTTCACAGATGCTTTTCTGCATATCTTAGTTGTAACAAGCGTTTTTTGAGTTATATACTTCTTCTCTGACATTGATAAGGCATTTTATCTTTTCTTTTGGACCATTCTCTGTAAAACCTGGACATGGTTGCGTGGAGGGGAAAATCCCAGTTGATCAGCAGTTTCTGAAAAGCCCGTCTGGCACTGAACAACCACAATGTTCAAAGACACTTGAATGGTCTTTCTTTCCCATTTTGACGCTACGTACAATCGATTCTTCGTCTCTTATGTGTTGGCCCTGTGATGGACTAGCGACCCTCCCACCCAACCATCTCCTGCTGACAATGACTAGCGGTCCTTTTCCCTCCTATGTCAGCTGGCTTTTGGCTCCATGTAGTAAATAAAATTTGCGAGTGCCACGCGATAAAGTGGTTGGCAAGTGTAGCTCTGGGTAGCTCGTAAAGTTCAGTGGTTTTACAGAAGAAGGCAGCAATGCATTATTACAGACGCCAACTGCTGTCAACTCCACCAGCACCGAGGATCACTCTCGCTGCATCTTTGTAGAGAGCTGGTTATCGTGTTTTTACCAACCCCCATTTTATATTTTGGCGTATCACCAATGCCTGATGCGGTCTCTTGATCTCGTGCTGTTTTTCTCACATCTGTGGTGACGATTTGCCAAATGTCCTCTCATATTACCCAGACTCCTGGACATGTGGGTCACTGCAGTCTGCCAGTGTCTACATCGTGTTTTTTTCTGTTTGTCTGTCACTTTTTCTCATTTCTTGACACGGTAAAAACCCAGAAGTTGGATTTAAAAAGTCCCTGGACCAATCTTCTTGTCGTCATGAACCCCATTGACAAGGCATTGACGGCTTTCTAGATCTTGTATTCGGCAGGGGATGATCTTCGTGCTTCTCAACCTCCGGTTCCTTAACTTCCGGTCAGAGGTTGCTTGGGGGGGAAACGTGGACTTTGTAAGGTATAGAAACACCCTGCAATGACTCAAAGACACCGTCTGTGACTGTAGAACATCTCTGCATCTCCTGTTTTACAGTCGACTCCACTATTGTTAGGTACCGTCACACATGCGTGACAGTATTGACACTTTAGCGTGAACTTAAAATCTACCTTACTAAATCTACGTTACTGCCCCAATTCATCACATCTGTCTCAGTTAATGTCACTGTTTTCAAATGTTTCAAAAATCATTTGAGGCGATATTTGTTAATTGCCTTTTGAATGGCCGCGCGGAGTATCCATTTATGACTTTTTATTGTCCTGCTGTTACGCGCGGCGTTCAGCTCCGTCTGCTTTGCATGCATTATTTATTCTTTTCCACCATCCTTCAAAAGACGTCCGATGAATCTACGTTCCTGTTTTTGTTACAGGGTGGAGAACTTATAAACACGCAGCACAGGTTGTTTTATTTTAATTGTTCGTAATAATAACCAATTACGAAGCACGTTTACACGTAAAACTATGTGGTGGCTGACGTCATACAGTTTCAATCACACGTCACAGATGACTCATCAGTATGAAGGTAAACTGGTTTGTGTTTGTGGAAGAGAAGAGATGACTGTGCTTGATGACTAAATGAGGCCTAATTTGTCACTCACTGCTTTATATCTCACTTGGCTTTTTTTTGGATTCCCTTGTCCTTTGTCCTTCACACTCTTCACATACGGGGAGGAATTTGCATCGCCTGCAAACACAAACACACACACACAGACCGCCTAATGTTCGACCTGTCCTTCATTGTCCTCGTACTCTTAATCGCGTGTGTTGAGGCTGCACATATGTGCTGCAGCAGCAGCGTTCAAGCATCAGCATCGACAGGAAATGATGAGTCGTGATGTCACGGAAGCCGAGCCGCCTGACGGGCCTGTCAGCACCGTGATGTCATGTTTTAAAGCGCTGGTGTCAAAAGCAGCATCACCTCGTACACTTTCTCCATTGTGTGAGCACTGATACACAAGGCTCATTATTGTGAATGTTTAGACGCTATTTTGTTCAGCGTCGTACCTTTTCTTGATGTTCTTGAGCATATTTCTCTTATCTTCCATTATCTCTTATAGAGGAAATAGGTTAATTATTTACACACATTGTAAAGGTCCAGTGTGTTAAGAATTAGTGACATGTTACGGTGACACGGCAAGCTACGCTCCCCACAAAGCAAAGGCCTTAATTAAGCAATTATCTTTATTAAATAAGATAATTTTAAATCATTCTCTTATTACGATTAGTAAAGTGATTAATTGGTTTGTGTTGTTGTTATCTGATATTTCACCGTTTTAAAATGGGAATATTTTCTGGTTTCTTTGCTCCATATAACAAAGAAATCATTAAAACTGTATCATTTTTGGTTTGTGGACAAAAGAAGACATTTGAGAACGTCGTCATCAACATTTTCTGACATTTTCTTGCACAAACGACTAATTATTTAATCTAGAAAAGAATCGGCAGATTAATCAGGAGGACTTTACGTAGGAAGAAAGACAGCACTTTCAAGTCACTCACATGAAATATTGATGTTTCCTCAATGAGGATTATCCCCTAAATTCACCACAATTTGCCAGTCATATTATACAAGTCCCTTGTCACACACACGCACTGACCTGCTGATGTGCTTACATAGCTACAGTTTGTGTTATTGGTGTCAACATATCAGTGTAGCCTCCATGCAGGGACACACACGCGTGTCCTCCGACCACGACGAGCTAAGATGAGCTGACAGTGAGTTAACGTGAACCAAGGTTACGAGTTGATAACACATGTTTTTCTACACAGAGTGTGTATGTGATGAAGTGTTTTCAACACCGTCAAACTCAGGCTGCCTCTGTGGCTGAGTCGATAACAAGGTGTGTGTGTGTATGTGTGTGTTGATGTGTTTGTGTTAGTCTGTTACACACAGGTTTACATCATTGACAGCACCTTGGTGCCGAGCCAGACGGCGCAATATCCTATTACACACAGTGACACACGGAGACACAGATGGATGGAGAAACTGCTGTCGCAACGCCCGACGTGCTCCGTCACATTCGCTCCACCCCGTTCTCCTCAGACCAGACCATTTTTTCTCGTACCTCTTGTCATTAAAGGTCAAACACGGCTACTGAAGCAGGGACGTGAGAATGACAATTATACGCTGCGTGAATGATGGTGTGTAACAGCAGTGAGAGCGTTTACTTTTACCGTCGGACACTAATCTTGGCATTATCGTTTGGATTTGTCCTTCCGATCTTTGCCCGCCGTGCTTTACAGTTTAGAGTTTTGATTTAGTTCCTTATAGCGGTGTCTAACTTGGGGTTTGTTAAATCTACAGATGATCTATGAAATGTCGAAAAATATTCATTGGCGTTTCTCAAATCTGTGAATGAAGATGTTCTCAAATGTCGTCTTATTTTGTCCACACACCCAAAATGATTTGGTTTTAATGAATTATTTATTATATGGATCAAAGAAACCAGAAAATATTCACGTATAAGAAGCCGAAGAACCAGAGAAACTGGTTTTAATTCTTTAGAAAACACTCAAACTGATTTAATCGATTAAAATCAATTCATCCAGTAATTGTTTAGCCCTTGTCTTACTGTATTATTAGTTCATATGTAAAGAACTATTTGATATCCAGATATTTTGGTAAGTCTCTTGTCTATTCTTGGCTTTTGGATGATCTGAGACAAAATATATTGATTCATTTAAATGTGGACAAGGGCATATACAAGTCTTTTGAGCAGGAAAATAGTTGGCAGATTACTTAATGATGGATTTTCTGGAAAAGTCATCCAAAAAACGATGAGTAATTTGCAGCTTTGTTGATGTCATGTGGACACGGCACTCTTGCTAATTGCAGGCAGCGTTCTAACTCGCATGTGAACGTACCAGACTTTGAACAGAGTGTGTAAAACGAGCAAAGACTAATGAGCAGAGAATGGGCTCCTCACAATGAAAAGATTAGCACTTCACCTTCTAATGGGAGGAGGTCTTGCCCTGGAATATTAGGCTTGTGGTCAGGGTGATATGTGACGCTCACTCTGGATTTAAAGCCTCCATGCTGATATATGAGAGCTGACGCTGTGGATTCCACAGATGTATGTTGGTAGCTTGATTAATGTTTTATCTGTTGCTAAAATTGAGAAGATAAGACTCATTTCCACAATTTAAACTACTATTTTACTATTTCAAAGTGAGGTTAGGACTGAAAAATTTAGAGTTTGTTTGGTGATGAAGGTGCAGGTATTGATTTCAAATGTGAGCGCTGCCCACACTGCAGTGTAGGGGTTGTAAAGCCACTATGATAAAGGAGCCGTTCAATCTCGTACCACAAGAGTTTGTACTGTTGGTGAGTGGAGAGTGTAAAGGCCACATTATACTTCTCCGACTGCGTATGCGTTATCCGTCTGCGTCACCACGGAGACGCCTCGAGCATTTATACTTCTGCGTCGTGGTGACGGACACTCGCTGCAATTTCCCACCCGATCAGTAGGGGTCGCTGCGCAAGGTTGTTGTGCTTCTGGCTACAGTGAGCAATGGCGAGAGAGAAAGACTGTTGTTGTTGAAAAAGTGGCCGTTTCTCACCTTTCTGTGTCACGGAACGCAGTTTTAAGATAATTTGAGGCGAGAAATTGGCCATTTAGAGTCTAAACATGTGCTGTGTGTGTTAAGATATGACGTATTTATAGTTCGGCAGCGGCGTTATCGGCGGGGATCAGCTCCGCCTCTGTCAGGACACCCGGAGCGCACTGAGAGCCGGCACAGAGCAGCTTGGCTCAGCCTGTCCTGAGGACCAATCGCAGCTCTTGCCGTCTCCGTAGTCCCTTGACGGAGTGACGGACACTTAAAAAATATTTTGTGCAGACGGAGACTACGCAGAGGCTCTTCGACAGTCTCTGCGTCGACGCAGAGTCTCTACGTAGCCTACGCAGAGCACTTTACGCAGAAGTATAAATTAGTGGCCACCGCTTTGTGTGAGAGACTGTTCCACTGTTTCCTGCTGCTCTTGTGTTCTTCATCGTGGACACTGACTTTTTCAATTTGGCAGAGGATGATGCACTGTAGTGATGTGAACTCTCTCGTTCAGCGTTATTGCTCTCTGCTGGTGGGAAGGCTATTATGGCGTGATGAGTCATGACTCAGTGAGTGGTTTGCCGTGGGTGTCTGATCACTGTGAAGCTGTGAAGTATTTGTGTGTGTGTGTGTGTGTGTGTGACATTTGGACGGGGGCCCTTTAGGCCTTGACATCCTCTAGCTTCCGCGTAACGAGGGGTCTCGTATTGTTTTCTCCCTTTGCACCAGCCTTTTCACCGTATCCTTAGGGTTATAAATATTCCAGGACACATTTCACGGTGACACGTTGCCTGTGTGAGTTTGTGTTTATGTAGGCTGGAAAGTAAGAGAGAGAGCCCTGTTTATAGTAAATCTAAGGTTAAAACTGTTCTGTTGTGGCTGAGCACTGAGTTTCTCTGCACATCAACATATATATCATATGTCTGTACAACAGCACACTCTGCAACATGAGTACAGTTTAAACCAGCGGTGATTCATGAAGCACAGAAGTACAAAAAAAAATACAATAGAACATGTCAGACCAGTTTGTTCTTTTTGTTCGTATAGATCGGGTGGCATTATGAACCGATGTTTAATTTCAATGCTCAAGTTGTGCAGTTTGTTCAGCACCATCTTGTTTTTTTATTATTATTGTTTAAAAACCAAATAGAAGCGACTTTCTTTGGGTTGAGCTGGAGAAGAATGTAGGGATGGGCATTTCAGTCAAAAATGCTCTTCAGCGGTCAGTCCAACAAACGTTCATACCCTGATCTCCAGCCAAATCTACCCCGCTGGTCATAGTTTTTTACAGCAGCTATAATAGTTTTAAAAATATTATATTTATTATCTTTTTTCATGTATTCAGATTCAGCCTAGATACTGAAACTACTATGATAGCTTTAGCTCTTATGTAATACTTGCTGGTAGTTTTGTCTCTTTACATAAAGCTTTATTTGAACTACTTTATATTACAATATACATAATAGCAGAAACATAGACATAGAACAAACATTGTTCATGAATGAAATCTTCTAAAAATAAGGTTTTAGGGCTCCAAAACCAAAATATGAAATGATACAAAATGTTTGCTAGTTCTCTTAAACGTGTTCTTGTGTGTACAGTAACAATAAATTACTCCTGTTGGTTCCATAAATACCAAAATAACTTCAAGATACATTCAAGGAACCTCATAAACGTCATCACTTCTGCCAACACACACATGCTGCTGCCACATTGTGGTAATATTAGGCACCACAAATGAGGAAGTTATTAGAGAAGGAAGAATTACTTGATTCTTTGAAAACATTGTTCAGTTTTTTTGTATCATTTTAGTACCATCACAAATAGTTGCTGAAACGGAAAAATAATCATGCCCATCCCTAGACGAGGTGAGAATGAGGACAATAAGGTCACCGTGTCAGCTGGCAGTCATACTGACTCTATTTGACTCAAAATCAGATTATGATTGACAAAATCGATATCCAGTTGTGTTGAAATTACTCACAAAAATGGTTATTGATGTTCGAAATCAAGACCGGGTCCCTTTTAAGTTTTTGTGTATGGTATATTCTAGACTCACAAAAGAAATTAAGTGAATTCATTACATGTGAAAGGACTTGCTCCATATAAAATACAAGTGTGGTTTACTTATTTAAAATCAGGTGACCACCACACCATGTTAATACATTTGTGGGTTGAGTTTAATGTGATGGATTGCGTTGTCTCATTGCACCGTTGACCACTGGTGTCCTGTAAGAGTCAGCATCTAATTCTGCTCTCTAGCTGAATAAAGGGCCTCGATGTCCATTCAGGAATACTAGATGTCAGGAGAAGTCGTGTTCTCCAGACTCATTACAGTGTTCTTGTTACACTGAAATGAGCTGATGAAGGATTTAAACGGCCCCATTTAAATGTCGAAATCGCCATTTTTGTTGTCAAGCCAAGTCTGCTGGCAGGAAAGAATGTGGTTACGTCCCAGATCACATACCCCCCCCCACACACCCTCTGGAAAAACTACATTCCTAATTTCCCCCTAGTGCCCCGAGGCTACTTTTCTTTAGAATCAATTAAATGTTCATCTTTCTTTATCCCTCTCTTCCTGCCTCTAGTTTCCTCTAAATTAAGTTTTGTCTTTATTTTGCCAGTGTTGGTTGCTAAAATTGGCCGCTTTATCTGAGTCACTCTCATCCTCCCTTAGGCTCATCTCTCTCTGGCAGCTGATGTCATCAGGTTGCGCCAAGAATTCATCGTCAGGGAGCAGGAAAAAACCAAAACGACCTCAGAGCCTCTAATTTTACTTTCACTGACATGTTTGTTGGATTAACGTCAGCTCTTTTCAAGCCGATCGTGCTCAAACTGCAAGGATAACGTAAGAGAACGCGATATATTTGGCATCGTTGATCAATAATTCCATAATTACATTTCGTTGATCTGCGATGGAGCTTGACTTCCATGCCTTTCACACACTATCTTAGGGTACTTTTTGAAAAGTTTGAATTTATGTGTAAAAAGATGGTGTATATATTCACATTTAATAAGTGCCCTACTCTTACAAACTCTGTCCCAGCACCAGCAACAACTGCTTATTCTGCAAAGAAACCTAAAAAACAAGAAAAGTCGTACAATTAACACACAAAAAACCCTAGGTCAGTATCTGCAGAGCATTAAAAAGATGGCAGATGATAGATGTTTTTAATGATCTGTAAAATGAAACTCAACCATTTTTTCCTAGAAATCCTTCCAATTATATCCTTAAATATCTGGTTTGAGCAACAACAAACCAGTGCTGTCAAGTTAAACTTATAGTCGTCTGTTTAACTTAATAAGTAAAAGATGTGAGTGCCTCTGAATTCTACAGAGAGGAATGTGGCTAAGGATTTTCATGTTGAGCAGTTCATTTAGCTGTCGACAGGCAGGCTGACCCCTCTGCAGCCATTAGCTCGTCCTAATCTCTTTATGGGCCTGCTTTGGTCTGGTGAGCTTGGCCTTGCCTACTGGAATAATGGCTCGAGTCTAGGGAGGAGAAATAAAGGAGATGGATGACAGTGCGTGAACCTAATACTCTGCCTCTTGCTGACGTTCTCAACAATAATTACGACCTCCGCCGGTGTAATTTAGCTCGCTGGTTTTGATATAAGGCAGCTGCTCGACACCTTACGGCCTGATGAGAGCGTTGCTTTGTTTTATGACTTTGCAAGACGAGGAGAGGAAGCGAGACGCGGCCCAGTGGACGCCTCGAGAAGCCCGATAAGGAGCTGGAGAGTGGAGTTTGCTGGCTGCTTGTCTGATACTTGATCAGGGATGAATATTTCACTGGTCACAAGTCTGAGACACTCCAGCAGCAACCTGACAAACAAACTCACCGACTGTGCATGTGTCTCTGAGCACATGTTCACATACTATATTATTATTATTAGCGATTCCTCGGCGACCGTGTGTTTGTTGAGTGTTTGTTTTTGTGCTACTTCTACTGAATAATTTAGCGGGATGTTGAATTAAAGAAGCATCAAACTCAACCCGCGAGATAAACAAGTAAATTGACATTCTGAATAATTGAAAATGTGGGTGTTGATGGGAGCTTGTCTCTATCACATTATTAACCATTCTATAATCGAGCCTCATCATCATTAGCAGTCCATTGTCATAGACATAGTTGATTTCATAAAGATTATCATATGCACTAATCTGCTGATGACTGCACTTCCTGTTGTTCTCATGATATCAACTTGACACCAGTTATAATGTGAGGTACTTTAATTAAGACAGTGATAGTGTCTCCCCTGGCAGACATGAACAAACCCTCACCTTATGTAAATACTGCCTGTGTTTTAATTTATTTGACTCTTATTTTAACTTAACAGAACTTGGCTGACTGTTTTGTGTTTGCTGACAAATGCTCTATGTTCCTTGAATTGCCCCCTGGGGACAAATAGCGTTTTTATTGAAATTGAAATTGAACCTGAGCTTCTGCAGTGACTCATAGAAGTCGTCTCCTGCTGTAGCTTTGTGACACACACATGCACAGGCTGTTGATTCATGCATGTTCCCGTCATAGTTGTCATGTCATGTATTGCAGAGGAAGTGTTTAGTGCAGAAGCTTTGTTGTGGCATCAGTGTAGAAATTCAGGTCGTGTGTCGTCGCTGATGTTGACAGATCCTCGGAAAGATGCCCAGTCTTATTGTACAAACATTCATCACATTTTGTTTTAAAGCGAGTAGACCAGTAAGAATTCTGAAGCTGCTGTTGATCATTTTGACCGAGCTTTGAGTTCATTCTTCATTGAGTTCATTATCTAATAATTATCCTGGCAACCTGTCATTAGTTCACCCACAAGAATCTGAACGTGGCTCCATGATGACGTTCACAAGCGTCATCTGAAACCAGGCTTTTATTGGGTGATGCCAGCCGTTATCGGTTATTTTCCCTCTCCATGGGAACACAATTTGAACAATTGAGACTATTAACTTATCAGGAAAATATTTATTGACATCAAGTGGGAAGTACTGTACGCTCCTTTTTTCGTTGTACTGTATGTGAAAGTCATTCTGTGTCTTTGAAGCGCCGCTTTAGATAAAGAAACAAATCAGATTTAGTGCTCCTTTTAGTGCTTCAGCGATCAGATATGATTAAATTGCTGCACGGCTGCTGGACGGCAACCAGAATACTCATTGTACTGGCTGTGCGTCTGGAGTTTAAAGCGAAACTTTGACCTCTGTGCAGGCAGCACATAGTGTGATGTAAACCTCTATATTCTTTGTGTCAGATCTCACTGTTCTGGTGTGTGGAGACGTACAGGCCACTAAACCGTTCAGTATCTGAGAACTCTGCTAACTATTAACCAAGTGTTGGTGTAGAAAACACTTAGGTCACGGGCACTGAGATTGTATGTTCAAGGCTATTTGCTCAAACTCAGAGGAAATAGGCTAAACACACACAAAGAATCACTTTGTATTTACATGTGTGGTCTCTAAACCAAGAGATTATCAAACTTCAATATTGACTTATGAGTAGAATCCTGTGCATCATTAAACTCTCTTCAGTGTAGCTCAGGAGCCATTTTTTTAAATTTTTTAAAAACTCAATCTCTCTGTACCTTGAGCCTCTCTCTCCTCTATGTTATTGTTATCAGATTAACCTGTAACCATGGAAACAAAAGTGAAGCCCAAGTGACAAAAAAAAAACATTATACTGTGTAGAGCAAGTTATTGCAGCATATGATGAAAATAAGTGAATTTTGTTCTCAAATCAGGATTGGTTTCCTTTCATTCTGAAATAAATAGCCATCTTTTGTTACAAAAAGTCTGGGAACCAAATAAAAAAAAAAAACACTTTAAAAACTCAATTTGTGGTGCAATTAAACCCACTGTCCTCCTCCAATTCACTAAAAGCCTAAGGTTTGTTTGCCAGGAACATGATTCTATAAATATCCCCAGGCTCAAAACTGCACTTGTCCATCTGTGTCTCGTAGGTTTGCGAAGAACCTGTCGCCGGACAAGATCAACCTCAGCACGCTGAAGGGAGAGGGCCAGCTCACCAACCTGGAGCTGGACGAGGAGGTTCTTCAGAACCTGCTGGACCTGCCCACCTGGCTGGCCATCAACCGCGTGGAATGCAACAAGGCCGCCATCCGGGTGAGAGACTTGAGGAAAATCAATCCACTTTGCTTGAACTCTTAGCATAGTACTGAGCTTATTACCATATTCATCCATCTGTTGTTTACCGGCTTTATCTTCCACATGAGAGCGCCAAACCCAGCTGAGCCTGGACAGATCGCCAACATTGGACATCGTTGGACACGGCCAACATATAGAGATTAGTGCTTGGCACTAAGTAAACGCACGTTAACGCGAGTTAACGCATGGCACGTTTCCATGACGACTGACCGGGAAAAAGACGTGCGTGACGTCATGTTTACGTGCCACGACACCGGAGTCCAGGCACCGTTTACCAGTTAGCTCTGTAAGCTGAATTAGCTCCTTTAGCACCGTTAGCGCGCCTACAGTCGAACTGGAGCGGTCTGTTTATTAAACGAAAAGAGCAGCGCTACAAATAACCAGCGTACCTGTCTACTGCGTATGTGTGCCTCTGTTTTTAAAGTTTAGCGTAAACATGACGTCACGCTTTTTTCAGGTCAGTCGTCGTGGAAACACCATGCGTTTACATGTGTTATTGTTCACGCCGTTAACCGCCGCTTTTGCGTTAATGCGCCCAACACTAATAGAGATGAAACACCATTCACTCACATTGACAAAAACAACAAAAAAACCTGTACACATGTATCGCAAAATGTATTAAATTTGCTGATACAATAGTAATAGTGTCACTAAAGATCGAATTATTGTTGTTAAATTAACAGCAGGATTCATACAAAGTAACAGAGGATTCGTTTTATACATACAACATACATTAGAAGGTGTCAACACATCAAATTAGACTTTGTCACTTTCCTTATTGCTATTTTAAAGCCAAAGTACAGAGATAAGTATCTCCGGTAAGCGACAGCTAGTTTTTATGTTTTTCATTCAGGATTCAAGCTTAAATATAACTTTAACCGTCCTCTGTTTATGTTCAATTGGGCATATCATTTAGGACAATTCTGTATATTTCGTGTCATGTGACAAACCCACTGAATCCAAACCAGTGTCAGATTGCATGACTATCCAGCAGATTGGATTGGATTTTTAGTACGTCCTATATTTTTGTTTTTAATGAATATTTTCATCCACACACACACTCTCTTCTGGAGGTTTCTTATACTCCTCATATAGTCGTGGTAGTCGGTCAAGTGCCAAAATGTAAGAACAGTCACTGACACACCCTGGAAACGGTGAATAGAGCTGAGTAATGTCCACCATGACTGGACTTTCCACCTCTTTTTTTTTTTTTCCTCCCTTCCCAGTACTTTCTCTCTTTCCTGAGGCTTTAACCGAACATCACACAGACTGTTTTAGCAGCTATTATGTCAGTGCAAGTGTTTTAATTATTATATTACATTAGCCTCATGTGTAATAGTGATGTAATGTTACAGGTGTGATATCCACATCATTTACAGTCAGTGTGCGTCAGGCAGAGCCGGTGAATGTGGTCGTGTTCATATATATATATATTTATATATATATATATATATTTATATATATATATATATATATATATATATATATATATATATATATATATATATATTTTCACTGTCACTGTTAAATGGGTGAAATAGAACAGAGATGTGTATCTCACTTCCTCACGTCACATCCTCATCTCATCTTTTGTGTCTTCCTGTTGCAGAGGCGTTCAACCCGACACTCTCTCACTCTCCTCTTTGTTTTCACACAAAAGAACAAATTCTACTGATTTCCCTTTTTTGAATCCAGTTTGTAAAAAAACAGTTCTGTAGCAGCAGCTGATGCATCTCTAGTCAGCTGTGTGTAAATGGATGTAAAGGGCAATAAATGATTGCATTGTGGTGAATCAATGTGAAAGACGTGAGCTTACACCCCCTACTGGCAGCTCGTAGTATCTCCACAGACTACAGTAGACACAAGTGAATGAAATGTGTCTAATTCTGTTAAAGGCATGAAACCATGGCCATTTCCTCATCTTTTGACACAAGAACAATGCACTTAAGAACATGCTTAATAATCAGTCTCCTCTGCTGTGTGATTCTGCCTGTCACTCACTCTGAACTCATTGATTTTTATTCGTCTGAGCTTCCTTTCCTGCTGTTTTAACTTGAGGGAATCACGTGCTGTTCATTTGCTTTTTAAATTCATTTTGTGAGTTCCAATTTGCATTTTGATAAAGAATAAAAAGACTTGAACCTCTGTATCCTTTTTCCCCCACAGATACCATGGACAAAGTTGAAGACTCACCCAATCTCACTGGTACGTTTAATCCACAACACACTTTACCCATAAATAAATCCAGTTTTTAAAGTGTTATATTCAAAACAAATGCAGTACATTTACACAGTAAAACCACTGAATGCAGAGTAAGAGCACACACAGCTGCACCACAACCACAACCGTCCTCATTGTCATCATTTACTGTCACTAGTAGACACACTTCCCTGCAACCCTTCATCACCTGTGTTAAGTTGTAGATTTAGAAGTCTGTATTTATGTTCGCCTGCTTTGTCCAAAGACCTTATGACGGTGGCCATTTTTCTGCGTCACTACGCTTTTAAGGATCTGCTCAAGCGTGCTTTGCGCCTGCATCATAGCTGCTGACTTCTCCCTTGGGGGCAAAACACAGCGCTGAGCAGAGAGCGCAGGTGTCAGGTTGACAGACTGGTCCCAGTCCCCAGACAGATGCAGCAACCAGAACACTGTACGGGAAACCAACAACAGCTGAATGACACCTGTGCTTCACTAACCCTATATCACACTTACTCCTTATATCACACTTCCAGTATATAAGAGATAAGAAACACATCATCGATCATGAGCATAAATATCAGGACATTATATAAGAGCGTACAACAGTTCTTTACAGTTCGCTAAATAGAAGCTACTACATTAAGGTTGTGTTTTTCAGCAGTAAAAGGATGTTCATTTCACAGCAAAATTCATGAAGTTTCAATGATTTTTAATCTGGAAAAAAATGGTGTTCTTTGTGTTTCTACGAAGTGTCCTCAGCTATGTCCTGTCTTTATTTTCCGAACAATCTGCAACAACGATCAACAAATGCTAACAAACGTAACTCTCCTGCAACGTGACAAGCTCGCAAAAATGGATCCTACTCGGTCTAATTTGGAAAATAGTTAATAATTAGAGCACAAAAATAAACATCCAAACATACATTTTCAGGCAGATGATCCCAGCTGCCTGAAAATGTACATAATATGTTTATTTATAGGTGTTTATTTACGTGTTTGCTGTTTCAGACCCTGGATAAAGTAGTGATGGAGATGAGCACCTGTGATGAACCCCGTCCCCCCAATGGCCCGTCTCCCATAGCAACAGCATCAGGACAAAGGTGAGCTCTGTGATTTATTTATTGATTTTTTTTTTGCTTGTATTTCCTGACAACGCAGCTGAGCAATGACATCACCTGTTGCTAAGCACCTCTTATCGCCCTGTTTACCTCTCCAATCATGTCGACCTGTCCCTCGTCTTGTACAGTGAATATGGCTTTGCTGAAAAAGTGGTGGAGGGAATGTCGCTGTCCATCAACTCCATCGTGATCCGGATCAGTGCCAAGGCCTTCAACGCCTCCTTTGAGCTCTCCCAGCTGCAGGTCTACAGCGTCAACACCAGCTGGAGCATCAGCGACCTGCGGTTCACCCGCATCCAGGACCCTCAGAGAGGAGAGGTTCGTTTTTTTTAACTTATTTTGAAATCAACGATCAATCAATCGTATGTATTTTTTTTTTGTAATGTTTCTCGTTCTTCTCCATCCCTTGTCTTTGCTCCAGATGCTGACGTTTAAGGAGATCAGCTGGCAGATGATCCGCATCGAGGCCGACGCCATCCAGAGCGCCGAGCACGACATGCTGAGCGCCCCCATCCGCCTAATCACCAACCAGTCCAGGATACGAGTCACGCTCAAGAGACGGGTCAGAAACATCCCTTTGAATAGATGTTTTTTCACCGCACGACTTTGGACGAGACCAAAAGTTTTCAAAGAAAAACATCCTGTTGTGTCGGCTGTGAAAAATAATCCCTCAGTTTGGAGTCGCAGGCTGCAGGATCAGCAGCAGCTGTTCATCTCGCAGCGAGTGTTTACTCGTACTAAAATGACTAATTTGTGTTGAATATTTAATATGAGGACATATCAAGTGCCCAAAAGGCTTTTTATGTGGAAGTTACTTTTACAAAGTAAAAAGCCAAATAATGCATTTATTACTCACAGAAGCTGTAGTCTTGAGACTCTCACAGCTGCAAGTAGCTTAATATGTCACAAAAACAGAGTTAGTTGATCAGTGCTGTACTTGAGTCAAGTTCTAACATCTTGTCCACGGGGGGACATTATTTTTGTTATCTAGATAACACATTAATTCATCTCATTATTAGGAGAAGATGAGCTTTGCTATCTCTTGATGAATCGTACATTCTTTATCCTGTGATAACGAGATGACAAAGTGCTTTTAATGCAGATACAGTCGATGTAAACAAAGTTGTTTGTGCTCCGCGCAGATAAAAGACTGTAACGTGGTGGCCTCCAAGCTGATTCTGATCCTGGACGACCTACTGTGGGTGCTGACCGACTCCCAGCTCAAAGCCA